>NW_005871156.1:3622234-3774061 GCF_000147115.1 Myotis lucifugus
AGTCTGGGTGAGGGGCTGAGGGCCATTTTCAGGCTGGCAGGTGACTGAAGCTCCCAGCCTCTTTTTTTTTTTTTATTCTGGGATTTATTTACCTTCTATAGCTTTCACTGGAGCTGAGAGCCGGCTCCAGCTCTGAGGCTGTGGCTGGCTGAAAGCAGGGTTTGTTTAGCTTCTATAATTGAAACTCTGTTGCCATCACTGGCGCTCTAAGCTCTGAGCCCGCTGGCGGCTGAAAGCAGGTTTCTGGGTTTGTTTAGCTTCTATAATTGCAACATTGTTGCATCTTGAGCTCAAAGCTGGGCTGCGGCAGCGGGGGGAACCTTGGCTTCCTCCGTCACTGGAGCAAGCAAGCCTCATGTTCGCTTCAGCTGCCTGGCTGCTGGCCGCCATCTTGATTGGCAGGTAATTTGCATATCTCGCTGATTAATAGATCCTGAATAGGCAGCTCCACAACAGAAAATCTAAACAGTGAACAACCATATAAAAGAATGTGTAACCTCAGTATTACAAATAAGAGTGCAAGTTTAAATAAGATAATATTTATAGAAAGTTCTTTTCTACTTTGCTGAGAGTTTTTTAATGAATAGTTGTTAAATTTTGTCACGCTTTTCCTGCATTTATTGTGATAATCATATAGGCTTTTTCCCTCCCTTAGTTTGTTAATATTACTAACTGATTAACTTCTGAATGTTACAACAACCTTGCATTCCTAAGATAAAGGGATGAAGTACACTTGGTCATGATGTACTATTCTTTTTGTATATTTGCTAAGGTTTTTAAAAGATTTTCGTGTCCATACTCATGCAGTCATCCTTTTCAGTATATTATTCTCTGAGTTTCGACAAACACCTACAATTGTGTATCCAACAATACAATTGAGATATAGAACAATTCTATCACCTCTAAAATTTCTCCAGAGACTCTATGTAGTCAATGCCACAGCCTGGCAAACACTGAGCTAGTTTCTGTCCCTGGAGTCATTTTCCAAAACGAAATAAAAATAGAATCAGACAGTATGTAGTCTCTTAAGTGTGACTTCTTTTACTTATCATAAAAATTCTATTAGAAGTTTGATAGGTATTGTATTTAACTTATAAATTAAGAAGGGTTGTGTTGCCCCTTGTACTAATTGAAATAGTTCATCTGTAAACATACAGTCCATTTATTTAGATTTTATTATATATTCTCAAGACACTAATGGAATAGTATCAAAAAGGTATTTTGTATATTTTCTAGGATGTTTTCTGTATACTTCATAGTTTTAATTGCTATTGTAAATGGCATTATATATTCTTTGTTTTCTATTTTCTTACAGTTAATACAGAACAACAAGGTTACATTTATATCTATCAACAGCTTATGATTTCACTATGTTGATAATTGTATCTTCCCCATATATAAATTTTTATTTCTTCCTTTCTACCCTTGCTCCTTCTCTTTTCTTATTTGGGATGTTTAGTTCTCTAGTACTATACTGAACAGTAGCAGGAATAGCAGGTTTTCTTATCTCCTTCTTGTTCTTAAAGAAAATGGGTATCAAGTTCCTCCTAAAGTATGACATGGACAATTTGGGGTTTTTCAGTCTTTATCAAATTAAGGAGGGTTCTTTCTTTTAAAAAAATTATGACGTAGATATAATTGACATGGAATAAAGTTCCTTAATATTATATGTATTTTTAAAAATAATGACTTTATTGAGATATATTTCACATATAATAAAATTCACCTATTGAGAATGTACAACTCAGTATTTTTAGTGTATTCACAGAATTGTGTGAACATCATCACAAAATTTACAACATATTTATCACACACCCCCCAAAAAATCCCCTACCCAATAGCAGTCTCTCCCTTTAGATATGACTATTTCTCTCCAAATCCCCAGCCCCTGGCAACCATTGATTTACTGTCTGTCTTTATATATTTGCCTATTCTTGACACTTCAAATAAATAGAATCATACAATATGTGGTATTTTGTTACTGGTTTCTTTAATTTAACATAATGTTTTCAAGGTTTATTCATATTGTAGCATGGATAAGTATTTCATTCCTTTTATTGCTAATTAGTATACTATCATATGAATATATTACAGCTTATTTATCTACTCATCAGCTGATGGACATTTGGATTGTTTCCACTTTGGGCTCTTCTGAATAATGCTGTTATGAACATTTGTATGCAAGTTTTTACGTAAACATGTTTTCAATTCTCTTATTTTCAATTCCACCTAGGAGTGGAATGGAACTCTATTTTTAACCCTTTTAGATACTTCCCAAATGTTTTCTAAATGGCTGCACCATTTTCCATTCTCACCAGCAGTCTATGAGGGTTCTAATTAAAAGTTCATATGGAGCGTCAAAAGACCCAGAATGGGCAACAGGATTTTGAAGGAGAAGAAAAGAGGTGGAGAACTGACCCTACCTGATTTCAAGCCTTACTATAAAGCTACAGTAATCAAGACAGTATGATACTGGTGAAAGAATACACAATAGGTCAATGTAGAAGAATAGAGAGCTCAGAAACAGACTACCATAAATATGGTCATCAGATCTTTGACAAAGAAGCAAAGACAACACAATAGAGAAAAGATAATCTGGGACAACTGGACATCCACATGCAAAAAAAGAGAAAAGAATCTAGATACAGACTTTACACTCTTCACAAAAATTAACGCAAAATGGAACACAGTCCTAAAAGTGAAACGCAAAACTATAAAACTCCCAGAAGATAATACAGGAGTAAACCTAGATGACCTTAGGTATAGCAATGACTTTTTAGATATAATACCAAAGGCATAATTTTAAAAATAATTGAGAAGCTGGGCTTTATTAAAATTAAAACTTTATGCTCTGTGAAAGACAATGTCAAGAGAATGAGAAGACAAACCACATACTGGAGAAAAATATTTACAAAAGACACATCTGATAAAGGACTGTAATCCAAAATGTATAAAGAAGTCTTAATGAGGGGATAAAGACACATATATAATACCTTAATCAATAAAGAAAAGAAAAAATGTAATTATAAAAATAAAAAACACCCAATAATAAGGAAAAAAGTCAATTAAAAAATGGGCCACCTGGCTGTGGTGGCTCAGTGGATTGAGCATCGTCCCATGGACCAAGAGGTCCTGGGTTCAATTCCCAATTAGGGCCCAGGTTGCGGGCTCGATCACCAGTAGGGGGCATGCAGGAGGCAGCCAATCAACGATTCTCTCTCATCATTGATGTTTCTATCTCTCTCTCCCTCTCCCTTCCTCTCTGAAATCAATAAAAATATATTTTTTAAAAGTGGGCCAAAGATCTTAATATACACTTCATTGAAGAAGATACATAGATAGCAAATAAGCATATCAAAAGGTACTCCATATCATATGTCATCAGAGGAATGCCATTAAAACAATGAGATACCACTACATACTTATTAGAATAACCGAAATTTAGGACACTGACAACTCTATATCCCGGTGAGCACCCAACCCTTCTGGTATCTTTGTAAAAGTTGCTTTATAACCTTTCTTCAACTTAGCCAATTTAACTATGCCATTAAGTTCCTGTTGGGACCATCACTAAATAATTGGGGAGTTTATAAGAAATACAGATGCCTGAGGGCTTTCAAAAGTTCCCAGTTGATCGTAGCTTATAGCTAGGACTGAAGATGCCTGCCTCAAACCATGATGATGATTTTTGTTGTTGAATCACACACACACACACACACACACACACACACACACACACACACACACCGATAAAGCCTTTACCAAAAAATTGGGAAAATCTCATGAACTTAGCAAGCTACATTCTGGTGATGTACGGCTTTTGAAAACTACCAGTCAAGCTGACATTCCAATTGATAAATGTGCAAACACTTAGAATCCAGCAGCCTTGTAAACACATTCAAAATATTTACTTTCATGCTGTTTCTTTCTTCTTCTTCTAACACCCAAATGCCAATTTTAATGGAAGCCACATCTCCACATATTGATTGGTTCATCTTGATTTTATTAAGGTTTAGTTTGGCTGCCCAGGAAGCTTTTCTAGTGTTTGAAACATTTATAGAAATGTCTATTCAGGAGGGGCTGGGAGGGAGATGAGGTAGGTGGGGGCAAAGAAAAAAAACCCATCACATCTTGCCTAAAGTAAAACACAGTTTGTTGCCAAGATTTCATTAATTCAATAAATAAAAATACAAGTAAGCTCCAACTTCAACAAGCTCAAGTTTCCCTCCTAGCTGTGAAACCACAGCACCCCGATGGCTTCTAAATGTGTCAACACATGACCTTCCCATCCCCAACTCACCAGTGGGAGAATATGATTTATGAGCTTGTCTGACCATCCCTGAAAGAGGTTTTAAATATTTTACTCTTTTAATAAGTGTATTCCCTTCATGCAGTGGTAAATGATTGTGGGTTCTTAGAGAAAAAGGGTGAGTTTTTTTGGGGAAAAAAGATCTAAACTTGGAAGAGATCTGCAAGCAGCTCTGTGGCACCTTATGGTGTGTGAGCTAATTACTTGCTCTAAGTTGCCTAGTAAATGGTCTTTGTTTGGGAAGGTTAAGTTTCATCTCTGTTCCAAAAACTCAGAGTCAGACAGGGAAGGGAAAAAATGATGGTGTCTGTGGTGAGGCTGGCAATGCTGCCCACCAACTGGTTGGTTGGAACAGGTTTAGAAGATGTGTTATGAGGCATGGTAATGTGTGCCATTTTTCATGAATGAAGTCAAAGGATCTAGCAGGTTGAGCCCGAGACTTGGATTTGGCCATGGAAAATACCAGCGAATGTGTGAGCTTTGCATCCTCTGCCGCCCGGGATCTCCTACGCTTCTGGATGGAGGAAGACGACACTATTTTTCAGACTGCCAAACACAACAGAGTTAGATGAGAAATTTAGCTCACTCAACTCTAAAATCATTTTTATATAGAAAAAAAGTGAATTTGAGTTGTTGAAGTCCCTCAGTTTAGAGATTGTTATTGGGGAATATGAATGTTCTTTGAAAACATTAAGTCAAAATAGTGGCATCTTTTATTATGAGAAAGAGGAAGTGACCTTAAAAGAAATAGAAGGTGTAGTACCTTTTCCTCGAGGTCTTTTTGTTCTGATTTCTGAGAAATTTGTGTTCAAGGGGAACTGAGGATAAACCGAACCCTCTTAGCCAAGGATCCTTGTTTCCCAATAATGAAAACTCAGTGTTTGGACAAGTATAAACCTAAAAAGCAACATTTCTTAGAAGGACATGGGAGTATCTCTTGGAACTCAACAGTCCAGCGGGAGGTCAATCTTAAGATAGGCCAGAATCAGGAACCAGAAAGTTATGAAGGACCAAGGCACCTGCTCTGTCCATCAGGCTGTATGCCTCTCTGGTCTCCTATTTTAACTTCTCACTCCATTCTGCTTCTCTCATTTTGTTCTGCAAACTGGCTTTCTCTCCTTATTCAGGTGCAAAGCTGAAGAGGACCATTCCACAGTGATGTCTTCTAATCCCAAATCTACAGCTCTGTACTTCGAGTGACCAGCTAAGATTACAAATTAACTATCCCTTAGAGCAGGGGTGAGGAACATTTGGCCCATGGACCATATAAGGCCTATGAAATCATTTGGTCTGGCCCTTCCAAGGCATTATGAGTGAATTAATTAAATGTTTGACCAAAATAGCAGGCTAATTTTTAAGTTGATAATTTTGTATGGCCTGTAAATGATGTTATAACTATCCAAATGGCCCCTGGCAGAAAAAGGTTCCCCACCCCTGCCTTAGAGAGTACTTACCACTTTCTAGACTCAGGGTCTAAGTAATCTAAATGTTGTATTAACTCATTTAATCCTCCTGACTCACCTATAAGTTTTATTCCCATTTTACAGATAACAAAATTGAGGCAGATAAATTAAGTGACTTGTCTAAATTCACCTAGAAATAAGTTATAGATATGGGTTCCAAATCCAAGCAGCTTAGGTCCAGAGTCCATGCTCTTAACCATGGCTGTTCTGCTCCGAGTCTCAATTCCATTCCTGGGAGGAGATAATGTGGTTGGTATCTCTTGGACTGGGTAGGCCTCCCTCTCCAATCAGCACTGGTGAGGGTGGTGATGGATGGACCTGAGCAGGACTACATGGCACATAATGAATTATAGGGCCCATCTCATTACTGGTGAGGAATCAGTTTCCCAGATTGGGGATTCGTCTTCCATCTTATGCTACAGAAATGCATGTGCTCTCTGAGCCAAATCATGGGTAAGTATAGCAATATAGGATTGAAGGTCATTAAAATTTGTAAGGCACAGAGGATTTCCTGGACATGATTATTTTCAACAAGGCACCTCTATATCTGAGTGGTTATTTTCACTTTTTTCTAGAATTATCTAGAGATGAAGATTTTAAATTCCCCACATGGCAATTCAGCCATGTTCCTGCAGAGTTCCTGCTGGGAGTTCTTCTCCCAGTCTAACCTAAATGTTTTAATGGCAGCTGAAACCGATTTCTTAGTCTTGCTCTCAGGGTAAACTTTGCACAAAAAGGAACATGTGAGGATATTCTAAAGTAATTCTGGTTTTTGGCTGAGTGTCACACTGACTTAATTAGAAAATTTTATCAAAAGACTAATAACAAAGGCATTGAAAATTCTTGGAACTGTGTATCTGTAAATAGTTTCATTAATTTGTGATATATATATATATCTCATATAAGTGAGGAAAGCATTCCAAATCTGAGAGAACATTAGCTTCATAACAGAAATGGGATAGACAGAACTGTGAATTAAGAAATAGACCTTTTTTGGTACATATTTCTGACCTTCACCCCATAAATGCCCTAATGCATGAGACATTGGCCCATGTGGAAATTTTGATTCATTCAACACTTTCCTAATACAACATTCCATTGAATATATATAATATTATACCATAGCAAATTAACAAAGTACAAAGAAAAATAAAACAAGATAAGCTCATTTTATTCTAAATCATCCAAAGATGTTTTCAGCCTATTCTCTTCTTTCCAAAAATTCTCAATTTTTGCTGCTAATAATCTTTTCACCCTTTTCAGACCTCAACTATTTGAGAAATCCTCATCTCTCTTCCACTGCAGCCAAATGATTAGTAGACAATGAATTATCCCCATTCCTACCCCTCAACACACACACACACACACACACACACACACACACACACACACACACACACTTACTTCTTGGGTCTACTCCTTGACATCTTCCCTGCAATCTTGGATCTATTCCACTCCAGGCTCAACCAGTAACAATAAGCAGCCTCTTAGTCATCCTTAGCCTTATTTTCATTCTCAGAAAACAACAATGGCAGTCAGCTTCCATAGGTAGCACTTCCACCATGTCTATTTATCATGGCTTCTCATTACCTGTAGAACCAATGGAAGGTGCCCTGTGACCTCTCAAAGGTCCCCATCTTTACAAAATTGCATTTCACTCCATACCTCCACCCATGACATCACTCAAGTTCTGTGGAGCAACCTGCTTTCCCTTTCAATTCCTCTTGAGTATCCCATCTGACTTCTGAATGATACATAGCAGGGGTTGTTCAAATGGAGGAACTATAAACTAACCCTTTTTTCTATCTCCACACAATCTCTGGTGTCAGACTCAATTAGCAACTCTCTGAGATAGGCGGGTATGCATTATTTTTATTGCTATTTGACAGATGAGAAATATGAGATCATTTTACTCCAGGTCCATTCTACTCCATATCTCCTAAAATTAGAACCCATTTCATAGGTGCCAACGCCTTGGTCAGGTGCTCTAGAGATCGGGCTAGAAGGCTTTACCTGGGAAGATGGCTACACAGGTACACACTATAAATATGTGATTCATTTATTCCACAAATATTTACTGAGCTCTTGTGCCAGTCACTGAGCTAGTGCTTGGGACAGTTACATACTTCCTTCCACCTGTCTGGAGGTATTTGCTAAAGACCTTGGCAGGAGTTGGGGACTAAAAATGTCAAGGGTATTGAGTGAGAAACCACAGCCAATCAATCCCTCACAGAGAAGGTTCAGTGGTCCAGACCAAGCAATCTTACCCACAGATGCCCCTAGAGTTATATGATGTCACTGGTTTCTTTTAGAAATTTCCTTCACCTCTACCTTCTCTGTTAGCCAATCTCTCTGCCTCAACACTTCCTGCCTCTCACTAATACGCAGGGCTTTCCCTGCCTTCATCCCTTTCACTCATGAAGAAAGCTCATTGAACCAGCCAATCTAGAAGCTCTTCTCTTCCAGGGAATTTTCCACAAAGGGGGCAAAATTTAGTTCATATGAATTACTAGTTGAATTTCAAATAAATTTTCCTTGGTTGGGATGGTAGTGTTTGGCTGCAAGGCTGAAGGAAGATTTCCTGAAGGGGCTCCACATACAACAGGTCATTTCATTATAACGATGAGATGCCATAGGAACTTAACTCTTGTTTATATCAATTAGCTTACAGTAATATTGGTTTCACTGTACATCATTTTGCTTAAAGTTGCAGGCCCTATGGATAAGTGAGGACTTGTTGTACCTTGCAGAGTCCACACCATTCTGCCTACTCCCAAGGCCAGCCCTGAAGGAAAGTTTTAGTGTACTCTGAACAAAAAAAGGAACTAGGACTCAACCTGAATCATCTGCAAAACTGACTCATGGGATTTGTTTTAAACCTGAATCCACCTCTAGCCCCAAGTTCTCTGCCATGAGTGGAGAAGCACTTTTCTTCATGATTCAGCAGGCTTAATGTGAACACATGTGTCTTGACTTTCATTTCACTGGACACAGTCGTGTAGTGTCAGAGGGATCTGGCTGCACAGCTGGTGCTATCCGGTGTGTGTGGACGGTGACGTTGGAAAATACACTCTTCCTGGGAATGTGGGGAAGGAACACACAAAGCAGGCACGGTTGAGGCCAGCTGTGTGAGCTGGTGGGTGCAACATACCAGGATGGGGAATCAGAAGACCTGGCTTTCTGTCTCTGCTCGATTCCTTCTGGGACTGACCTTCCCAAGCACGTCTCTTCTCTGGGTCTCAGGTTGATCTCAGGGGGCGGAGTGTCCCAAACTCTTAAGTTTTTCTGCAAATTCTTAGATTCTGGGGTTCCTTGGACTTTTCTCTTAATCCAGTCTTTATGACTGGTTTGTCTTTGTGAGGAACAAGACCCAGCTGTGGGAGGCATCAGTGAGAGACAACAAGTCAAATCAAGGGTGCAAGGAGCAGGAATGATCCATGTACTGTGCACCACAAGGGTCACAATTCTCAATTTTCTGAGGCCTGGCAGGTAACAGGTAACATATGAAGTGCTAGATCTATTGCAATAGGAAATTGTGAAGCTTGCTGTAAACCAGAGAGGGCTTGCCTCACCTAAAGGCACTGAAACCCATGCTTTTTAAACATAGCACCTGTCAAACAAAACAAATCTATGAGCTGGCTATTCCTAAGGTCAGTCAGTTGGAGACCCCATACTATCTCTAGAATTAGAAAAAATACTTTTTTGTATTTTTTACCAGCCAATAAATGTTTCTTTTCAGAGCTTCACGTCAGTGGATTCCACTTCAATCAAATGCTTTCCATGAAATAAAAAAACAACAACAGAGAGACAAACAGGATGGGCTGGGCAGGAAAGTGCTTGAAAACTTACAACCCATCTGTAATCACACTAGGCCCCAAGGCTCAACCCCAATGTTGGTTCTGCTGTTCAACTGAAAACCTTGTCTGCAGCCAAAATGATTCCCAACTGCTTTCTGAACTGTGCAGTCCCTGGGAGCTGGGGAGAGTCACATGAGAGTGTGGCTTTTCAGATGAGAACAGCAGGCAAGAAATGGAGACTTCTTGCTAAGCCCCATTAACATTTTAATAGAGCAGTTCCCTTTGAAAATGTTTTATTCATAATTGACCAATTGTCATTAGATATAGTTACACTCCGTGGCATCTTATTAGAAGGAGCTTGTTTGAATCCCTCTCCCCAAGTATTCGTAGTAATTCCTAACAGATGATGTCATAACAGGCCGTTACAATCCATAACATGTAGATACCATTAAAGCAATGTGTGTGCCTTTTTGATACTGAAACATCTAACTTTATTATGAAGTTCGCTATAAAACCCGCTATGATGTATTTAATAATATTAAAGCGTTTATTCTTTATTATTAAAGTCACACTGCCCCTGGGATGCCTGTTACTCCTGCCACAAATGAGAATTGCCAAATCTATCAGCTCGACTTTTAAACACTTCCTTAAGAGATTTCTTTCTTTCTTCTTTCCTCTTCTTCATTACTTTTCTTTGCTATGAAAAAGCAGATGTTCTAAAGTACAGTAACTGAAAACCAGCAATATATGCTCAAAGGCTGAAATCTAATATTTACAATAAGCTGATCCAATGAGAAATGTCTCCCTGGTGACCCTGGTCATGAAGTGGGAACCCACGTGGTCAATGGTCCCGGGTGAGGCAGTTGTCATTTATCAGAAACCCGTGTGCTGTGATTCTCAATTAGGGACTTTCCTGACATCAGCAACTCCCCATCCACTGGATACAAAAGTCAAAATAAATATGAAATCCATCCTTATTGCATCACATTCCATTGGCTTTACATCTGCCATCTAAGGCAGTTACTATGGATTCCGTAATTTATGTACGGAGATTTGTTTTTTTGGAGGGTGGTGGCCATATTTTGTCTTTATCACTTTAACAAACATTAAATGTCCTAATAAATCTTTAAGGTAGGAAACACTGTCATAAATATGTATTTTTAATTCCCAATGAGAGCTATAGATATTTATATGCAGACCAACTGCACAAATATGAGAAAGACTGGTATTCCCTAGAAGAAACTAGACAATTCTGACTGCGGTAGGGACTTGACTAACTGCTAACTCTGGACTTCAGGGAAATGGATGAATGTTGGGGAGAAATTAGAGCCTCCCTCAAGAGCTTTTGGTCCAAACGTGTTCTGCATATTCCATCAGTTACAGATTAATTTGATATAACAAGATTCTCTTTTAAAATGCAAACATTCCTTAGAAGATTTGAGCCTGTGGATTATTAGTTTTTGGTATACCTTTCCTTCAACTGACCAAGCATTTTAATGAGTACCTATCAGGTATAAAATACAGCAAATGTCCAAGTCCTCTTAATGGCTCCGCAGGGGAGAGACTGCAGGTTCCCAAACAAGAAGTTTTTTCAAGTACCTCAAAGTAAAAGGTTACTGGTCCCTCCCTGCCCTCCAGAACCCTCTGGATTTTTCTTATTGCTCCCATAGCCTGTACCCAATGAGACACGGGATGTCCAATTTCCTTCCCAAGCCTGCCTTTTCATCTGGAATTTCTTAATCCCATGACTCCACATGCCTACTCTTGCTCTTCTGGAATCCTACTTGGGCCAGAGCCCTGGGCTCAAATTTACTAAGAGGAAATGCTTCCATTTATTCAGATAGAAAAGACTCTATTTCTGTTTCCAGCACTACTCAGCCTCCAGGTTATTGTTGGAGGGAGCACTTATTCCCCCCTCTCACAAAACCATGAGTGGGATTCCAGATGGACCAATCACTGTGGTGTTCCACTCCTCATTTACTGACCACCTATGATTCTACTCCTAAAGGAGTAGTCAATTAACTGATTGTGAGTTGTGGGGGAAATGGGCAGAAATGGCCTAGGCCTTTCTTCTCTCGTTCCTCTGGACTCAAAAGAATATATCTACCTGTTTGGAGCCTGGAGTAATGGGCCTACCCTGGAGGTGAGGCCTGTGATTTAGGAGAGCAGGTCAGATCAATTTCAGCATAGTGTTAGCAAGTCCAGTTAGCCCCACATCTAAGCCATGTCCTTTAATCCACCTTTAATCAGTAAAGGGCTGATAGTTGGATCACTACTTGTCCAACCTCTCTGCCTACCTCTCATCTGTTCTGAATTTGTGCAAGGAAGAGGGCTGTTGGTCTTTGAGTTCCCTAAAGCCTAGCATCTTGGCACATCCTGTGCTATAGGTGGTACTGGCTCCACCCTGGACTCCGGTCTGTCTCCTGTAGCATTTACTTGGAGACGCTTTCCTTAAAAACAGATGCAGGCCACCCTGAAAATTCTGACAAGTACACTCCATCCAGTATCATTCTCATGGGAGAAATGCTTCTTCTTGAACATGGCAGGCAGAGTAACCTGATTAACTTATGAAGTATTAGGGAAGTAAAACTGCATTCCCCTTCTCAGAAGTGTTTGCAGTGATTGGAGTGGAGAGTCATGAGGAATCAGCTAACCCAAAGTGATGAGTAGTAACGGTGACCTGCAGGTATACCTGAGCCAGTTATCTGGGGACAAATCTAATCACCCTACATTAAGGATGAAAGCTTACATGCTCATAGAGACCAGGCAGGTAACATAAATGATTGAAGCTTCTGAGTATAAGAAAACCGCTAGCTCAACCATGATGGTAACAAGTAACTGGTATTTGGCTTTGGTATTATGAAGTAATACAGTATGGAGGTTCCTCAAGAATTAAGAATGGAGCTACCATATGACCCAGCAGTCCTTCTAGGGATCTACCTGAAAAAATTTAAAACACTTATATGTAAAGATATATGTGCCCCTTATGTTCACTGCAGCATTATTCATAATCACCAAATACAATCTAAGTGTCCCTCAACAGATGATTGATATATATTCAGCCATTAAAAAGATGCAACATTTCCACTTGTGACAACCTGGATGTATCTTGAGAGTATTACACTAGGTGAAATAAATCTGATAGAAAAGGACAAGAACTGTATGATTTTACTATGTGGGATATAAAAAACAAAAAGTATCAAACAAACAAACTCATAGATACAGATAACAGAATGGTGGTTACCAGAGGGGAAGTAAGGTGGGTGGAGGATGAAGAGGATAAAGGGGGTGAAATATATGGTGATGGAAAGAGACTACATTTTGGGTGGTGACCACACAATGGAACATTACAGATGTTGTATTACAACGTTGTACATCTGAAATTTATATAATGTTATTAACCAATGTTACTGCAATAAATTTATTTTTTGTTATTATTTAAAAATTTAATCTAATTTATTGTTGACAGAATTACAGATGTCCCCTAATTATCCTCCCTTAATCCCCTTTCTCCCAGCCCCTACCTCACCTCAGGCCTTCACCATACTCCGATTTGTGTCCGTTGGTTAGGCATTTATGTATAAAAGTTCTTTGGTTAATCTCTTCCCATCTCCTCCCCCCTCCATTCTGAGATATGTCAATCTATTTCATGCCTCCATGAAATAGATTGCCTCCTATTTTGTTCATCAGTTTATTTTGTTCATTAGGTTCCACTTATAAGTGAGATCATGTGATATCTGTCTTTTTCTGACAGCTTATTTCACTCATAATACTCTCCAGGTCCCTCCATGCTGTCTCAAAGGGTAAGAGATCCTTCTTCTTTAAAGCTGTGTAAATGTACCACAGCTTTTTTACCCACTCATCTACTGATGGGCACTTGGTCTGTTTCCAGATCTTTAGCTATTGTAAGCAACACTGCTATGAACATGGGGTGCATACATTCTTTCTGATTGGTGTTTCGAGATTTCTAGAATATATTCCTAGAAGTGGGATTGCTAGGTCAAATGGTAATTCCATTTTTAATTTTTTAAAGTAAATTCCACTGTTTTCCATAGTGGCTGCACAATGTGCATTCCCATCAGCAGTATACTAGGGTTCTCTTTTCTACACATCCTTGCCAGCACTTGTTGTTTGTTGATTTATTGATGGCAGCCAATCTGAGAGGTATGAGGTGATATCTCATTGTGGTTTTAATTTGCATCTCTCTGGTGATTAGTGATGTTGAGCATTTTTTTCATGTCTCTTGGCCACCAGTATGTCCTCTTTGGAGAAGTGCTTAGTCAAGTCCTGTGCCCATTTTTTGATTTTTATTAAAAATGAAAAAAGAAACCCCAAAGATGTAATACAGAGTGGAAAGGACTCAGGCAAGCCAGATGCTGTGGACAAATAGCCTCAGTCAGTGTACAGCAATAGAATGTATTTAAATCCTCTAAAAAAAGGCAGCTTCTACTCAGTGCCAAAGCATTGTCGCCATGCAGAATAGAGGTCGTGGATCTTTTGAATTTTCAACAGAAACAAGTCATGTATGTAGATTTTTATGTAAAAATGCACCTCCTTTCAATGTCAGCCATGGATTCATTAAGAAATCAAGATCAAAGAACAAAAACAAACAACCCTGTGTTGGCTATGATTGTGCAGGAAGTGCGAGACTGTCCGTGGGCCCAAGGTAGCCTCAGGGTATACTTTGCCCCCTTTGGCCACCACTGAGTCTGGTCTTTCCTCTCCCCTCCCTTTCCTCCTATATATTAGTTAAAATCTGGCATTCCTAATTCTGATTTTTAAAAATCACCATGAAACCCTTCAAGGAAACGAGCTTACACTCATTTTCAATAGAATGAACTCTGGCTTGCCTAGAAAAGGCTTGTCTTTCAGCCATGAACAGCTGCTAATACCACCTTTAATGTGAGATATAACCCATGCCTTCTGATGTTGCTTTTTAAAATAGTTGAATTATACTAGAGAAAAAAAATGGATAGAATGATTATAATATTCAGGCTTTTCAAAGCACACAATTTCCCATGATAAACTCTAACACATTTAAAGCCTAAAGCATCTGAAAAAAATGTGGGAGGAAGAATATATCTTTTAAATTACAGCCTTTATCAGCATGGTGGGTATCTTTCCCTTTACCCCCCCTAAGGTTTTTCCCCTCAAAACTTTGCAACTTTCTCCTCCTTACAACCACTTACTCCTCCAAGATGAAATGGGTTCAATAACTTGGTCCAAGTAAATCTTTAGAATGTTTATCTTAATAAACAAACCTAAGAAAAGGTGAATTCCTCCACTCCACTGGTAGCCGATGACAAGGCCCTCTAGGTTTTAGAGAACCACAAGGAAATGCGGTCTGTCTGAGTGCTGAAAAGGGTCCATGTGTGTCTAACTGGAAGCAGGCAATACTCTTTCAAGATCTTATTAGGGGCCTGGTGCTGTTTGCATAAGAGGCTGGTCAGCCCCACAGTGTGGGAGGGGTCCCTGCTGCAGAGGGTGCCAGAGTTTGATGAAAGCAAAAGCACAGTGATGTCTTGATTCCTCTGCTTTCTCTTGGAAATCCCTACCAGAGAGGCTTTCATGGATTTTGTAGAGACTGGGTCCTTGTATACGTTGAATTTATGGGGACAAAACAAGCAATTTGGGGGTAAGAATCATATACATTCAAGTACATGACTGGGGATCAGGACTGAGGAAGGGGGTGAGAGACATAATCATTCATTGACTGGCTGGGGCAGGATTCTTTTGGCCCTTCAGAAGATGGGTTGTTTGGCTTAATGTGTCAGCCTACTGGTGTTCAAGTGTGTATTACTGCTCTCAGAACCACTGGTTAGTGGATGTAATTTAGCTCTTGTGGAGAGCTGTGCTGCTTTAAAATGCTCAATTCTTCAGATGCATTTGTTTGTTTTAGAAATTGGTTTCTGGATATAGGACCCTCTCTTTTCAGCCTTCCTCATGGGCAAAATGGCTTATAATCCAGTTGCATTTGGGCAGGTAAATGCCTGACAGCCCCCAAACCCAGAAAAACATGGTGCGGAGGAAGAAGGACTTCAGTTCTTTTCAGTTGAATTCAACAAAGAATGATTCAGATATTCCCGTCTTAAAGGAGTTGATAGCTCAGGAAACAGTGCATCATCATACATTGAGTCTGATGGTTACTCAGAGTGAACATGCAGCCTGGATTGCTGGAGCAATCCTACTTTCCACCTTTTTACCCTAGTGTACTTGTTACTCAAAGAAGTGCACCTGTCTGGGCAACAAATGATACGGTCACTAGAGGTGAGGAGAAGAGAAGAAAGAGGGATTCCCAGATTTTCCCCTTGGTTCTGATTATTTTCCCAGGAAAGGTGCTTCTTAATGGCTCCAAGAAGGTTCTTGTAAGCCCTTCAGAAATGGTTCCAGTGTTCTTACCAAAGCTGCCTCCTGAAGGAACAGAGTAGCTTTGTTCTACAAGTATAAATGTCCTATCTCTCCTCCCCCTCACTTTTTGCAGGTACCAGAGTAGGAATGTCAGATTTAGCAAATAAAAACACAGGATGTCCAGTGAAGTTTGAATTTCAGAAAAACATCAAATAATTTTTTAGTATAAGTGATTCAATTCACCAACCATAGTGAACTAGGGCTGCCTACTCACAGGCATTCCTTCCCCAAAGCTGTTGACAGGGTCTAGACATCAGAGGGGGCCCATGGGGAGCCTCTAACCTATTCCTCTCAGACTCAAAATTTTTTCTTTTTTCTAGGTGGAAGATAGAGGGTTGCACAGAGAGGTCTGTTCCTGGAGGATGGTGAAGTGAGACAGTGATTTTCTGGGAAGAAGAAGAAATATAACCCTTTAAAAGAATGAGTAGTTTCTTGGAGGTTTCCAGCTCTGCCTGGAACTCTCAGTCCTTTGCCCTCATAAGTCTTCCCTCTACCACTAGAGCAGCGGAGTGTGGAAGACCTGGGGGCACTACAACCATGGCCTCCCTTCCCAGTGGGTTTGGTGAGCAGCTTCCCTTCTCCATCCTCACACACTGTGGTATGAGTGGTTTGCGGATATGGTTGTGTGTTAAAGCTGCCATTGCCAGTTTTAAATTGTGGTGGATTCCACCTTAGTGAAGGATTCCACCTTGCTCATGAAGTAGATTTCACACCTTGGTAAAATCTGGGAGGAGAACGAGAGAGAGAGAGAGAAAGAGAGAGAAAGAGAGAGAACAAAGGAAGAAGAAGGAGGAGGAGGAGGAGGAGGAGGAGGAGGGGAGGGGAAGGGATGGGCAGGAAGAAATGGAGTAGGAAGAATAGGAGAAGGAGGAAGAATAGGAGAGAAGAGGAAGAAGAGATAAGAGGAAAAGAGAGAAGGGAAGGAAAGAGAGGGGGAAGGAGAGGAAGAGGGACTTCATTTTATAGATTTTTTGAGGAATAATAGGTGTACCAAGGCACCTAGTAGATGAATACACAATGTAAATACATGTATATTATAAACATAACAGCATATATACCCTTGTGTAGTACTCAGTTACCAAAGATTATATGACAACAACTTCAAAGGAGAGATCAAGAAACTAACTCATGGACCAAATCCATCCTACTGTCTGTTTTTATAAATAAAGCTTTATTGGAACACACCATGCCCATTCATTTCTGTATTAACTATGGCTACTTTTGCCCTACATAGGCAGAGTTGAATAGTTACAATAGATATTGTTAGATCTGTAAAACCTAAAATATTTACTTTCTGGCCTTTTTCAGGGCTGATGCCTCCTCTGCGGCAAGCCCCATAAATCAGAATCATAGAGGCTTGTAGACCAAGTGACCACACTAGCAGTCTTTACTCCTGCAAGGGTGTGATATATACAGGGGCTCCATCATGGGAAGGCCCAGACTGTCTCCTGATTGAGGGATCTCTGCCTGCAGGTACCGAGTTCCCGTCATGAAGTGTGTGTATATGGTTTCCTGAAAACTACCACACAGTTCTAA
The DNA here is from genome assembly GCF_000147115.1 of Myotis lucifugus. Classification (NCBI taxonomy): domain Eukaryota; kingdom Metazoa; phylum Chordata; class Mammalia; order Chiroptera; family Vespertilionidae; genus Myotis; species Myotis lucifugus. Next base: position 3,639,748 of record NW_005871156.1, read on the forward strand.
TCAGCCCTCTTTTCTGGATAGACATCATTGTCTATTTTCTCACATAGTTACCTTGCAGAAAGAAGAGGCAAAAAGCCTGGATTTATGGAGTTCAGAAATGGATCTATCTATCGGGCTAATTAGAGTCAGGGGAGTGGATCCAAGGACTTCTGGGAGAGCACGTGGCTGAGAACAAGAGGCACTGTACTGAATGTGACCCACACTCACCAACTCCAGAGAGGACCATCTCTCACTTTCCTCAAAGGAAAGCACTGGCAGAAAAGAGATGGGGGGTGAAAAGAGCTAGAGCCAGTGCCTCACGAGGCGAGTTGCCTTCAAGTCTGGCTGTGAGCTGAATAGAATCTGAAGCCCTATGTGCCGGGACACACTTGCTGAGTTCCAAAGTACAATGAATGTCCCAGGCTTTATACATCAGCCCCCATTTCACATATTTGTATTCCTTTCACTGAAGTGATTTGCTAATATGCCACTTGGTGGGATTGTGTTATTGTTTTGCAAGATTTTTCAGATGAGAAAGCCCACAAATCAGAGAACATCTTGTCAGACCTTGTGCTAAAAGTTCAGGTTCATGAAGTTTCATCACCAGATCTAGAAACCAAAATAGGACCTGCATTCAGGAAAATGATGAAGTGAATAAAGTTTGATTTCCAAACCTTTTCTCCCTCTTTCTCTTTCCCCATGGCACAGCTTTCCTTACTATCAGATCCAACAGCTTCTAGCATCATCATAGGCTCACTGGCATGGGTGTTTGAGGTCAGTCTTGGGGTTGAACTTGATGTTGAACTTGGGGGTGCTGATATTAACCTCATTCTACTAATTGAAGGATGTTTTGCTCTGTGGAGAAAGTGGTGGAAGAAACTGAGAGGCAGAGAGGTCCACACCACCATGAGAAATCATGACATGCAGTCGGTATTCACTCTATCGACAGCTGGGAAGGTTTTGAGAAGGCTTGCTCAAGGCAGACTAATGTGAAACTAGAAACTTTAACTAGTAATGGGAGGCAAATTCTTTGCTTTATTCTTGAGTTTCGTGTTAGAGTGATCCAAGAAACTTTTTTTTTCAGACTCTCAGTTTTCACCTCTATGTGCTGGTTATCACTGAGGAATGAGAAAGGTTGTAGTGGGAGATGCTCATTCTGTTCTTTCAACTCCAAAGCAGCACCATGTGACAACCAAGAGGGGGATCTGGATGTGCCCCAGAACAGTGGGTACATTTCTCTCCAGCACCTGTGTCTCCTGCTTGCAACTCCATGATCTAAAGTAGTTTACGAGAAAGTGACCCAGGGATGGGACTGTCCCCAGAATGGTTATATCCATCAGAAAAGACTTGAGATGGAAAAAAACTGCCGGCCCAGCTTCCACTCTTGGGCTCCCTCCACTGTGCTGGCCAGAGATTTTGGCCAGCGTTCATGGTTGCAGAAAGCCAGCTCACTGTATGTCAACCGTACAGTCTCTGGAACCCACAGGTCCTCTGCCCCAGCCAGACACACTTAATACTTCCAGCCATTCTCAAGGTCTAGCCCCTCCCGACCCAACACTCCAGGCTGGCTGTCCTACAATTCACACTGCAAGCCTAGAATTTTTGTCCTTTTGGCACTGCTAAGGGGAGAGGTGTTGAAAGGAAGCCGGAGCAGATGGGAATGGGATTCCATTACTTTGTAAATATCTGAATGGCATTTCTTTTTAATGTGATATGAGAGTTTGAGCACGTTTAAAAATTTCCCTACCCTAATCATAAAGCCTGTTTTTATTAAAGGCGCACACACCTCGCTGGTAACTGGCGAGGTTTTGGCTCTGAGGTTGGTTTCTGCGTGAGAATTCCATCCTGGGCGCTCTTTTAGGTCTGTTGGTAACTGGCTTAGCACTTGCCAGTTTCCCTCGCTGGGTAATGACAGAGACACTAACACAATAGCAAAGCTGTTAATCCCAAACATGTTACTAAAAAGGCAAGCTGCCTTGCTAGAGGTTGAGAGAGGCTGGGGAGACATATGTGGAAATGCTAATATGCCAGCTCACAGTCTCATACCCATGGATTTGCAGATAATGAGGAATGTCCTGCTTTTTTCAAAATATCACTGTGCTTAATCAACTCCGAGCCCGCTCACTGATCACATGCCGTCAACTGACGTTTGGCATTCGGGAGGTGGTATTTGGAAGGTAAAGAGCAAATGTGGATGAGTTCACTCCATGGAAGGCACCCAAAAGATTCTTGTGGGACTCAACTTTCCTCATTTTGGGCATGCTTCTCTGTGTAATCTATTGATCCTTTGAACACATGGTAGACTCCGTAGCTATTTGCTCATGAAAAGAAAATCAGTAAGTGTGTGAATAAAAACAAACCTTTCTCAATCTGGGCTTTAGTTGCCAAAAAAAAAAAAGGAAAAGGACTGGCTATTGTATAATTTGGTCCAAATATAGTTTTGGAAGCACGAAGTGACCAAGTTCAAGTCTGAGAAGATGGCAGAAAGGAGAGAAGTCATGGAAACGGATTCTATCCTTTCCCCATAGAACAGGTGCAAACAGCTGTGGGGGAACTATTCAAACTTCAACTTTGATTTGAAAATAAAAATTGTACTGTGGACAACTGATTTAATCTTTGCATAGCTTCAGTCCTAGCTCAGAATATCTTTCTCCTAGATATGCTTGAAATTTGGTAGAACTCACCCTATGATAGGTTTGGTGATGGCAGAGGTGTAACCGCCAACCTAAGTGATACATCTTGCTTCACATATTGTTCTGGAAAGCCATACTAATTCCTCAACTTAGCCATACGTCAGAAAACTTTGGGAGCTTTAACATAATATCATGGTCTGAGTTTACCTCTGTGGACTTGGTTTCAATTAGTTTAGTGCAGGCTCCTGAGAACTACAGTTTCCAAAGCTTTTCAGGTGATTCTGGTGCTTAACCACATTTGAGAAAATTTCTGTTTTCCAGACTTTGGTATTTCACAGGTGGGTTAAGTTATTTTTTTAAAGGACATTGACTTAGAGTTGTCAACAGTTTACTTTGCCAAGTAAGGAGAAGGGAACTATCTGCCGTCACCACTGTTTCATAAAGAAAAGAGCAGATTAACACCAAGGCAAAAATTGGAAGGACTGACCTTTAAACACATTCAACGTTCTAAAAACTCACAATGTTGCCACACCTGTGTTCATAGCAGAATTATTCACAAAAGGTGCCAAAAGATGAAAGTAACCCAAGTATCCACTGACAAATGAATGGATAAATAAAACGTGGTATACACATATAGTGGAATATTATTCAGCTTTTAAAGGAAGGAAATTCTGACATATGCTACTACATAGCCAGACCTTGAGGACATTATACTAAGTGAAATAAGCCAGTCATAAGAGGACGAATATTATTTTATCCTATGTACATGAGATTCCTAGAGTAGCCAAATTCATAGAGACAGAAGAGAGTGTGGGAGTTGTGGAGGGTGGGGAGTTATTATTTAATGGGTATGAAGTTTCAGTTGGGGAAGATGAAAAAGTTCTGGAAATGGATGGTGGTGATGGTTGCACAACAATATGAATGTACTTTATGCAACGGAACTGTGCCGTTAAAAATGATTAAAATGGTCCATTTTATGTTACATATATTTTACTCCAATTTTAAAAAAATCATAAAGTTGTCTTTATTTTTCTTATTTTGTTAGGTAAATCGTCATTTGATAGCCACCGCCAGAGGAAGTAGTCTCCTCTGGCTTAGAGAGAGCATCAGGGCCTGTGAGCGCAGTCACCCAGGGGCCCCTCGTAGTCAGAAAGACTTGTCCCCAGACAAGCTGCAGCAACCTAAACCAGGCTGAGTAATGGAGAGACATTTCCCCATTATAAAGCACATTAGCCACGCCCCTGGAGAAACTAACTAATCCCCTCAAACAGGGAGTTGCCCTAGGCCAGAGGTCAATTTGTCCTTGAAAGTGCTTGATATGTTTTATGGGCAGAGATGCCTAAAGGATGATGCACCCAAGAAAGCTTTCAAGAAACCAGAGATGTGGCCCTAACATTGGTCTGAGTAGGCAACCACAGTGGGTGACACCTCATTTTTTCTTCACAAAGCAATAGAGCAGCATAGAAAAGAATTGCATAGAGGTTACAAGCAAAGCAATTTGATACCCACAGGAACCCATTCATAGCTGAGATGTTCTCTGAGACAGAGTAATTGTTGGTGGAATGATAGGATTACACAAAAAGCAATATTGTTATTTATTATGGTAGTTGTTTCTTATTAATATGTATGTGTGATGTACATATATATGTACATATACACACATATGAAATGGAGCTTTATGATGACTGGTTAGCAAGTTTTTCAAATTCAGATTAATCTGTTATGAGTGATGCAGACCCTAATAGCCTACAAGGTGGGCCATGTAGCTGGAATTTGTAATCATGGAATTTTTGTACTGCATTAAGAATCTCTGTGGGTGATAAGAGAGCCCTGAAATAGCTAGCATTGCATTGATGTTTCTCACTCTCTACATTTGTTTAATTCCTTTGCCAGAGACACATACTTAACTTGTCTTGGTAGATTTTTGTAATGTGTCTTTCAAATGGAAAAACTATATTAAAGCATTCCAATTTTATCAAGTAGCAAAAACACCCAGGCTGTTCGCCAGAATGTGCATGTTTGTTACTGCATTCCATACCCAGATATCTCAGGGCTGGAGAATAATAACAATTTTCTAAAATGTTATTAGATCCATAATTCTGGCAGCAGGTTAATTCACTTAGCCATTTCCATTAAAGCAATAATTATTGGCACATAATCTTAGGAATCATCACGCATAGTGGTAATCTATTCCAGGTGAAATAAAAGGCAAAGTCCCTACTGTGTGTCATGCTCTGTAATGTCTTACCTTTGTCGAGCACTTCAGAATCATGAAAGTCATCTTCATTATCGCATTTGGTTCTGACGGAACCCTGTAAAGAGGAAAAGCAGGTTAACATACAAGGAAACTGAGACTCGGCAAGATTAAATGATTTGTTCAAGACCTGAAAGTTAGTAAGTGATGTAGTCAGAAATGAAAGCCAGGTTTCCTCAAGCCTATTCCAGGCTTCTCTGTGCTGCCCTTCATTACCCCTCCCCATTGTCACCACTCATTGTTGGTGCTTCTCTGAAATTACTCTTTATTCTTCTTCTGAGTAATTCCTTGTGCCAATATGTTTTTTTTCTTCCTGGAATGCTCTGCAATCTCACTAAGCAACATGCCATGTGATTCAGTTCATTTTCATAAGCTCTACTAACTTGGCTACACCATTCAGTCCTGCTGCTTTCCCCTTTGCCAGTGATAGCTGTGCATGCCTGTTTCTTTCAGGGGAACAAATGAAAACGAAAGCTTCACCTTTGCACCACAGTAGGCAGTGTGACATGATGTGCAGGGAAGCCTACGAGTCAAGAAACCTGAGTTCTAGTCTTGGTTCTGCCACCAACTAGACATGAAATATTGGACAAGGCATCGCACCACCACAGGATTAGTTTCCTACAAAATAGAAATTATAATGCCTTTCCTGAGCTTCTCAGAAGGCTGAAGTTAACAACAAATATGTGAAGAATTTGAAAATAATTAAAGTCCTTAGTAACATAAGTTTTGTCAAGTCTTTTTAGAATTACTACTAATATTAAATGTGGGAGGTGGGTAAGACACTTCCCAATGACTGTCCTGTGTCAAAGATACTTTGATTATATTACTGTGTGTCTGTGGGGAGGAGAGTATAGATGGGAATAAAGGAGGAGATAGGATATTACCTTTCATTTCAGGGATCTAATTGCCCTTGGAATACATACTTAGTTTCAATTCTCTAAGGACTACTAGTTACCAAGTTTTATAAATTCTGGGTACCAGAGTAAAACAGAATTTCTCCATTTCTGGTATGTGCAGAGAAAAAGAAATACCTGGATTGATAGTTTAACGTGGGCCTTACTGAAGATAAAAATAAAATAATCTGAGAATAATTAAATAATAGAGATAAGAACAATACATAAATATTTATATTGAGTGAACTGATTCCAATCTCCATTTCCTGCTCATTAAGGAAGTAGTGCTAACCTTTAATGACTGTGACCGGAGGAATCATCTTTTAGCCTCTTTGCCATGTCCCAGATCTTATTGCTTCAAACCTTTAGCATTTAGATGGCTGGGTTTCTTTTTTTTACTACAAGTCTCTTACTAATCACAGAAATAATAGTCTCTCTGAATTTTCCACTTTTTTAAGAACTAAAACTTTACTAATTTACACCTATGAAAAGTACTACCGCCTTCCAACATGCCCTGCAAATAATGACAGCCTGACTATTTATTAATAAAAATGGTTACATGTTACTTCAGCCCTAGCTTTTTAAATCTTCCTTCTTTCTACTTTATTCTGTGTCTTCTCTGCTACGTGGTATTGGGAGGAACATTTTAAGTCTCTTTTCATGGAAAGAATTATTTGCTGCTTGAGAGTACCAGCTGCAAAAGATCCCGCACTGCACTGTGCCCTATCACCTCCCGTGTTACACATTAAACTCCCCTCTGGCGCTCCTCACTCAGAAGTAGTGCAGGGATGTAGCGATTTCATCACCCCATGTTCACTATTGTGAAGTTTCTGCTATTTCTCTCAGGGTAGATCTGAACCACAAGAAGAAAGCCCTTTAATGGCCCGGGGTTTCCTTGGGTTGAGATTCATGTAAAATAAGGGCCAAGATTTTTTCTCTCTAATCTCCTTCCTTCTTTTCATAACATAGTTGGGAAGAACATTCTCTCTGCCCCAGATCTCCAGACTAATATTTGTCTCCACTATTTGGATTAAGAACAGGTGAATTATCTGCAACTTACTGCCCTTGTCTTCGTGAAAGTCTGTAGATAACAGAAGCACTGCATTTTCTCTACCCATCAGACCATGACAAAAGAGTCGTTCAATAACATATCCTTTCTGGTCACTTCCAAACAAATGATTCAGGAAGAAAAAAACCTAAATAATGTCTCCCTCAAAAAATTTAAGATTGTATTATTTGACCTCTGGGTCTGATACCAAGATTGTGTAACTCTAGGAAAGGCAGCCATGAGCAGTCTGCCACAAATTTGTTTTTAAGAACAGAATGATCTACCATGTGATGGGGCAGGTCCACACTGCACTGGCTGTGACCTTCCTCCAGTTGGCTCATAGCTACTCTTTTAGGGAATAGAGTCAAAATAAAAAAAATCTCAGACACTTCTGTGATGTCCTACCTTAACATCCTAGCATCCTCAGAAGCAGATGACAGAGGCTCAGAAGAACAGAAAACAACCTAAAATGGGCAAAAATAAGATTGTAAGCAAGAGATGATCTGGGCCCTCAAAGAGCTGTCCTGCAGCCACACAGAAAGTTGAACACAATGACTTGTGATCACTGCTCTGGAGCTTGAGTCTCTAGGAGTGTGAGACTGTGACTAGGGCTGTGCTAGAAGGACTTAAAGATGGACCCAATATCTACTCCAGATCAGGTCATTTCTTGGCGTTTCAGAACTTTCCACTGTAATCAAAATGTCCTAAGAGGTTCAAGTGATTTTCAGACTAGGTTTAAGAGGCCTAGAACAGGAACTGACTCTTTTTGCAGAAATGTGTCCATGGAATGTTCCTCTGGAGGGAAAAGAGGTCAACGCGCCAGCTACACTAAGATAGAGCAACCAGATATCTTATTTTTCCATGGATGCTTGCAGTTCACACTTGTTGCCCTGACTCAATAATGCTTGCTCTTTAATTATGAAAAGTGCTCCAGTTTGGTAGATGAATTATATGGTCACCCTAGCTATGTGATACTTGGATTTTACTCTCTAAAAGGAATGGGTTCATTGATATTGTACACAGTTTGTCAGGCAAATTGTGTTTGTGTATGAGGACCCAGGTGTGAAACCCTCTATTAAGCAGCACTGATACAATTTAAAAGAGAGATGATTCTTGCCCAGCCGATTGAACCAAAATAGATGAAGCCCAAGGGAATGTATGCCAAATGTTTCTGAGACAAAATTTTCTCCTCACCTTTCCCTTCCCTTTACAACATGAACATGGAGCCAGAGAATTCTGATAAAAGAGATAGCTGGAGAGCCATTCATTACCTATTATCTGTAGACCAAGAACAATACAGTCGTGGGCAAATGTAGGTTTACAGTTGCTCGTATGGAAAATAATATTATATTTGATATATAATAATCAAGAATAACACAAGAACAAACTGTTTCAAGCACTCACAATTGTAAGGCTACTTTTGCCCACCCTTGCATAAAACTTTCAAAGTATATGGGAAAGAATGAGAACACTGCAGATGTGTGGAACAATGAATTCCATTGCTTGAATGCCCAAATCCAATAAATGTTGCTCCCATAATATTTCAAGCCAAATTAATGAAAAAAATACCTCTTGGTGCCATGTGTAATCTCCTATCCTCCACCCTAGAACTCCCACGGATACAAATACATAAGGTCTTGTAACAGGACTTTTTCTCTTCCTTCAATTGTGTTCATGTCTAAAGATGACTGACATCAGCTGAGAGTTTCTTATTTCCAATATACTTGGAGTTGATACATCATAAATTTTTATCACTGGACACAATTCTCCATTTTTGACACCAAAGTTTGAAAAATTCTTTTGCTTTTCATCTAGTTGTTTTAAGATGATAGAGATGTAATCTTCACTTCATTCAGATTTCCCACCCCACCTCCGAGTTCGGACTATATGGCAAAGAGAGTGAGAGAAACAAGCAGAAGAAAGGCGGTTGGTTCACAAAGCACCTTACATTTCTGGCCTCAAGTTTAGAGAACAATGACTTGAAATCCTGGGTCATAATTCACCAATCAGGCTACATATGCAAATGAGAACATCCTGACTTGTCCAAAAGAGTTCTGTAAATAATATTATTCATCTCCTAGAAGCAAGCCATATTTTTACTGGACTTTTTACTTCAGACCTGCATTACTAATGAGAACATATATTTTTAAAACTCTGTTATTTATTTCCCTCTGCTTAATATTTCAATCAAACTTACATTTGCTGTATTAATCACAGAACATGATGGTTTTAAAACCTCAGAAATCATTTTAATTGAATACCTCATGTCTGCTTAATCTAAAGTTAATAAAACCTCTTTTTTAAAACATCATTGCATCCAATTTTAATTTCTTGCTGTAGGACATTCACCCCTCTTTTTCCTGAATCGTTTTTTTCCAAAGTCAGTAATTTAAAAAACCTCTTATTTTATTTTCAAATCAAAGTTAGAGTCTTTTTGTTACTAATACTAACCTGATATTTACTTAATATCAGTGCAATAACCAATAAAATATGACACCAAAATTTTTTTAAGTCTTGTCTGATTGGATTTAATCTACCAATCCAATTGAGGGTGGGTTTTTTTTTGACTATTTAATTGAAGACCACAATTAACCTGGGTTAGCAGTAGGAAGAGAAAAACCAACAGTTCAGTTCAAGAGGGAGCAGAAAGCAGAAGCAGTAAACATTTTTTAGTTGTAAACTTGCCTTCAAATAGGCCATAAATCTCTAAATAATATGCAAATGCACATAGGACTTTATTCTTCTCTGACACTAAGCAGCTGTTTGACTCTGAGCAAGTCCATGTGATCTCTTCAGGTTTTGGGGACCTAATACACAAAATAAGGGCATTTTTGGACTTTTCATTCAACCAGTATTTTCTGAGCACTCACAATGTGTCAGCAACTGTGAGAGGCCCTAGGAATTCAATGGTGAACAAAAAATAGGCACAGCCTGTTTATTTTCTACATGGAGCAACCCTTTAAAGGGAAATATGGTTAACTATGAAATAATCACACAAGCAATTGTAAAACTGCAACTGATACAAGTGCTGCTACACAAAGGGACATGTGGTGTGAGAGTCTAATAGGGGGGCGGTGTGACTTGGTAGGAAGAGGTGTTGAGGAGAGATCTAAAAGTTCTGCTAGGTGAAGTGGAGGAGGAGAAAACAATAGCAAAATAGAAAATACAGGCAGTCCTCGGGTTACGTTGGACTCAACATACGTCGTTTCATGGTTATGTTGCCATCTCCCATTTATTTATTAAAAAAAATGTTCCGTCATTTCGACGTCTGTACATATGTGCTTTATGTTTTTTATTATTTATTTACCACAAGCAAAGGTCAGGAATTGTTCTCTTTCTTTTAAATTTTTTTACTGTTTCACTTCATTACTGCTGTGCATGTGCTCCATGTGAGTGACATAGGTGCTTATGTAGGTGGGTTCCGACTTACGGGGAAAATCGCGTTTCGTAGGAACGGATTTCCGACAACCGGAGGACTGCCTATAGTATGTGCAAAGGCTGAGTGGTGGGTGGAAACGAAATAAATACAGGGGACTAAAAATAGGCCAGTGTGGCTGGAACCCAGAGAGCAAAGCTGAGTAGTATGGAGATGAGGCTGGAAAAGGCAAGTAGGAGTGAGACCTTCACATGTTACAGAACTCTGGCGCCATTGTAAGGTCACTGAGGGATTTTAAATAAAAGATGACCTGATCTGAGTTAAAAAGTTCTGTGCCACACAAATTCCCCTTCAAAAATGAAGAATCTGCTGAGAGTCCTGCCAGAAGACAACCCTCAGTTATCAAATCCCCTTGGGAATTGCCTGAACGGCAGAGCCATGGTGACCACGGTTACACTCCTCTCCAGGGCTCACATCCTGAGCAGTGCACAGGTGTAAAGGCCCGGGGTGCTTCTGCCACCTTGGGACAGCTCTGAAGGCTCATTCCATCTTCAAAAGTCCCCACAGTGTTGGCTGAGACTTCAGTTGAAACTTCAGTTGAAACTTGCAGCTCAACTACTCCCTCTACCTAAGCTTACTTCCCTTCCTCTCCACAAGAAACACTGTCTAATTAGCTTCTTGAATTCTAATCTCCATTGTGAGTCCTTTCCTTAGAAACCCAACCTGTGACAGTCTGGATGTCACGTGGAGAATGATCTGGAGAGTGGTTGGTGATAGAGTGGTGGCCTAAATGTATAACCAAAGATGGTAATAGTTGGGTCTAAGATGATGGAGAGAGACATAGGGAGAGTGGGCATATTTAGAAGACATTTATAAAATTAAAAAAAAATAATGGGAGTTGGTGATGAAGTGGATAGAAGGAAGAGTGATGGAGGAGAGTTAGAAAGCAAGATGACTCCTTGGTCTCTAGTATGCACAGCTGGGAACATTCAAAGAATCAGATGTAAGGGGAAGAACAAAAATTTCCTCTCTTGGTGCTTGTAGAGTTGAGATATTCAAGTAGAGTTCTGAAGAAGGAAGGGCGTTGTCTATAGAATCTAGATCTATGTGTCTAGATTGTAAAGGAAGCCTAGTTGTAGATGAAATTATTTAGGGGAAGGGATCAGACTGTGAAGAGAAAAGGGTCTAGGTCTGGATCTAGTGGAATTCCCATACTCCCATGAGCTCTAGAAGCAGATTTCATACCCTTTTAGAAGTAACCACCTCTTTGAGAATGAGGATATTAGGGCCTGCTCCCAGAAAAAAATCATTTTTTTCATATGCAGTTTGTGCACTATTTCTGGTGGTCCCACACTACTAAGGTTATCCCTAGACTCCTTAGTGATCCACAGTCTCTAGTTCATAAACTCCTACTCTAGAAAAAGTCTCTGCTTTTGTAATCCTATCATGCCTGCAGCATTCTTTTTACAAACTGTGTTTTAATGTTTTAAGGTTCTAGCTGATAGCCATTTTGATAGTCCAAGGGTTTTTAAGAAGTACCACATACCTGGAATATCTGAGCTCCCATGTCACTAAGCAGAAGTGATATTTACACTTATCAACAGTTATATTCAGGGCCGCCCTGGCTCAGAGGAAAGTACTGGGTTTATGCTACAAAATAGGAATTGGAAAATTTGTTCTGCAAAGGGCCAGATAGTAATCATTTGGCTTTGTGAGACACATTTGATCTCTGTCATATATAATATTTCTTTACATCTCTTTCAAAATGTAAAAACCACTCTTAACTCATGAGGCATAAATAAACTGTTGGCCACCATTCTTGTTTGCTGACTCCCATCAGAGAAGATAATCATATCTGCAGTCAAACCAATTAGAACATTTCTCCTTTCCCTGAGCATCCTAGCATTTGACTTTGGGGATTGATAATCATTAACCTTTGAAGCCTCTGTTTTCACATCTGTAAAATATATAATAATATCTGCCTTTTTAGGTTGTTGTGAAGCCTAGAAATAGTCAATATCCATCCATGTACCTGGCACAAGGAAGTTGCCCCATAAGTGTATGTAGTGTGAGACCCTGAAAATGTCTCACAGGCTGCCATTCTTTGCTTTTGTGATTTCACCTGGTTGCTTCAGCCATTTCTAACTTATCTCATCCACTATGTTGCTGCTTTTGCCCCTCAAAAGTTCTATGTCCCAAACCATTAGCTTCACACTTGCTCTAGTATTTGTTATATGAAAGTTCGACCCATGAAGGCAAAATACTTCTCTCCAGTCTACACCACATAAAAATCAGTTATTTTCTGTGGAGAGCAGCTACAGTGATTGGACAGGTTCAAACCTCGGACTGATGAGAGGGCACAGTCCTCTTGTGGCAAAGCCACATACAAGTCCCAGCTTGGAGGGCAAAGCCCTCCCAGCACAATTATAGCCAAAGGCTATGGTTGTATGTAAACTTGACCTTATAGTCCGACCTTGTATCCTAGGTAGCTGAGGGATGTGGGCTGCGGGAGGTGCAGCAAGTGCTGCCAAAACAAAGCCTGATAGAGTTCAGAGAATTGCAACAACAGAAAAGAAGTAGATTTGAAACTCTGCAAGAACATCGTAAACATCTTGACCACTCCCTTGTTTTGCTTTGTGTGATCTGACTATAAAATAAAGATTCGGCTTACAGGCTGTGTCACTGTGTCCTCATCCAGGTGCAGTGATCCACCTGGCCCCAACTATATTCTCTTGTCGGTTTTCTTTAATCCTTCACCGCCCCTCCTCACTGGCCGTGCTGGATGCGGTTCAATTTTCACAGATCTCGGCACAACAAAAAGGGGGATTGTCCAATCCCATATCAAATAGAGTCTTCCTAACTTCTGCTTAAGGTGTCAGAAGTCCAAAATCTCACCCCTCTTTCCTATCCCAAGGGGCGTGGTCTTAATAAGCCATCCAGACTTGTTTCACCCTCTAGGGAAACTTCTGTTATCCATCAACATATTCTACCATACATGTTCTTCCACTTCACTGAGCTACAAATACTACTCAAATATTAGCTGCTCTGCCTGCTCCTCTAGATCTAGATAATATGGGATAAAGCCCACAATTGCCTACTCTTTGGATGAGCAAATCCTCGCATAGACTTCTGTGAATTCCTAGGAATAAGGAAAGTATATTTTTATTTCCAGAGTCATTTCAGTCTGTGAGATCTTTCTTCTGCATGTACTTCATCAAGGAAATTGTGAAATTCTTTTATACTACACAAACACACAAAAAGTATTTGTGTATGTAACAGATGCAAATAAAGATTTGGAGAATTGTAAAAAGAGTTTATATTGTAAAAATGAGCACAATTTTAAATGAAATATTAGATACTATCAGTTTTAAAATTTGCTTTGCCCCATTCCCATGTAGAAATTTTGCCAATTTTTTCAATCTCACAAATAACTCAGGTTCTTGCCATGTCCTCTTCCCTCTACCTCACTTCTCTACCTGTCTACTTTCTTCTTTTCCCTTCAGCTCAGGAATAAAACACAAGCTTCTTTTAGTCTCTTGTGCTGAGCACCTTAAGAATCTTCTTAAAGACTTTGCAACTGCTGCCCTCCGAATGTCATCTTCTATTCCAAATGGCTTAATAAGTTATTTTCCTAAAACAATAAGTATTCCCTCTCTCAGAAGAAAAAAATTTTAATGTACTCTCCTACACATGCTATCTCGTTGAATTACCTCTAACTTTCATTTTCAGCCATTAATACTTTAGCTTAAATCAGTTAATCAGCTGAGTTGAAAGGAGCAAGAACCAAGAAAACAGAACTAAGAAAGAGAGTTTTGTTTGAGAGAAGAGGACCAGGGAGAAAGCACAGAGAACAGGTTTTTGCAGATGCAGGGCTATGCTGCTGGCAGCTAGTGGGGAAAGAGAGACAGAACTATATAGAAGAGAATGGGAGAGCATGGAAAAGGAAATGTGTCTATTTCACCTGGGGCAGGACCTCATTTTAGGTGCTACAAAAGTATGGTTAAATCCTCGGGTAGATCACACATTAGGACAGGGGAGATCCTCCTTTGTGTGGCAAAAACTACAGAGAAAAATCCATGACTCCCCCTGCACGTATCTCCTGATGTCACAGCTGCTCTGAAAGCCTGCTTTGGCTCTGCCCTGCATGGGTGTGGGGACCCAGAAGATGAAGGTTGGGACATAATTGATTACGGAGGCTGTAAAGTGTACAACTCTAATGACGCACCATTGGGGAAAAGAGGGCCAGGGGACAAGGCGGAGGCCATTTTTGTTGTTGTTTTCTCCAGTCTGCTTTGGAATTTTCCCATATTTCTCTCTCTATATATATAACAAAATTGGCATTTTCATATGTCATGAAAGTTAAAGCAAGATGTGGGAAATTCAATTGTTGAAGAGCAGAGTTCTCTAATTGCACCCTTCAGAGATTTCCATTACTTTTGGAAAATGTGCATTGATGAAGAGTTTAATTATTGGTGGTGTTTCATTTCTAGGTCTGGCTTAATTTCCAACCCACTCTCCCACCCCAGTGTATCTGCTTGGCTAGGGAAGCTGCCACTGGCTTCAGAGGGTACAGAGAGCAGAGCAAACATGTGAAGAATGGAGCCAGCTCAATGATTTTTTTTTATCATCTTCCCTAGGTCTGTGTCTTCACCTCAGAAAGTAAGTTGCTTTTGGGAAAGTGATGCATTAGCAATTCTTCAAAAGAGCTAGGAGCTGGAACTGGAATTTTTACTGGAAGGAGTTCTTCATAACTAAACTGCTGTCCAGTTAGTACCCATCTATTTTCTGAGACAGTGTTGACTTTAACACGCAAACTGTTACAGCTTTGCAAGACCCTCCCCAACACTAAACCACACACACTGGTTAGGAAAAAACAACACTCAAACTCACTCTTACCATAACTTTATGTAAAAACTCATATCTTCTCTACTATTATCTAGCAAGGTCTGGGGAAACCCTTATTTTCCAAGCATTAAATGCCTTTACTTAGTCTCTGAAGATTTCCAATGACAGCAATGCCTATACAGACCATGTTCCCAACAGACCATGCTCCGTACAGGTCTTGGTGACTCAAGGATCTCACACCCAAGACTCAAGGATCTCACACCCAAGCATAATAGATGGAATGTAGGAAAATGCCCACAGGGGCAACCAGGCCCTTGCTAGTGCAACAATAGCAATGACTGAATGACTAGAAAGACAAAAGTTTATTTATTTTCATGAGGCTTTCCTCAAACATCTAGCAGAGAATTTGGAGTGAGAGGAGGGAATGAACTGAGGAAATAGGGAACATGATGCCCAGCCAAGATCTCTAGCTGAGGTCCAGCAGAGCTCCTGGGCCTGATGCATGCAAATTGACCATTGACTAAGATGTCAGGAGAGCTTCAATTTTATGGAGCAATTGGCGTGATGCTAGATGGAAATCAATACCTGCAATCCAAATTTTGTATTTTGTGTATTGTCAGTTTAAGTTTGATGTCTGTTTCTCTTTCTTGGACTGATTTTCTTTCTGCAATCAGCATGATGAAAAAGAAAATAATACTTATAAATGAAGTCAGCATATAGTACTAGCTGAGCTGGAGGAAGTTGGCAGCTGCAGAAATTCTGTTTTCACTTTACATTAAGTGGCATTAATTACACTGCTATGTAAGTAAGTATAACCACATGGATGCAGATCAGGATTCTGTTGTTTCAAGGGCACTGGGGTACAAGTGTGTGGCTATCGGGTAGGAAGGCCAGGCCCTCTTGGTCATCTCTCAGCGAAGACTGTATCATTTAGCCCCAGAACCTCATTCTAGGCCAGAGGTTGTCAAGTGCCTCCCCTTGGCCAAGAAGTGAACCAAGCCTGGAATTAGTCCAAAAGGCACCTAGTCTAGAAGCCATTGCCCCTATAGCCCAAAGTGTGAGGTTTATGAAATGTGTCTAAGCCAGAAAACTTTCTCTGCAGGACTTAGAACTGGCTTTGAAAATGAGGTCACTACCAAATTCAGACTTTCAGATTTCCCCACTAAATCCATTAGTGCTACGGACCAATGTAATGTCCAACAAGAATGGCTGGTTTATGGTTCCACTTGTGAATGAGGTGACACAGGCTCTAGTGATTCCCATCAAGGCAATGGGAACTTCTCAGCACATCCATGCTAACCAGAACATCTTGAAAAGGGAGGAAGAGCAACATGTTAGTCTCCTAGCTACCATTAACCAGCTATGAGGCCTTGGACACGGTAAACTGTTGACTCTCTGACCCTCCCATGGGTCATTTGTAAAGTGAAGATAGCTTAGCTGCTGAAAAGTAAGAATCTAACTTAGTAGAACTCGAAGCTCTTCTCAGCTCAGATATCTGGGATTCAAGAAATACTTTCTGTGTGTTTGTGAGGACAGAGACCTTTATTTTTATTTCCTGAGTACTTGGTACATGGCAGGAACTCATTCATGTTGGATTAAACAAATAATTAAATAAGCATAATTATAATGTTCAAGAAAAATATATTCTTGCAAGTAATTCATAGTGCAACTACCCAATAAACTTTTTTTTCTTGTGGCAAAGAATGAGATTCAGCAAGATAGTTCTACATACCAAGGGGCCCAGCCAAGGGCAAAGTTTTCAGAAATAATGAGAAAAAGGACAGGTGGGGACACTCCTACCTTTCAAAAAGCTTGGGAGCCTGAGAACATAGGCAGGTATGTGATCACTCCCAGAAAAGCCAGGCTGTCTTGTTTGTGCAGATTAGAGAGGACTTAAGGCTATCCAAAATAATCATTTTGTAGGTATGAACTTAGCTCTTCCCTCTTCAAACCTTTTAAACCAATGGCTCTATAATATCAGGAGAAAGATGCATTTATTTATTCCAAGACCACAGGGAATTTTGTATGATGTGAGTACCAGCAAGGATAGGTGGAGACTCCTCTGGATGCTCTGGAGGTCCTTAGAGCTATGATCTGACCTGTGAAAGGAAGAGGGGATCTGGTCCCAGGCAGAACACAGGAGACTTGCCCATCACCTGAGGCTACACAGGGTCCAGGGAAGTCCAAAGCAGTAGGGTCTTGTCTGGGGAAATGAGATTCAGCAGATGGAGATAAGATATCAAAGTGTATTTCATTCCGTTAATGATAGAAGCTCAGCTATTTTGCATTCCTTGGGGACCCATTTTACCAACTTGCTACCACAACTATATTTGGGGTTATGTAATTCCTATGCTAATAGTCAGATATGCAAGTCAAGATTGGTGTAGACAGGGCTACTGCATACTCTGTACAGCTTTCCCTGACAACAAGGCACCTAGCCTAGGAGGTAAACAGGGATTAAAATCCAGGCTGGCCTCCACTCACTAAGTCATGAACCCCTGTGCTGGACATGTTGTTCCCCAGTGGGGTACTAAGGCTAAGCTACTCATTGTTGGAGTTGCATCTGGCCAGCGCAATTTTTTTTTAATTTGCTAGGTCAGGGGGTTATGTGTTGATTATTTTCCATTTCCTCCTCCCCACTCATTGTTTTTCTTTGCCCTGCTCTGTGCCCCAGGTGGTGGCCTCCATACAATGCATCTGAAACTTTCTTATCTTCTGGTCTCCAGTGGGGTTCGGCCAACTGGAATCACCAGTAGGAGATGGGAAAGGTGGGAGAAAAGAGAGGTCAGGTTATTTATTTTCTCTATCACCACCCTTCCCCTTCCCTGCTCCCATGCATCACCCTTCATCCCTGCCCCATTGTGGTTCTGACAGTGGCTGTGATTCTGCCTGGCAGCCCCAGCTCTCACAGGGTTGTAGTAACATTGATCCCGCCTTAATCCTTCAAGCAGAGGGATAACAGTAGCTTTCACTGCTGCTGGTCCCTGAGTGCCTCATCAACCCTTGTGGGTTCCCTTTTCTCTGGCCACACCTCTGTAAATGGTCTTTTATTCAATTCTGATCAATTGAACCCTTGGACTCTGTCATCTTTTTCTGGCTGGGATGCTGATCAATATAGGGAACCATTTCCTATTCCGCAAAGGTGGACCATATAGACTAGCAGAGACCAATGGCACTTTGAAAATCAAAACAAATACTTGCCACTCACCTAGGGATCTCTGAGATTTTCACAACTGGTGCACTAACAGAGTCAGGAGTGTTGACTAAATTATGCATTTTCCTTACTGCTTTCAGGACTCTGCATTCTGGCCAGACTGCTTTCATTGCTCTCCTTGCTCCAGACTGAATGCTCCTCACTCTCCTTCTCACATGTCTTTGTGTGCTGTTCCACTACCTGAAACCTTTCCTCTCTTTGGAGATGATATATGATAGAGAATAAGACTTTTTTGCTCTTAAATTGAACAGAAATGGATTGGATACTAGCTCTGTCAGTTATTACCAATGAAATTGAGTTACTGATCCCAATTCTTCACACTGTTGCTATAGACAGACACATTCACACCCTTCACATGACCTTATGGTGGATAGCATGGACTTCCTTGCTATGCCTTGAATTTAGAGTTGGCCATGTGACTTGTTTGGCCAATGGGATATCAGCATATGAGACTTGAAATGTACTTGCAGAGTCTGGTTTACCCCTTTGTGCTCCTGTGATACATCATGAGAACAGGTCCAGTTAATTTGTGATTCCTTCATCCTCAGCCCCAGAAGGAGTCATATGATGCAGATAACATATATCATGTAGCCACGGTCCAAGGAAAATATGGTAGATATAGCAGTTAGAAGTCAGGGCCCAGAGAGAAGAACCTGGAGAGCAGCCTAGCCCAGCTGAGTTACAGCCAACTACAGATCCATAAGCATGAGAGCAAATGATTATAATTTCAGACTACTGAGTTTTGGTGTGGTTTATTATACAGCATATTGTAGCAATAACTGACTAATACCTAACTTACATAAACTTGAAAAATAATTCAATTTCTAAGAGCTTCAGTTTCCTTCTCTATAAAATGGTAGTAATTATAATAACAATTGTTTTATAGGGTTATTGTGAAGATTAAACAATACACATAGAGTAGTCTGCACAGTGCCTGGCACAAAATAAATTCTCGAAGGGGGATCATTATTTTTCTTAGTGTGTGATCACTGGAAATTCCAAGTACCTTCAATGTTAACTCAGCTGTCCCTTCATACATAACGTATTTGCTGAGCACTACAGCTCCCACAATGATCTCCTTTCTCTGAACTTCCATTATATTAATTATCTGTATAATTAATTTTACTTCATATCTTTTCACCCACTGTTTTTTAGAATTTCTGTTATGTGTGCAAAGTACATAATTCAAAATACTTCCCTTCCATCAATGAAACCATGGTCATAGAGAATAACATATAATGAACATATGTGGTATGTCAAACTCTGTTAGACACTTTCCCTGTCATTTAATTTCATAACAATCCTGTGAAGTTAATATTGTTATTCTAATAAAATGCGTACATTCCTTGGCCAACAAGTGGTGGGGAAGGGTTCAAACATGTGTCATTTTGCTGCAAAGCATCACTAACTCTTCAGTCTATTAGAAGAGATGACACATAACCAAATAACTATAATTCAATGTAATTATATACATCTGATTAGGAAAATTGTGTGCTACAGATGGACAGAGATGATGGGCAGCAACTTGGAATTGGCCTTGCAACCAGGGAGACCATGGCATAACTCTCTGACAAGTGTTTATATAATACCATTAAAAGATAGGTATTATACCCTGGGATATGAAAAGTAACTCAAATAATCCTTGTTTGGGTGTGTGTGTGTGGAGAGGTTGGGGACAAGATTCTAATAAGTGAGTCAGACCCATGGAAAGATAATTACAAAATACTCTGGAATATGGTGAAGCTGTGAGTATTATATTGGGAGAAAGTTTCCTGGAAGGAGGAGGATTTAAGCTCCATCAAGTTAGTTGATTAAAGAAATAAAGGCAAGGCCTTTCAGGCAAACGAAATAGCATAAACAAAAACTCTACCTACGTAGTTATGTATGATAGATCATCTGTGCACATGTCTTTGAGATGATTTTTAAATCTAAATCCTTTATTGTTTAAAGTATTATATAAGTCTCCTTTCCCCCATTTACCTCTCCCCAGCCACCCCCACACTCCAGCACATGCCCTCATGCCCCTCCCCCCGGTCTGTGTCCATTGGTTATGCTCATTGCCTGCATAACGAGTCCTTTGGTTGATCTCTTACCCTCTCACCCCCCCACCTTCCCTCATAGGTTGGACAGTCCGCTCCATGCTTCTATGACTCTGGTTCTATTTTTGTTCATCAGTTTATGTTGTTCATTATATTCCACAAATGATTGAGATCATGTGATATTTATCTTTCTCTGACTGGCTTATTTTGCTTAGCATAATGCTCTCCAGTTCCATCCATGCTGTTGCAAATGGTAAGAGTTACTTCTTTTTTATAGCAGTGTAGTATTCCATTGTGTAGATGTACCACCGTTTTCTAATCTACTCATCCGCTGTTGGGCATTTAGGCTGTTTCCAAATCTTAGCTATGGTGAATTGTGCTGCTATGAACACAGGGGTGCATATATCCTTTCTGATTGGAGTTTCTGACATGTTTTTATTGTCAGTGACCTGAGGACAAGAGCTATGCCTCTTTTCCAACTCTGCCTCTTCCATACTCGACTCATCCCAAGACTGAGACATAGGAGGAGCACAATAAAAATCTTCTGTTTGATTCAATGAATGCCTCTACTGTCCCTGGGAGATACAGAAGGAATAAGTGGAACCATGGTCTACCTGACTTCAAGGCCAAGCTGCTGCTCAAAGAGCAGAGATGGAGCATACAGCCAAAGGCAGGCACTATTTTTACATGGCAGAGCTCACAGTGGTATGATTGGAAATGGAGTCCAGGTTGGCCTGTGCTGTATTGATGCTAGCACCCTGTTTCTCAAGACCCAGCAGTTGAAGTTCCCTCCAAAGCTAACTTCAACACATTCAGAAGACAATTTCAACAGAACACTTGAAGGACATGAAAGCAAGAACTCCCTTATTTTCAACAGGAGTAAACCAGAAACATGTGAAAAAACATCTTGTTCAGATGGCTTGTTTATAAATCTTTGCTTTCCAATCATGAATACATCCAGTCATCATAGACTTTGTTCATTTGGAGGATTAAATAACCTCAGTTGTCTACACAGGAGAAATTATCTTTAAATTGTACTTGAAAATGTCTTTGACTTTAGGGGGAATTTCATTTTATAATTGTGGATTGTTCTTATTTTTGGTGCTTTTACAGATGAAAACTGTCCATAGGAGGTAATTCAGCAAGTTAGCTAGCCCATTGCCAAGCAAAACTAAAGTCCTTATCAGCTGTGGGAAGATAATTCAATTTGCCTTTAAATGGCAGTTTTAGAATGGCTTATAACATATATCAAAATTATTTTAAAATCTGAACTAGGACACTGTGGGAACCTTGATAAGAAATGTGCAGCTGATCTGCAGTTCTGAGAACTGAAACTATGTTCTAATGTTGTTTATCTTTTAACTAAAGTACTAAGTGTCTCATTCAAGTGGCAATAGGTGGCTAATCCTCTATAAAAGTTCTGGGGTGGATTCCTTGTAAATGTGAGCTATTAAGAAGAAAATGTTACAGGGTTTCTTAGGAAATCAATACTTTATTATGCAACAATTGGATCTGCAAGTTTAATGTTCTCCATAAGCCCCAGCAGAATGAAAGAGGTCACTGGGTGAGATGGTGCAAATGGTTCCTGCCTGACCTGGAAAATCTTCTAGAATTGGAGGCCTAGTAAAGTGCTGAGATGTCATTAAAATATTTTCACAAATACAACAATTATTATGGAAACCAAATTGCAAGAACATCTGTCTGGATGACACTTTGGCCTAAAGTTGGATCTAAACCTGGTAACAGTTATAATTGAAACTGTGGCTTCATTTTTCCCTCAAGATCTTCGATTTTTTCCTTGCCTCACAGAGCAGTTTATTTTTCAAAGCTACAGCAGTTACTTTTTGTTTTCCTAAACCTTCCTGGGGCAAAAACTCCAGCTCTTCCAATTTTCTACCAAGAAGTCATGGACAGCAGGCAGGAAGGAAAGGAGACCTCAAGGAGATAGAAGGTAGCTCAAAAACCACTCTTCCAAGAATTTCTGGGTCATTGTCTAATTGCTACGCCTATTGGCAGGCCTCAGATTTAAGCCTTCTCTGACTTCACAGGCAATTCTTATTCAGCATCCAGCCATGTGTGAAGACTCGAGGCATTGAACATGGAACCCAAAAAAATCCAGCCAGCTCCACTTAAAGCACTAAGGCTGGGAACTGTACCATGGCAAAGTACCCCAAACAGTTGTTTTTCCATTATGATCCTCAGCCTGGCATTTATTGTCATTTTTTATTGCACACTTTTAAGGGCAATGGTCCATTTTACTTAGATCATTAATTTGCAAAAAATCATGAAATATGAGCAGAGATGGTATTTTTTATGGGCCATGATACACCTCTATAGGACCCCAAAGGAAATGAGGTGTGAGTCTGAACACACTATGGGAAGAGACCCTGGGACCAAGAGCTCCATATTCTTCCAAAAATAGAAAAGGCTGGAGTGCTTTCCCAGGAATAATACAGCTGGATGAATGGAGATGTTCATAAATAATTGACAGCCTGAATAAATGTGTGGACAAATGAGCAGTAGAGTGAGACTCTGACCAGCGCTGGGGCAGAGCCAAAAGTCCCCTGGATGTGGAGTTTGGAGATCTTGGATCTAGTTACTTATCAGTTGTACAACTGCTGTCAGTGAACCTATCAGAATGTACCTCACCTTTCCACCTGTAAAATGGTAATAATAATAAATAATACCTATCTCATAAAATTGGCAGGGAGCAGAATAAATACCTATCTCATAAAATTGGCAGGGAGCAGAACCCCCAAGAAGTGAAGTCTATAGACCCTTGGTTTAAATCTGAACTTCTCTCCCTTGTTTGCTCTGTGATCCTAGGCATCTTATCCTCTCTACATATGGGTTTCATCATCTGTATAATGGGAATAATGTACTAAACTCCTAAGGATATATGTGAGAATTTGATAGAGTAATACATGCAAAGCACCTCGAAGAGTTTCTGGTACATAATAGGCTAGATACATTATAATACTACTTTGGTAAAAGAGTGTTACATAGATACACTCTATATTACCTTAATTATTATTATTACTAATTAAGTGCACGATTTGTGCACATTGAAAGGAAATTAATTAGAAAAAATATTTTAATATCGCTATTCACCCTTTCTTTATCATAGAATTATCAACCAAATTCACGATCAACAATGACAAATGGAAACACAGGCATGCGATTGGTGCCAGTGAGAGCTTTATATGTATTGTGCATGCGTAAGTCAACTTAGCCTTTTATATGTATAGAATAAATTTGCTTAATTAGACCTGCTTTCTGATTTAGCTAAACTTTCCAGCCCAGTGAAGCACCCCAACTTCTCTTTTGGGTAACTGTCAGCAACACAGTGGTAAGTATCAACACGAAGCAGGTTATTATTATAGATCACACAGGAAGAACAAAGGGTAAAATATTTAACTACAGCAGTGTTTGACTATATTCTGCACAGTGAGAAAACCTGAAATCATTTTCAAGGTCCACCATTTCTTACTTCTTTTCAGTCAGGTCAAGTTTCTAAGCTTTCTAAATCTCCATTTCCTGGCTAATGAAAAGAAAATAGGATTCCACCGAGTCTCCTATCTACCTACTCCAGGACTTCAGATGAGGCATGGGAAAACGCTTCACAAACATTTGGTTAAACTGTAAAATGTTTCCACCTGGCTATAAAGCAAGTCATGTTCCTGGGCTGAAGAAACTGCAAGGAGGCTAGTTGCTAGGGAGAGGAAGCCAGGTGTTGCTACGTGATGTCATTACCAGGCGCCCACAGCCACTGTTTCTGGGCTGGGCTGGACTGTGGGTTGCATTTTGTGCCATGGCAGCTTTGGCTGCGATTTGGTAGGCTGTTGCTCCAGGGTGGTAGCGGGGCCTGTGTCCCACTTGGGGGAAGCCAAGTGTTACTTTGTAGGCACCAGGTCTGCACTACCATTTCTCTGTAAATGGCCAGTGCATGTCACAGCAGCTCCTGTGTTGAGCATCTGTCCCCTGGTGGTCAGTGCACATCATAGTGACTGGAGGAATACTTAGCATATTAGCCTTTTATGTAAATAGATAGTTAAGATTATATAAATTGTGACTCTCAGTTGTAATCAAGAGGGTCAAGTCAGTTGTAATCAAGAGGGTCAAATCTAGCAACTTAAGCAGAATGGGATATTAGAAGATATTAAGATCATAGAATCTTCAAAATAATCAGGGACCCAGGCTGGTTCATTCAATAGCCAGAACCAAAGCAGCCAGAAATAAGACCCAACTACACTCCTGGACTATTACAGTGAAACACCACTGTCCATCTCTAGGCACTGACTACCGTTGAGACTGAAATCCAAAAGCTTTGCCACTGCTATCTGAGAAAAAGTCTTCAGACCCAGAAGATCCAATTTTCCTCTGTAGAGCTACTTCCTCTTATTTCTCCAAGTCATACATGGGATGGCTCTAATTGGTAGAACCAAGGCTATTTGTATTCTAGCTGCAAGGAAGTCTGGCAAATGTAGACTTAACTTTCCAGTCTGCACAGCCTAAGAACACTAAGACAAACTAAGAAAAGCTAAAAAAAAAAGTTGGAGTGAGTCAACCTATAATGCCCTCCCCTGCCAGCCTGGTCACCCCCAACTCCCCTCCCCTGCAGGCCTGGTTGCCCCCAACTACGCTCCCCTGCAGGGCTGGTCCCCCAACTGCCCTCCCCTGCAGGCCTCAGTCCCCCACAACTGCCCTTTTCTGCCAGCCATCTTGTGGTGGCCATCTTGTGTCCACATGGGGGTGGCCATCTTTGACCACATGGGGGCAGCCATCTTGTGTGTTGGATTGATGGTCAATTTGCATATTACCTCATTATTAGATAGGATACGCTCTCCCAGTCTAAGCATCTCTTGACATTGAATTAACTCTTTCCAGTCTGGAGCAGTGATGTGATCCAGCATGAGAAGATGAATGGTGACTCTGAATTCCAGAATTGCACACCAAAAAGTCTGTTATCTAACAATCCCAGAGCTATAGAACCCAGCCATCATCATGAGGTGGGCCAGGCCAGGGCGTTACCTGGTGTAGCTGGTTGGCCTAGAATGTGAATAAATATATGGAACACTTACATTTTTTAGACTCTTGATAAGCCAGGTAAATTATAGTAACAGCCCCAAAGGGAAGCCTCACTTGTAAATGTCTATTTAGGGACCTTTAAAAATATTGAACCAAGTCCTTAGAGTGTGTAATTAGCTGAGATCTCTTTCTATCCAGGGCCAGCTGTGTGACTTTTCTAGGACAAAGCAAGCAGGGCAAGGGCCAGGGAGACCAGTTGCTGCCACAAATCCTATACAGATGATGACAAGAGCTCTTGTTATCAATGGCCTCAGACGGAAGCTGTGGAGCTTCTCCAGTACCATTGGCCTCGGTCTTCTCTCCGGGGAAACTGCAGATGCCTGTTGTCCTTCCTTTGTGTCCTTCATCCAGCCCTTTAAGCTATTGCTGGGCACCACGCATTTCTGTTATACCTGCACTCAACCAGAGGCTGATCTTTCTGCTTGGATGACTCCATGCTCAGACAGCTTGAGAACAGTCACTTGTAGTCAGAGACACAGCTGGCTTCTTTGCAGGCTGATTCCAGGAGCTCAGGCGGGAGAAGCACCTGCGGGCATTTGGCTGCATCACCACTTCAGGGCCTAGTCTGCTTGGCCCACAGGCCTGTGACTAGAACACCTCCCCTGTCCTCCTCTGCGGGGTCAGTGCCCATGTGTTTTTCTCCAGCCAGCCCTTGACTGTGCAAAGACCATTTTATTCTGGGGAGAGCAGATACCACTAGAGGTTGGCAAACACCCCTCTGTCCCCTAACTCAACTTGCATCAGGCTTCAGTGGCCTCCTCTAGGGTCATTTCCTAGTTTCCTTCCTTTACCTGGCGACCAGGCTAATGTTCCTATTTACAGAGGAAGGTAGATAGCCTCTATTAATAGGAACCATCTGTCTGCTTCTGCAATCTGAATGAAGTTTTAAATCTGCTGCCTTGTAGACTTTCCAGGAATCCAGTCTGATTAGACTGATCCACCCAATCGGAATCATTATCAGTGCTTGAAACAATCATTAAATTTCTGTGACTATGGAAACCCATGAGGGGCTGATAGTAATGGCAGGCCCTGTCCAGGTCCCACCTATCCCACCTGCTCCTTCTTAGGCTACTTCACCCACACCTGCATCCTCAGCTTCATGGTACGCAAAGGAACAATTCTGATTTTGAAAAGTAGAATTGAAGCAACTCTAACACAAGATTCTGACTACCCCACATCATTTGCTTCTACTGTGGCTCCTAACTTGTATCCCTGTGTCGAAGGGAGGGCATTTTTCTTATTTCTGCGACCCAGGCCCTACTGTGCCCTTCCAGGTAACTGGGCCTCTGTCTGAAATTATCCCCAGGCCCCTTTAGGCCCTGTGACCCTCATGCTTTTCTTCTTCCTCTCAGCAGTGGTGCTAATCCTGAACCCGAGTCTGGCTGGGGCCCTATTTTCTGAGACTTCCCTGAATTATGGGGCCTTCTCTACTTGACACCTTGCCATGTCAGTCAGAACCCACTGTAGCCTTCTTCTTCTGATGTCATATTTTATCCACCAACCTGGAGTTCTAGCACTTGGTCCGTTCCAGTAGACAGGTCAAAGTTCAGTCCTGGCCTCCTCCAGGCTGCCCTATCTGACTGCTATAAAATGGGTTACACCCATCATAGCCTAAGACAGGACAATGGAGTATAGGCTTGAATGCTACACCTTCTGAGCAATCATGGACAGCACTTCATTTAGAGGAGATTTGCTGTGGCACAACGTAGGCACTGAAGAGATGTTGGAGGAGTAAATTAATGAATGGAACTTGTTTGCCCATGAAAGACTCTTGATTACTTAAGCCAGGTGGGTACTGGAAATTTCCGGGGGAACACTTTGTAAAGTATATGATTGTCTAACCATTATGCTGTACACCTGAAACTAATACAAAATAATACTGAATGTAAGCTGTAACTGAAAAACTTTTAATTTAAAAAAAGCTCAGCTGTTACTGTGTGTCCCAAAGGAAACGTTTAGCTTGCATCACACGGAAGAGGATAACCCAGTGTTCGGACAGGGACTGTACTGCTCAGGCTGCTCAACCAGCCCCCAGGTGTCCTTGAGGAGAGCCCACCCAACGGACAGGCTGAACTCATCCAGGCAATGGCCTGAGGACTTGGAGGTGAGGACAGAGGTTAGTGCACAGGAAACCTGGGAAATAGACAAAAGCTCCTCCCAACCCCATGACCTGATGCACAGAACTAGAAGGACAGGGAAACCAGGGACTCTTTCTTAAAAAATAAAAAACAATTAACTAGAAAGAAACAGCTCAGCCAGTCCCTACAACTAGTGTTAGAAAGTTGCTCCTCCAGCAGCTCTCGCTCTTACTGTTGAGGTGCAGAATGATGGGAATAAGAGTAAGGTAAGATAAAGCAAATAGATTTTCATATGCATCCAGGAGCCTCCAAGTCCCTGGAGAAGGGAGATTGAGGGGAATCTAATGCTGCCAAACTGCTCTATGTTAATCCTGGTGATAAGCAGGCTCAGGAGGGAAGAGGATTCCAAGGGCTGCTCTGCTTTCTTTCAACTCTAGTCTGAGGAGACGGTGAGCAGCAAAGGGAAGTGAGTGGAGTTCTTTCTGTTCTCTGGCCAGCGAGAACTTTATTTAGGCATTCTGAGTGAGCCATCAGTCAAGGAGTTAGAAACAACCAAAGTGTTAACAACAGCCAAGACTACTCTCCCTCACTATCCATGGGCATGCCCAGGCTCTGAGAGGTAAGCCATAGCACTGAGTGGCCAGATAAAATTCAGGATAGCCAGTTCAATTTGAATTTCAGATACACAATGCATAATTTTTAAGTATAAGTATGCCCTATGCAATGTTGGGGACATGCTTATACTTTTAAAAACTGTGTTGTTGATCTGAAATTCAAATTTCACTGGTGCCCCTAGTTTTTCATTTGCTAATCCTTGCAATACTACTCACAAGCAGGTGGCTCACCCAAACCCAGAGGCACCCGATGATGTGACCAGCACAGAAAGGAGGATTCCAGACCATGAGGAGGTGTGAAATCATGGCATTCCCCCTTCTGAGGTGACAGGCTTACTGAATTTGCTCCCCCTTTCTTTCCACCAATCTAATCCTCTCCATGCTTCACTCCCTAGTTCATATCCCATCACCCTTGACCATGTCCCCCACAGGAAGATGGACTACCTGACTTAATCTTGGGGTTCCAGGCTAAATTGCAATCTTTTCCAATGATGTCATGCATGCACACTTTGATTTTCCAGTTCTCAAAGACAAAAATTCTTCCTCTACCTCCCCTTCCTTCTACCTCTACCATGTTCCTTCTAAACACATACATCCCACAGCTCAAGGCTTTGGCACATTGTGAGGGGTTAGTTCTGAATTTAGGAGTGTTCCAAATAAAGGAACCTTGGAGGTCACCTAACCTCACTCCCAAAGTTTGCCAACAGGGAGATTGAGACCCAGAGAAACATGGCCCCCGTAAGTGGAGGGGAAAGCACACAAATTCTGATGTACTGGCCTCATGTGGAACTTTCTACTATATCAGTGTCTTGCACAATGCTCAGCAAACACAGTCATTCTCAGTAAATACTTAAGGGAACTAATGAATGAATGAACGAACTAATGAAATTAATGCCTGATGAAGACTCGCTAACTGTATGGTGGCTCTCTCCTAGGGGAATGTCTTGGTTCCTGAAGGGGTCAATGTCCGCAATGAAATAGGAAATGTGTAGCATGAATGCCATTTCCTTTCACTGGACAAGGCTGGGTAAGTCTGGGTTGAGTTGGGAAATAACAAAATACAGCCTCCTTACTGGGCCCAAGGCTATTCTAAATTGCTGCATATATAACCACAGAAAATCAAAGAAAAAAAAACTACTTTCAAATACGTTAGCTAGCTATGTGAACTTTAACAAGCTAATAATTGCTCTGACCTTTGGATTTCTCATCTGTAAAAAAACATGAATACAATAAAAAGTTACTGCTACCGGCATAAAATAAATATCATTTTACTCTGCCAGATAATTTCTCCTAGCAGATACTGAGTGAATGTCCATTTGATTATTTTCTTTTCTCAAAGAGTAAACTGCCTTTTTAGCACACAGGTTTTGAAACTGTTCTGGTTTCAGTAGGCCATTGATTCTCCAGGTGTGGTCCCCAGCAGCAGCAAGAGCATCACCTGAGACCTTGTTAGAAATGCATATTCTTGGGCTTCAAGGCAGACTTACTGAATTAGAGACTTTCGACATTGGATCTAGTAGTCAGTGTTTTAACAAACCAAATAGGCGCTTCTGATGCAGTCAAGTTTCAGAGCCACTGTGCTAGGCTGGTGTTTTCCAAAAGCATGGTCCATGTATCACACATCATAATTAAAATTGCAAATTTCTAGACCCTATCCCAGACTTGCTAAATCAGACATCTTGTGGGGGAGCATGGGAATCTCCTTTTTTAACATGTCATCCAGGTGATTCTGATAAACTTATGGGTCAAGAACAACTTGACGAATTGGTGTCGAAACAGAAGTGATGGCACTTCAGCATGTGTGGAGGTCATATTTGAATTCCTGTTTCCTCTTCTTCATGACCCTGGAGACTTGGCAGGAGGTACAATGAATAACCAATGCCAGTTGGCTCTAGAGCAGTGGTTTAATAGCTGTGTGGTTTCCCCATCACTTTGGGAGAAACATGTTAGTCAGTGATTGATGGGAACATGCCTCATGACCCAATCTGCTCTCCTAACTTGGAATGGCTCAGACCAGTCACCTGTCACCTTATTCCTAGGGGCAGAGCCCAACTTGGTCTGATGGATTTTTATTTTTTTAAACACACACACACAAACAAACACACACACACACACACACACACACACACACAAGACAGAATCCTGAGTCCAGCTGGTGTTGCTCAGTAGTTGAGTGTTGACCTATGAACCAGGAGGTCATGGTTTGATTCCTAGTAAGGGCACATGCGTGGTTGCAGGCTCGATTCCCAGTGCAGGGTGTGCAGGAGGCAGCTGGGAATGATTCTCATCACTGATGTTTCTATCTCTCTCTCCCTCTTTCTTCTTCTCTGAAATCAATAAAAATATATTTTAAGAAAACAGTATTATGAATTTTTTTCTGGTTATGTAAGTTCTCATTTTATCTGGTAAGAGATGGTCAAGAGAAATTATAAAATATGCCCTCGGTATTAACTCAACACAACTGATTACTTTCAAGGGACCCGAAGGTACTGGGTGACAAGAAACTTAGCAAAAGTTTTAGTCAGTTTCTCTCCTCTGGGACTTAATTGTTGGAATGCCTTTCTTTCAGATTGGCCATTTATTTTTTAAAATATATTTTTATTGATTTCAGAGAGGAAGGGAGAGGGAGAGAGATAGAAACATCAATGATGATGAGAGAGAATCATAGATCGGCTGCCTCCTGAACACCCCCTGTTGGGGATTAAACTATGACCTCTGGTTTATAGGTGGACACTCAAACAGTGAGCTATGCTGGCCGGGTAAATTGGCCATTTCTTAAGGGTGATGAAGTATGGTGGTGACAACTCAGGTAAGTTTCCCATCTACAAATTCCCTCAATCCAATGACATAAATGCAAGTGTAGTATAAGCAAGTCTATTCTAGTTTCAATGGGATAGAACTGGGAGTTCTTTAAGCTATTTTGTGAAGGAACTCTATCACAATAAAAAATGTTTTCCCCAGTATGCCTTGAAAAATTTATATGGATGCTTGAAGTAGGTTTCCTGGTCATTTCCGTTAAGTCTATAAGATCAATCACTGTGTCAATTCCAATTAAGGACAGATGTAACTAAGGTATAGTGTATTTATAATCAAGAGAGCCCCAGCCATCCAGCACATGGTAGTAATAATTTAAAAGGCAAGTTTTCTCCTAAGGTAAAAACACCAACACAAAATGAAACAAAAGAAAACAAATAAAAAAGAAAAGAAAAACCTATCATAGCGGTTGAACTCATAAAAATATCACCATGGAGAGATTTGTGAAACACTGACTCCTGCAAGAACAGAAAGGGCTTCTTTATTGCTTTTTACCTAGCTTCCTTTGGCAAATGGCATTCTGAGGAGTAAGCAACCGGACTCCAATGCTATCTTTCTTCCACGTGGGGCTCAACTCTCAACCTGTAAAATAAAGTGATTAAGAACAAGGGGTTTAGCCTGGCCGGTATGGCTTAGTGGTTGAGTGTTGACCTAAGAGCCAGGAGGTCACAGTTTGATTCCTGGTCAGGGCACATGTCTGGGTTTCGGGCTTAATCTCCAGTAGGGGGTGTGCAGGAGGCATCCAATCAATGCTTCTCTCTCATCACTGATGTTTCTATCTTTCTCTCCGTCTCCCTTCTTCTCTGAAATCAATAAAAATATATTTTTTTAAAAAAAGAATGAAGCCATAATGCATAGCACTGACTCAGAAGTCAATACTTGACATTCCAGGAAGTGTTTGCCTACTGGCAAGGACAGCATCTAGAACTTACATTCATTTTTAGCAATCTGTGGAGCAGGTGTTTTAAATAATAATAAAAAAGTTGGAAACTATCACTCTAGGAAAGCCTTGAAACTCTTAAGGTTCTTCAAAGTAAGTCTATTGTGACTATTACTTATCTTCCTTTGGGAATGAGAAATGGCAGAAACACTGGTATCAATAATAGCAACAAAAGTAATAGTAGTCATCTTGAGCATTTGCTGACCAAATGTTGAACCAAATATGAATGCTGTCAAGACAATCCTTAAGATAGGTATTACCACTTATAGATGAACATAAAAGTCTCAATAAAGTTAGGTAATCTGCTCATAGACATGGGAGTTGAGCCCCAATGCTCTACTGACACTCCTTTGATTCATTATACTGTTACTGACTGAATGCTTGTGCCCACCCAAAATTCATTATGAAGTCCTTCCCCAATGTAATGATATTTGGAGGTGGTGCCTTTGAAAGGTAATTAGGTTTAGATTATGCCATGAGGCTGGGACCCTCATGATGGGATTAATATCCTTATAAGAAGAGAAAGAAAGAGAGAGATCTCCCCACAAGCACACAGTGAGAAGGCAGCTGTCTACAAGCCAGGAAGTGGGCCCTCACCAGACACCAAATCTGCTCCTTGATCTTGATCTTGGACTTCCCAACCTCCAAAACCATGATACATAAATTGCTGTCACTTAAGCCACCCAGTCTATGGGACTTGGTTATAGCAGCATGAATAGACTAAGAAATACCCCTTCCCTTTCTTGGACTATTGATACTATAACAATGAAGAGTTTGCTAATAATGTTCTTGTCCATTTTCCATTATATCCAAAGTCAAAACATCATTCATTCATTCACTCATTGGCATTCATGTTGCCTTAGTACATTGGCTCAGGTGAACCTGGAGTCACTCAGAGGCTCTCATCACAATTTGATGTCCAGACCTGTAACACCGTTGCTGCCAATTGCTGGTTTGGGGGTTTTCAACAACATGTCATGTAATTGAGTAACTACATCAAAGATCTCATTTAAATATAAAACTTCAGGATATAAATATCACTAAGCAGCCACTAGCTACCTAATTTCTTGTTGCTGAGGCCAAAGAACAAGAACTCTTCTTGCACAGAGAAGAAAAGGTATACATGCCTATGAACTACGAGTTCCCATAACACTACATCTCCAGTCATTCTTTCCTGCATCTAACCTGGTTAATTGTGATAGGTTCTGAAAGTTTTCTCCCCCCTCTCGTCACCAACCTCCTAAATGGTAAAATTATTCAACACAGGCTTATTTTAGTGGATGTAGCAAGGTTAAGTCATGTAAGTATAGAAGGCATTTTATATCTTCAAATGGAAAACTATCAGCTAAAACGATCTGCTGGCCTAGACTTTTATAACTGGGCCCCAAAATAGCATCCGCAAAGGTATGTGTGGTTCCTGGCTTCCTTGCATCCCAAATGCTATCCATTGAGTAACATCATATAGGCTTTTATCTGGCTTACTCTGAGGGTCCTTAAAACTTAACTCCTGCCAATCTTATTAAGTAGGGAAAGGAGATGGATAACTTAAAAGAGCACAGGAAAATAAACACAATACTAAGATAACTCCAGAGACAACCTTTCCTTTATTTATAGGAAGTTGGAAACCCTGAGTCAAGAAATAGTTTGCCTTAAGCCAGTGGAGAAAGAAAAAGACTCATTCCTTCCCTTATGGGGAGTGTCTCTAGGCAAGACATAGCATAAAAACATGAAGCGGATCTGAGTGGGCTTTTGCCACCTCCTCAATTCACAGCAGCATTTGTCTCCCCTGAGTAATCTCTCAGGTGGCTGGTGGTGAGGACTGTCCAGGTATCATGGTTGCTCAATGGAAACAGCAGTGAGTAAGAGTGTCCTTCCCCGAAGTGTGTGGTCTCCAGTCCCCATGGCCATGTCCCCACCTGCTGCTTCCTCCCTTCTCCACTCCCTCTACACTCCCAGTGAGTCACAAAGGGCTTGACCGAGGTGAACAATGAGAAATATTGTCGTCTTATTAATTTAAAAAGCTCCCCAGGTGACTGTGACGTGTTTCTGTCCTCCTGTCCACATATATGAGCCATTGACCTAGTTTCTGCTTGCCACCCTCCAACCCCACTCCCCAGAGAGATGAAGCAAGTTGCCCAAGATCACACAGCTAGGTACAGGGTGGAAAGAACCCAAGACCCCTGCTTCCCAGTCCTGTGTTCTTTCTA
The DNA here is from genome assembly GCF_000147115.1 of Myotis lucifugus. NCBI lineage: Eukaryota > Metazoa > Chordata > Mammalia > Chiroptera > Vespertilionidae > Myotis > Myotis lucifugus. Next base: position 3,673,770 of record NW_005871156.1, read on the forward strand.
CCAAAGCATTCCCCCTTTGTAAGAAAGGGGCTTTTAGCTGATGCCAAATAGAGAATAAGGATACAGAAAGAGAGCATCCTGCAGGGTTCCAAGAAAGAAAAACAAAGAAACAAAACAGATTAGATATTGGGGTTGCTTTCTCTTGCCTCTGGGGCAATTGCAGCTGCCTATAAAGACTTGAAGAACTTAAGAAGCGGGACTATGGGAAGAATATGGTCCAAGCACCCTCCTCTGGATAAAGAAATGAACAAAGCAGAGAGCCCCCAAGGGGTCCAGTCTTGAGAAGTCTCAGCTGGTTGACCAGGAAGCAAGGCCTTGAGCTCCTGAGTCCTCAGCCAGTCCTCCAAAAATTTCAACCACTTCCCACTTCCTCCCCACTAAGGTTGTATATGAGGTCTTTCCAGCTGGAAAGAAATGCATCAAAATGTCAGGAAGTGGAGCTAGAGATGATTTTAATGTTTTCAAATATTTCTTGTATTTTCCAAATTTTCTTCCATGAATTTATAATGTTTTTATAATGTAAAAAAACTTAAATTACTCCTTCAAAATAAGAATGCAATTGCTCTTAGCATAGTTCTTTGAAACACTCCCCAGCCCTCAACATTTTCATGAGCTCTTCCTGTGCTCCATAATGGCTGAGCGAACGATGCCTCATCAAATATAAAGTGAAGGAGCCACAGGATGGTGGTGGATCTAAAGGAACATGGCAAGTCTTCTCTGTTGCTAGCTTGGTTTCTTTCTAGAAGATTCTTCTGAGGCTTTCATCTATCACTTTACCCCCTTCTCTATATTAAAACCCACTGACCCACTCTACACTGCCAGGTTGAGGTCTCAGAAGGATCAATTAATTCCTGGTTTTCTTTCTTTCTTTTTTCCTTTTTTGAGGGAGTGGGGTGGGGGGGGGTTGTTTTTTGGTATATCTTTATTTTAAGAAGGCAAAGCTGTGATTATTCAAATTGCATGGAATGTGAAACAGATGCCCCAGCTAACCGGCCCTTCCTTGCAATTTGGCCCTCAAAACAATTTTAATCCTCCCTTTTTCAAAACTAAAAGCTGAAGTGAAGGGATGTAAACATTCAAGGAGGTGAAATCTTAGCAGCTATTTTCAACCTGAGGTAATAGTTTCTTGAAGTTCTGCAAGCGATTTATGTCATTTATAAACACATTCAACTGCCACTTGGCCCCACAGGGGCAGAGATGGATCAAATTTCACGGAGGCCGGTGGCTTTTGTTGTGTGTGGGTTCCATTCTGGAGCCTGTGATGCACTTTCCCTGGGATTCCACCAGCCTGGGACACGGTCATGGTGTATAGCAGGGAAGGGCTGAGTGGTGCAGGGAGCCACACATGAAACCCACGAGGACCCATCGCTCCCCACCCAGACCTGCAGAAGAGCCTCTTTAGGGACTGGCAGTGTCCTCGTGTATGAGGTGGACATCTGCTCTGAAACCGGAGGGAGTGATGTGGATTCTCTAAGTCAGCAGTCAGTTAGCCCTAATCTCTCTGCATTTTAGTAGAGGGCCCAGCTCTGTGTATGCCTCATTCAATTCAGAAGGAATGATGACTTGGTAGCTTTTAATGCAATATTTCTTTGCAGAGGGGTAGGAACGGGTGATGGGTCTGGAATTACGAACATAAATCAATCATCAACTGAATGCCAACAAAAATAAGAATAGAGAATAGCCATGAATGCAGGAAGCATGAGATGAATTCTTTTGCCTTATTCCTCTAAACACAGCCTACACAGAGCAGAAGATGTTCTCTCTTGGAGCCTGCCCTAATTTAAAATTTTGAATTATCTATTGATGAAATACCAAAGGGCAGTTTTTAAAATATCCCTTGGCCAGAGTCTCATAACTGACCGTACCAGTTTTCAACACCTGGCATACTCACTGGGCCAGGAATTACCATAAGTGCTTAGGGACATCATCTTATTTATTTAGTCCTTTGACATAGCCATTAGTCTATGGGAAAACAGAGGCCTCCACAGGCAAAGAAACTTCACAGAGCAAACAAGCTACACAGCTCCTGCTCTTTTAATTTCCCCAGCTTGCCTAATTCCAACAGCCTAGTCAGGAAGGTTAGCTGGTCATTTCCCTCAGGTCTTTCAGAAGGCACTGTGCTCTGTTGATGATCCTGGGTGCTGGTCTTCTGTGAAGTGTTTTCTCACTTGACTGTGAATCCTACTTTCCATTCTCATCTGAGCAACACAAGGGAGTATGGCAAATTGGAGCCTAATGAGGAACCAATAGAAAATGTGCAGAAGCAAATTGCCACTAATTTTAATGCGTGGTTAATGAAAGTGGAGTGGGGGCTCAGAGTGGATTCTATTGTTTTTCTGGGAAATACCCTTCCACAGCAATTGTTTTCAAATGTTATTTCTGATTAATTATGTGCTATTTCCTCTCTCCTTCCTTTTCTCTCTCTTTCTCTCCCCCTATTCCTTCCTCCTTCATTAAAGACACCATAGATAACCTTCCCTATCTCTCTCTCCCTGTATCTTAATTTTTCAGCTTATGTGCTGTTGAAAACAATTAGGAAAGATGAACAAGTAGGTGGATAATGTGGTCTAAAACTCTCCCAAAGCTGGGAAGACACATCACCACCTGCGTTCCAGCTTTGGCATGCGCTTGGCAGCAAATTGCAAGACCCAGAGGTCATACTCAGGGAAGCAGAAACACATTACATTTTAATAATCACCTACCTTTTCAATAGCTTTGAGCTTTCAAATGTCACCTCCAGTTACAGAGAACTAAAATCAACCTGCAAGCCCTCTCCCTTTCCACTCAGCAGAAAGAACAGCAGATGACTGGAGACAATTGTCAAAGGAAAAGGACCAATAAATATGAGTTGCATGCTAGAAGCAATTCAGCAAAATCAAGCTCATCAACTTCCCAGCATGGATTTTATTTTATTCTAAATCAGATACTCATTAATGGGGAACATTCTTGGAATCATCATTTTATTTACACTAGAGAAATGCAAGACACATTGTCTGGCAAGGGAATGAAGCGGCCCTCTCACTGCGCAGTTGTAGGTATTGCCTTCTGTAGCCTCCTGAATTCTCATGCTAATGGAAAACACCCAGGCCAGATGCTCTCCAGTAACCAGTTAAAATGGCACTGGAAAGTAAACAATTTTCTTTTATTTTTTTAAAGCATAAAGAACAAATGGGATTTCAGGGGAAAAGTGAAAAATCATACCTACCTTAGATGTCAGAATCAAGCCCTACAGATCATGCTACTGAAGGGGACTCATAGGGGTTTGTGGAAGAGGCAAATCATGCCCTGGTTTGAGACCATTTATAATCAACACCAAGCTAGTCTACAGGCAAAAAAAAAATCCTCAGAGGGTGCTATACATGTGCTTTTTACTTTCCATGGAGTTATAAAGAGGAAGGGAGGCCAAGAGATCCCTGGCAAATCAGTTCACAGAATATCCTACATGCCAACATCTACTATCCACTCTAGCTGTTGAACTGGGTGAAGACCAAAGTCATAGTGGGTTCAGACTGAGATTCCTTTCAGGAAGCTGTGGTGTTTTCAGAGTTTTAAACAACCACTCTTAATCCTATGTTATAGTTTTACAGCATTTTCCAGTTCATGAAGTGTTAACTATAATTACCTCATGTTACCCTGACATCAACTCAGTGAGGTAGGTGTTATTAGTATCCTTCCAGAAGAGAAAACGTATTACAAATCATTCCCTTTCTCAATAATAAGTGACTTTCTTTCCACATCAGTGTGACTTTCTCAGAGACACCTTTGACCTAATTAACTGCTCTCTCTTCTCACTTCCTCCAGAACTTTCCTTCCTTGTCCCTCCTATCTTTGGCCAAGATGATTCCTTGGTAATGGACTCCTTTGTTGATTTTTAATCTGACACCTTGGCCCAATCAGAGAAAGCCCTCTGCACCTCTAAAAATAAATGAATGTCTGACAAGAAAGAAAAAACAGAAGGGAGGAAGAATGTTTCAGAACTTGAGGATTTTGAAGAACAACCCATGTACAGATGGTATTTAATATTCTCCAAACACCAAATGCTGTTTCCATTCCCGGCTTCTTGTTGTTATTTCCTGGTCACTTTAAACTGACTTATCAAATTGAATAGATTCTTTGATACATATGTTGGTATTTTAAGTCCTGGTGGGAACAAGGCCTCCCATTTGTTTCAAGTTTTACTCTTAAGAAATGTTTTTAAAAACCCCGCTTAGAAAAGGAATCTTAGTCTGAACCCACTATCACTTTGGTCTTTACCCAGTTCAATGAATGATGCCAACCACTGGGTTTCTTATTAAGAACGATTCCAGCTGACTCTCTTCTCCACAGGAGAGTTAGTTTAGATTCATGGAGGTGAGAGCCAGCAGACTGCCGGTAATATAAGTTCTAGAAGGTAGGATATTGAGATTTGGGGTGTGATAGCACTCAATAAAAAACACCCCTCTTCTTCACCCAAGTTCTAAATCAAAGGAAATAAGAAAAATGAGTTAATATATTGAGGCTGAGCCATCATCTTTATTGCAGATAAGCCCCAGGAGAAGGACCTAAACTTGGGTAAGAAGAAAGCAGGAATGATAACTTCCTGTAGGCCCCTTTGTCTCTCCCCTCTAGGCCCCAGAACAGCAGGCCCAAGGTGACTGTAGTCTTCAGAGCAGACAGTTTTACCCACATCACTGTCTTGGGCTGGTTCCACAAAGAAGGGAAGGAGGAAAATAGACCAATAGAGCTCCATCCAGCCAAGAAACAAGAATCAGTGGCTGTGGCCCAGCAGTCCTGAACCCCCCACTGCTCTGTGTGGGGAGACCACATGACCCTTCTGGGCTTCATTGTCCTCAGCCTGGAAAGGAGTGTGCTAGGCTAGGGCAGTGGTTGGCAAACTCATTAGTCAACAGAGCCAAATATCAACAGTACAACGATTGAAATTTCTTTTGAGAGCCACATTTTTTAAACTTAAACTATATAGGTAGGTACATTGTTATTAACTTAATTAGGGTACTCCTAAGGCTTAGGAAGAGCCACACTCAAGGGGCCAAAGAGCCGCATGTGGCTCGCGAGCCGCAGTTTGCCGACCACGGGCTAGGGGATGGCTGTGATTCAGTCTAGCTCTGAAATGCTATGTCAGCCCCAGCAGTGACTCTGATGAGGTCCAGGCTATGTTGCTTTCTTTCTCAAGGCTTCGTCAGTTCCCTTCACTGAGGTTCCTGGTCAAAGATCACACCCCTGAGACCCACCAATCATCTTGGAAGATGGCAACTGTGAGGGTGACTCGGTGCACATCTGACCCCAGCACCAGAAAAAAATCACTCCAAGTGCACAGGTCAGTGGGAGCCCCTCAGACCACAAACAGCACTTTATCATCAACATCAGTCCCTGGAAATATATGGGATTGTCTCTCTGCTAATGATCCCAATACAATACAGGAGAATATTATTATGAAGATTATGATGCAGCAATGTGGAAGAAAAAGATGAAAAAAATGCAGAAACCAGGGATCCTGTATTCCAATTTTGGTTTGGCATTAATAAGCCATACGACACTAGCAACTCTGGGTCTCTTTCCTCATACAGAAGGTGATGAAATCAGGAGTTGTCAAACTTATTTTCCTCTCTTTTTAAAATAGAAACTCTTACATGGAATATGAATCTATAACATGGATAAAATAAATATGCTCTGACAGAGTGTGGGGAGAGAGCCTCAGACCCAACCCACGTGATTTTTCCCCTCCCCTCTGAATATTAGCCCAACCCCCAACTATGGCAGGCCCCGAAGTCTCATGGATCACTTGCCCAGGAAGAATTTTTTCTGTACCAGGCTGCATTGGGGACCAACATCGCATTCTGATATCAGATCCATCTGACAGCCAACACGGTCTACCTAAAGCTGCATCCCTGCTATTTCTCAGCAGCAGTTAAAGAAAAACTGGACAGTATGTCCAACAGTGATGCAGGCCAGTTATCATCCGGTAGAACATAAAAACCACAGACAAAATATACTGGAGTGTTTGTCGCAGGACCCAAATTCTAGCTCAATAGGAAGAAACGGAGAGCAGGGTAGAGCATGAAGGTGCAGCACTATTATAAAGTAATTTAATTTAAAAGATATTCTCACTTCTTTGTGTTGCACAATCCAGACACCAGGTATAGATTTTTACCACAGAATAGTGTGAGAAGGGTCAGGTTCTCCGGAGAGAAAATGTCTCTCTCTACAGGAAACGTGAAGCAGTTTTGGCCTTCAGAAGAGCTGGCCCCATCCTTTGGTGGTCACCCAGCCCCCTCATATATCTCCTCTGCATGTGTTAATTCTTTTGAAGGTGATGGGGGTCTTTTACATGGAAGATATATGCAGCTGGATGGCGGGAAGTGAGATCCTAATTATCTGCAGCTGACAACCTTTCAGGGCCCATTATAAAAGAGACGTCTGCACCAGCCGCTCAGAGCCCTATATCCCAGCTCCAGGGAGCTTGAGGGAGCAACAAGGAGTGATTCTGAGAGCCTGATTTATCAGGGAAGATTAGGAGAGTTACCTCTATGGTCTGGTGAAACAATGACAGAGGGGGAGCAGGCTAATGGTTGACAAAGGGGCAGAAGAAAGAGAAGAGATTTATGTAGCCTGGTACGGGGGTGAGCCATTGGAGGAGTGAAATGAAATGAAGACGGGAAAGAAAGTCCAAGTAAATATCAGGGAAACTTTCCTCATTGATTTATTAGACAGATGAGCAAATCTTCCAAATGAAGCTTCATCACCACCCCGAGAAAGAGTGAGTGAGCCTCCATAAATGTGTCACGGCCATTTGTCTCTGTCACTGTGGGACCCATAATGGTATCTGCAAGGCTTTCCATCTTCCTCTTGAAGAGTGTCCTTAAAAGTCAGAATCAATCCTTTTTCTACAGGACACTGGGAGGTTCTTAAGGGACATGTGGCTCATGGCATAGCCGCTTGCTAACCATCACCAAAACTTACTATCTACTTTCTAATTTTAGGAGGAGCATGTACTTGTTCATGGTACCCAGCCCACGGGGATAAAAGGGAATTTATGCTCGGGCCAGAAGCCAGGAGGATAATGAAAATTCAATGAGGTCCTCTCAGCAGGAGCACATGGAGACATGCTGGTGAATTTAACTGTCTGCAGGTCCTCTATCTGATTCTCAACTAGATAGAGAACCTCTTATGTGCCACTTCAGATCCTCTCGGATTCTCCTTGTTCCCGATGCCAAGTACAGACCAGCTTTGCCTGAGCTCCAGCTGACATCACACAGGTCCCACCTGACCTGCCTAGTCTCCTGCTTGGGGATGCCCTGTTGCTACAGAGGTTCAGGATGATTCTGCACCCACCCAAATGCAAGTGGAAGTGCTGGGTTGATGTACAGCAGGGAAAACATTTGAGCCATGAGAGATGAGAGCTGGCAGATCCAGTCCTTCTCCTCCCAGATGTACTATATGGTTATGGTTTCCTGGGGGACAGTCCCACAAGATCAAGCAATCAGTCAGATGTAGTAGCATCTAATAGGATCAGACACCCTCATATTGGCTCTCCCAGATTCACTCTCCTTTCCCCAAAATCCTGCTTCCTGGTTTGTACCCCCTAACAGGATAATAGCACAATCACCTTTGGCTCAAGTTCTGCTTTCTGGGGGAACTCAGGCTAAGATATGACCAAATAATCAGGGCACAAGAGTTACTAAATTGCGTGAATAATGGCATAAATTATTTTTGGTTAATCCTCACTTGAGTATATTTTTTCCATTGATTTTTAGAAAGAGTGGAAAGGAAAAGGGGGGGGATAGAAAGAGAGAGGGAGAAACATCAGTGTGAGAGACACATCAATTGGTTGCCTCCTCCATGTACCCCAACCGGGGCTGGAGATCAAACCTGCAAACCCAGGTACATGCCCTTGACTGGGAATCCAACCCAGGACCCTCGGTGGACAGACCAATGCTCTAACCCAGTGATGGCGAACCTATGACACGCATGTCAGAGGTGACATGCGAACTCATTTTTTTGGTTGATTTTTCTTTGTTAAATGGCATTTAAATATATAAAATATCAAAAATATAAATCTTTGTTTTACTATGGTTGCAAATATCAAAAAATTTCTATATGTGACACGGCACCAGAGTTAACTTAGGGTTTTTCAAAATGCTGACACGCCAAGCTCAAAAGGTTCGCCATCACTGCTCTAACCCATGAGCCTTACCAGCCAAGGTGGCATAAACTTCTTTAATCATTTGGCCTGGGCTCCTGATCCAGACATTTATCCTAGGCATTGCATAGGCTTGTCCCCTCCCAACCTCAGCACCCCTGATGGGGCTTCCATTAAAGTCCATATAGAGCAAGGATCCTCATATGGGCCCCATCTTATATTCCAGTGTCGCTACTGGCTTACTCTACTGCAGAAAGATGGCAAGAGGACCTGAGCTCAGTCAAGTTGGTATTTCCCACTCTGCGCTCCCCCTCCCCCCCCCCACACACACAGCCCCATCGGAGCTGAGACATAATGTGCAAGCTAAGCCAGGACCTGGGGAGTTGATGACCAGCCCCTTGGAGGTAACCTGAGAGGATACTAACAAGCCTGCAGCTGTGAGGTTTCTCTGCCACAATTACTTCTGAGTCTATTATCTGTGTTATAGGCATTACAATTCCAGTCAAAAACACTAGTAAATTCAGAATCCTGAAATGATCACTCCGTGTTGCCAAAAACCCAGTCTTTGGTGTTCCGAAGAAGGACTCTGTGACTCTATGTTATCTGTAAATGTTTTAAGCTTTTGTTGTTGCTTTTTTTGTCTTTAGTGTGTGCTTTAAGTTCAACTATTTTTATGTCCCCACCAAAAAAAAAAAGAAAATTCCTTAGTAACCCATTATGGGTTAGTGAATTCCCAAACCGTTCAAAAATACTTTAAAGTTCTTTTGGGACATAGCCAGATACTTAATATTGTATTACATTTTATAGTTGTCACTTAATCAAGCTATTTAATATTATAGTACATTTTAAAACTGTCACTTAATCACATTTTCTTGACCCTTTTATGGGAATTAAAGATCACTGTAGATAAAAAATGGCATGCTTTAGTTTAAATAGATTCAGTATGTCCAGTGTGACAGTTACTTCTGAGACATTAAAAGAATTTTCTGTGATTAATGTGACCCACACACGTTAAATGGTGTAATGTTCCATTTCTTCAGCCATTAGCGGAAACAGCATCAGACAGAAGGAGCCAAAACGTAGCCAACTGTATGTAAAGCCAGTGATGGGGGTGCTGGTGGTGGGGAGTTTAAAGATAATATAAAGCCAGGCAGACTGAGATAAGAGAAAGATTTCTCCTGATTTAATTTTTGCTTTCTCTGGGCATCTTGAGACCTGAGTCTGAGAAACACAAAGGTCAGGCCCTGGCGTGGAGTGAATGCCCGTGGAGCGGGGCAAGCACTCTGAGGGGGCCTCCAACAAGGAGGGAGCATCACGGGCAGGCAGCTGAGTGGGTGCTCGGCGCTTATTAGAAATGATTGATGAGCACTGCTTCTAAATTTAGAAAAGCTCTCTAAATGGACATTTACTCACAAAGGGAAAAAAAAATTCCTCTGAAAGGTCCATCCCTGGAACAGTTTTGTTTATGGCTCTGTGATAGTTCTGGGCAATTAACCTAGAATTGCGTCACTGAAAGATTTTATATTCTTAAGTGTTCACTCATGTAGTTAAAGTAAATTATGTCCTTTCCCAAACATGTTCCAAAGAATTGTGCTGGGTTTTAAAAATCCTGGTCCCTAAATCCTCCTTGTTTGTTTAATTAATCTGAAAATCACTGCTCCTGCTTTGTTTCTTAATCACAGATCACATACACTGTATTTGTCAGCAGCTGAGCCTGAAAGCATGTCCCAGTGTGTTTTTCTTGTTTAATAAGAGTTGAATAATACCCTATTTAATCCATCAAGTAGGACATTACAGTAACATTGATCTTTTGTTTGACAGCAAATTTGTTTGATAACAGAATAGAATATAACGTAACCAAATCGGTGTCAGAAATGCATTTCAGAGAATCCAATTAAAAACACCCGTGCACACTCCAGACCCTGAGCAGTGGGGCGAAGGAACTAGGCACCGCAAGACACACTGGGCAAGAGGGAAAACCGAGCCTTGCAAAATGCCTGGAGCTTACCCAGAAGGCACAAGCCGAGAACTCCATGCCCTAGGAATGTGGCTGTTTGGGCTGAGAAGAGTCAACCTGTTCCAAGGTCAGAATGGACAGACCAATGACCCCCACTGTGCTCCTCCTTTGTTGGTTCAAATGTTGTGACTCTTGGGGTCAAACATGCAGGATTCTGCCATCATTTAGTTCCCCCCCTCTCCCCTCCTGCCACCAAATAGTAAGGGCCCTTTAAGAATGCCATTGTTCACACCCCAGCATCCTTGTCCTGTGTCCAAACCTGTATAGAAGAGACCCTTTCTTTTTAGCATCCTTTATCTCAGGGGGAATGGAAATTGGTTCAAATGATTGTGTAAGACCCAATCATTATGGACTTCATTTAGAAGGACAAGTGTCAGCCCTGGTGTGTATTCACAAACATGTTTATTAGATGTTTTACAAGTGAACCCATTTCCTTTCAAAACCCAGCACAGAACTGTAACAAAGTCTCTGTCTAGATACCAAAGCCAGATAACACACAAAGGGGGAGGAAAGGATATGTAGCAACAGCAAAACTTCTCAAATGCGCAGTCTTGAGAATCATCTATCTTGTCTCAAAAGCTGAGTTGGCTGGGTTTCATACCAAGCTATTCATAACACCACACACACACACACACACACACACACACACACACACACCCTTTGGAAAAAATAATTACTGAGGTCAACCAGTTGTATACAAAATAGCCAGTTGCTTGAATAAATTAAGCCTTTTCTTTCTCCAAGATGATTTATGTGCAGACATGGACAAGATTCCATGTGCTGTCCCTCTCACAGAGACATGTGCAAGTGCAGACACCCCATAAGCAGTAGAGGGGGTACAGAGGACTCACTTTGTGTTATTGGGGAGATGGAGGAAGACTGCTGTATTTGAAAAATCCCTAAGAAAACAAGTAGCCGTTGGAAATACCTGCACTCTCGTTAGAAGCTATCAATTTTTTTGTAGATAATGTAAATGTTCCCTCCTAATAAGGGCAAAATGAGAGTTCATAAAGGTGGACTGAAACCTTCACTTATAAATACAAGCTGAGAAAGCAAAAGAGTAAGTATTATCAAACTTCTCAAGTCAACCCTAGTGCTGTGCTGATGGCTCTCTGGTAACCTGGATGTCGAGAAATTGTTCTTACATTTTTAACACATTTACATCTAATACTCCAATTTTCCTGCCACTCACACTTTGTCTTCGTCTCATCCAAGGGGAAATATCCAGGATGATCTTGTGAATCTAAAAAGTTGAGGAGTCTTTGTTTTAATCCCGTCCTAGTTTTTGCCGCCAGCCTCTCTGGCTCATGTTATTATAATTCTCCCCTCTCTCCATTCACTGCCTCCTTCCTTATTCTTTTGTTCTCTAATCTTCCCTTTTGTGTTAATGAAGTCCTTTGTAGTTTCTCTTCAAATCTTTAAGTGGATTCCTTTGTGATTTCTGTTTTGTTTTTTTCTTTTACCTGATGGGGTCCTTTTAAAAAACCCATAAAAATCATCAATGCTTCCATCCTTTCTGGCACCACGGGCCTTAAAGCATTCTATTATATTTCTGATCTGAAACGGCTCTCTCTTGACCCAGAAGTATTAGCAAATTACAGACCCCAAGCCAATCTTTTATGAAGAAGGTCTGAGAGCAAGTGGTAGCCTTTCAAGTGCTTAACCACAGAGTCATAATCTTTATGACAAATCACCTCTTGCTTTGCAGTTACGGCTAGTTTACTATGCATATGGCCGAGAGAGGGCCTCTTACAGCGGTCGGGAGACTTCTTCTAACGCCCCCTCCCACGTGTCACATCACTCCTTTTTACTGGTCTTGTTAGAGGGACAACATGAGCGCCACAGATCACTGGAGCTTCCTGACCAGCTGCCAGGCTGTGAAGCACGTGGAACGGTGGTGGTTGATCCAAAGGTATCAACTTGTCACTCTTGATGATCATTCATCGGCAACCCATGGTGCCTCGGAGATCGATGTGGAGACCACCGCTCCTCAACATTATTGCCACTAATTATTAAGATGAATGCAGTGATTAATGGGAGCAATGCTTTTTCACTTTATGCAAATAGAGAGCTCATGCATATACATGGTGAAGGGGGCTCACCAACCTGGTGCCCCAATGTTGCTGCTCAACCCCCTTATTCAGCTGTCACTGTGACCCAGGTGCAGCGACTTAGAGTGATTTAAAAAGAAATGCTAAAAATGAATTGTTGATCAGCAGCCTCAGGCAGCTTTTTGGAAATTCCCTTCCACAGGGCTGTGCTTTGATTAGGGAAAGCTCAATCAAGGCAATGACTAGGGTTATTAAGGATGCTGTGTTAGCTGCAGTCCTTTCGGTTCGTGTTGTCTGGAGGAAAAAGCTGGTGAGGAAGGAGAAAACGCAGCTTTCACTGTGAAAATGTGGTAAACTGAGGCAAGCCTACCTCTTTGGGTCTTGGTTTTCTCTCTCTGGAACAAATGTGGAAGTCCAATTACAGGGCATAAAGCCCATTCTAACCTAAAATTGTAGGATCCTATAAGGCATAGGGGAAGTGGGATATGAACCTTCGGCCTTTTGTTTTCTACCTAAAATAAACATTTCCTGCTACAACAATCCTTAGAATAGCACATCTTTCATTACTTAGTATATTCCACAAGCATATATTTCATTCATTCAACAAATACACTGAGTGGCCAGATTATTATGACCACCTGATGTTTGTAGGCAAATTAGCTATAATTTGGCGCTGAAGTTGCTAGAGGGCCAGACCATTATAAATAGGGAAGCAGGTTGCTGACCACGACAGTAGAAGTGATTTTTTTCTGAAGATATGGGTAAACAATGCAATTTAACAGCCTCTGAACACAGTATTTCATTGAGCATCTATTTTGTGCATGATACAAAACTCCTTATTCCTCTGTAAGAACTATATACATAATGGTAATCACAGTGCATCCCACTTATTTGCCATGTGTCTTAGGTGGAAGCTTTCCAGTGACTGGAGCTGAACCTTATTCTGCTTTACAAATCTGGTGCCTGACACGGAGTTGGCACTCAATAAATATTTGTTTAATGAATGAATGTTAGGCATTGGGGAAAATGATTATAAAAAATACTAGGTACTTTCTAGTACCTTACAAAGTGTGTGAAGCCAAAAATACACCCAGGCCAATAAGCAACAAAATGTCCCACAAATGAGGCAGCCCCTGGTAGCTCTTAAACAATGAGTGTCATGTTGAAGGGGTGTTTAGGAAGAGCAAAACATTACTAAGGGATTTCACAAGTGGGAGGCATTGTATAAGACATTCTATAACTGGAAGGGAATGTGAGTGCCTGACCTCTGGCCTTCAGTCCCATGCAAACAGATGACATCCATGCCTTCCTGAAGACCTTTAGGTGGAGATTCCACATTCTTCGTTGTTCACCCAGACTAGCATTCTATGCAAGAATTCCTTCTTACCATCTACTGAAAAGCCTTTCCTTCCACATGGACTTGCTAGATTGGGTGATGGCCACATGCCATTCTGATGCTTGATGATGTTAGATCACTGCAGGCCCAGCAGGGACAGCTGATTTGACTGGTCACTTTGTAACACTCAGGATTGCTGGTGGTCTGGTCAGCATCCTCCTCAAAAACCAACTGTCTGGAGAACTGAATAACAAGTGACCAACAAGGCATTTTAAATCCTTCTCAGGTATCCTAGAGATGGAATTTCAGGTGGGTCCTCAATTGCAACCTTGGGCTCTGGTAATCGAATCCATTTAGGGATTCCTCTTTCTCCCTTAGAGAAATGCCAGAATTCAAGGTTAGAGGAGTAGCATAGGATGGTTGGAGCAAGTGTTCTATAGCCAGGCCGGAATCTGAGTCCTGGTTCTGCCCCTTACTACCTCCAGTATTCTCACCTGCCAGGTAGAGAGAATTCTTGTATATACCTTATTGAATTCTTTTGGAAAATAAAGGGGGTAAAGTGGGTAAGATGCCTGGTACTCAGTAAGCCCTAGATAAATGAAACATATAAATATCATTTTTCCTTCTGTCTGCACTGGGTGGCCAAAGGGATAAGACTTAATGCTTAAATCATTACCTTTAAAGGACACAAAGAATATCTGTCGTTCATCTCCTCCTTTCCAGGAGATAAGACACTCTCCTAGTGTGACCACAATTATACAGACTACATCAGTCATTCCTGCTCAGGTCTTAATCTTTACATTTAAAAAAATTATTCTTCAATTACAGTTTACATTCAATATTATTTTGTATTAGTTTCAGGTATATAACACAGTGGTTAGACAAGCATATATTTTAAAAAGTGTTCCTCCTGATATTTCCAGTACCCACCTGGTACCAAATGTAGTTATTACAAAATTATTGATGATATTTCCTATGCTGTAGTTTACATCCCCATGACTGTTTTGTAAGCAATTTGTACTTAATCCCTAAACTGTTTTCACCCAGTTCCCCAATTCCTTTCCCCTCTGGCAACCATCAGTCTGTTCTCTGTATCTGTGAGTCTGTTTTAATTTTGTTTGCTCATTTATTTTGTTCTTTAGATTCCACATATAAGTGAATTCATATGGTATTGGTCTTTCTCTGACTGGCTTATTTCACTTAGCATAACACCCTCTAGGTGCATCCATGCTGTCACAAATGGCAAGATTTCATGTTTTTTTATGGGCAAGTAGTATTCCATTGTGTGTATATGTACCATGACCTCATTGTCCACTCATCTATTGATGGGTACTTGTGTTGCTTCCATACCTTAGCTATTGTAAATAATGCTGCAATGAACATAGGGTGCATATATTCTTTCATATTAGTGTTTGGGTTTTTTAAAAATATATTCGCAGAAGTAGAATCACTGGGACATAAGGCAGTTCCATTTAAAATTTTTGAGGAACTTCCCTACTGTTTTCCATAGTGGTTGCACCATTCTTTAGTGCATGAAGGGTTCTCTTTTATCCACATCCTCACCAACACTAGCTTGTTGATTTTTTATGATAGCTATTCTGACAGGTGTGGGGTGATATCTCATTGTGGTTTTAATTTGCATTTCTCTGACACTGAACATGTCTATTGGCCATCTGTATGCCCTCTTTGGAGAAATGTCTATTTAAATCATCTGTCATGGTTTTTTTAATTGGATTGTTTGGGGGGTTTTTGGTGTTGAGTTAATCTTTTCTTTTTATCAACATTTTGTCGTCACTTTCAGATTTCTGGATGGACAACCTAATTTAGAACATCCATATAAACTGAACTGGAATGTGCTGCACAAAGGTTTGCATTTCAGAGGATACCATTCCAGCCACTGCTACACCCCGTGCCTGAACCTGCTCCCCTCCCACAGCCTGGATCCCAGAGCACACCAGCTAATGCACATCAATGGCCAGGAGGACTTACTAGAATGTTGAAACCACTGCTGATGTATAAAGAGTGCAGAACTGGAAAACCCCAGGGAAATTTTTCACTGTCAGAATTGCTGTGATGGACAAAGGGAGAAGCAGGCCAGATTTCACAGTCCACTTCAGTCCCTGCATACAGCTGACTTCTCAAAGGACATGGTCTCAAAGGTTATTACTCCATGACTGTACAATAGGAGGCCTGTCCCAGGTTTCCATTGTCCACACACATTAACATGCATTTCCCATTATTTAAAGGTAGTATTTGTATGTATATGATGAATGGCCTTCCAAGGACTTCCTGTGTATTCTTCCTGTAGACAAACCTCCTGTGGGTCACATCTGTATTTGTCATGAGAAATCCTGCTTTCACCTCTCCAGCTCATTTCAATTCCTGCTACAGTAAGGGCTTCTCAAAAGACTGAGTCTCCAGGCCTCTGCCGGAGAATTTAGTTAAATTTTTAATCCTGTGCTTGGCTTTGCTCCTGGTAGTCTGATGTAGCCATGTTGCTAAACCTGGCTGCTCCAAGTGATGTTTGACAAGTGCTTTCTCTACAAGGGTCTCCACAGCAAGGCAGTAAAAAAACAATTTGAGCTTCTTTTTCCTTTTGCATGAAGATCTGGAGAGTGAAGCCCTAACTTTAAACACGTCACTTCTTCAAAGGGTCCATCAGAATCATCAAAAGTCACTGCCTCTGGAGGCCACCACAAAGACCTGCGGTCCATCACCTCAACGCAGACCTGAGCATGGCAAGGCTCAGGGAGGAACATGTTCTAGGTCCCAGGATGGCTGGTGGTGGAGCTGGGGACCACCTAAGTCAGCTGACACTTCTCTGTTTCTCTTACTCCACAGCCAGGGTCTCTCAAAATGAAGAGAGGGCCAGCCTATACCCACTTCTTCCTTTCTCCTCTTCTTCCTTCCTTTTCTTTTTTTTTGAAGGGGTTGGGAGGGACTTGGAATATATTAAATAAAGTAAGAAATACCAAAATAAGTTTATAAAAATTCATTTATTTTATACATTTGTATTTAAGAATTAAAACTCTGCTCTTTGCAAGCTAATTGGGGATTTTTTAAAATATGTACAATCGTGCCTTCTTCAGTCCATGAGTGTCTCTCCGAGGCTGTGCATAGGACCTTGTTCAGGGATGACTTCTGAGTTTGAGGCCTATGAGGATACAGAGCCAGCAAAGTGACCTTTGCAACTTGGTGCCCTGCCTCCCTCTCAGCCCTCCTGGGATGGGTTTTAACTGGATCACAGAGCTTCCCATGTTGAAAAGAGGGGAAAGTTGAGACATAAGAGAAGGTGAAGACAAAGGGAACAGAAAACAAGAGAGTGAAGCAGAAAGAAAAGGAAAAAGAAACACCTACTAGCCTGGCTGCTGTTATCATTTTTTTATTCCCAGATTAAGCACTAATAGGAGACCGCTGGAAAGAAGGGAATCGGGATTGGAATCTGTGGAAATGTGTGCCCCTCAAACATGTGTGAATGCGAAGTCCAGCCACGCACATGAGGCAGGGTGAAGTCCTCTCATCCTCAAATACAAGATGAGCTGCTGTGTGGTGTGCGGAGGCTGGGTGGTCACAGAGCTCGATACTCACCAACTTATTTACTCCCAAAGATAGATAGTCCTTCACCCCACACACTCTTTAAAAATAGGTCATATGGGCTCATTATACTGTTACTAGAGGCCTGATGCACGAAAATTCGTGCAAAAGTAGGCCTTCCTTCCCCCGGCTGCTGGAACCGGCTTCCCTCTGGCACCTGGGACCCCGGCTTCCTCCTCCAGCCGCCAGCAGGCACCTAGGACCTGGGCTGGCTTCCCTCTGGCCCCAGCTTCATCAGGAAGGACGGCTTCGTCAGGAAGGACGTCCTGAATGACATCCGGAAAGACGTCTGGTCTAATTAGCATATTACGCTTTTATTATAATAGATAGATAATTGTTGGATCAAACTGAAATAAACTTGTTAAAGCACTAAGAGAAATTAGTTTCAAAAGAAATGGGAACTTTAGCTACACCTAAGAAATCACAGAAAAACTCAGGGAGTAAGCAAAGCCCTCTTTTTGAATAGAACGACAGCCTTGCTGATGCCTCATCCCACTTTTAGAGAGGTGACTAGCCAGTTGGATGGTTGGATGGTAGGATGGTCATGGAGATGGGGGCCAGGCGGGGCCATGGAAGGCATTCTCAATCCCTACAGAGCAGAGGGCTATGGGATACACAGCAGCAGGGGCTGAGTGATCGATCTTTGTTGTCACTGAAACTCCTGGTCAAGGGAAAAGAATTTTATGATCTGCAGGAATGATATGAAACTAGGAGCCCTCCCGTGAGCAGGAGCTGAGGACAGACAAACATGCACAAGTAACAAAACATGGAATGAGATCAAGACATCTTGAGGAACATGTTTCAGGTCCCACGATGGCTGATGGTGGAGCTGAGGGACCACCTATGTCAGCTGACTCTTCCCTTTTTCTCTTACTCCACAGCCAAAATGAAGAGAGAGGCAAGAGAGCCAGTTATGGGGGAAATGTGATAAGAACTCAAAATTGCTGCAGTATTTGAAATCTTTGAAAAGATCAATAACAAAAAAACACCAAACAAACAAAAAACCATGGGGGATTTAGGAGGGGCATTTTACCTGGGAGGAGTCTTTTCTTCTGCAGAACATACTTGTGATGACCTGGCAGCATATTTGGATCTGAATATCTAAGGCCAACATTCCACACAGAGTTCTGTAGTTTCTAACAAGGAATTTCTCTTTCGATATGGTTTGTGAAAAGCATTTTCCGCTGAAGCTAGAAAAAAAGATCTTTCTTCTAAAGGAGTTGATAGCTAGTGTCCCTTCTGACTCTAAATTCAATGATCTTTGAAATTCTAGTGCTTGTCCTCATTCACTATTATAAGCAGAGGCTGGGATGGAGGAGTCTGTTAACAACATAAATATTAAAATTGCATTGGTGTTCTGCATATCAATAGCATAAACAGTGCAACCTAAGAATTAGGCAAAGCACATTTTGCAAGTCTACACAGATGTGCAGGAGTATGTAAACTACTTTCTCTATTTCTGGAAGCTAAAGAAATCTCATTTGTAAAACAGTTTTTCATTCCTGCCCTTTTCTTAGCACATCCCCTCCCAAACTTAAGCTGCTGTTCCTCTTACCACAAATGCAGTATTTCTGTTGTTTCTTTCCTGCTGCAAAATGCCCAGTTCATCCCTATCCCCTCTTCTCATGAAACATTCTCTACTTGATGAAATAAAAAGTTACTTTCTGTTTTTAACTGAAGGTTCAGTTAAATTATAAGGGTTATTTCTATTTCCCCTTGATATGGTTTTAAACAACTCACCCATGTTAGCCAAACTTTTGGAAAAACTACAATTACAAACTTACAAGTATTTCAGGAAGATTCCAAGAAAGGTACTGGGACTTTATACCTGTGTGAGATATGCATAGTACAACAGCAAGCCTACTAAGTCCTTGGGTTCCATCAAAAGATGGGTGAATTCGTAGACAGAGCACTGAGTCTAATTATGCATGTTGTGAATTATTAAGAGCATCTGACTTCTTTCATTTCCTCCCGACTGACCTTTTCCTGCCTACTTGTACCTCAGGTTCAACAAACATTTATGAACAGCCTCTGTATATTACAGGTACTTATTAGGAACTGCCTCTTTTGTCTTCTCCAAAACTCATTATATGACTGCCACCCCCTTCCCAGGTGGTCGGGAGAAAGGAAGAAAGAGGATGACCCTTACATGAATTTACGTGCAGTTCTGCTAAAAGATGTGAAGAAGCAGAAATCTAAACTAAAACTCAGAGCGAAATTGAGGTTTCTGGATTAACTGTGCTTATGTTCACCCATAATGGGAAAATAGAAAGAAGATTATATTTGTTCACTTAATAGATGGGATATTCTTTGCAGAGATAATTCTCCATGGCCAGTTATTTTAATAAGGTTTTTGAAAGCAGACAGGCTAAGCGCTCTAACATTCATGATCAGACATCAATGAAACCAACCCTAATGTATGTAAAAGGGACTATGAGGCATTGTTTGAAAAAGTTTAAGAATAGTTTACAAATCAACTACAGTTAATTAGTTTCCATAGTTCAGGAATAAATATGAAAACCTCAGGACTAGATGTTTTCTAAGGTCTCTGGAAGCTCAGAGCAGCCATGATCCCATAAAATGAAGACTGGTATTAGGCCAATACATATTAGTTGTAAAAATATTGAAACACTTCTATATCAGATGTTGAACAGCTGTTGCTTTGAGTCCATTGATGCTTCCCCACCAACCCGACCTGCCACTCGGCAGGAGACTTCCTGCTCCTATGCTATGGTCAGAGTCTACCCCATGATGGGTGTTAAATATTTTTAATATCACACCTGTAGAAGATTTGAGTAATACATCTATCTTGACTCAGAATTCTTAAGTCTTGAATAGTCTTTTGATGGTCAACACTATTGGTATCATATTATACCTACAGAAATATTTAGCACTTTCAGTGAAAGCATAACCATTTACTCAATCACAGTGAAAAAAATCAAACATGTAAGTTTCAGAGAGACTTCTTTAAGTGAGTTGCCTGTCTGTAAGCAGAAAGACCCTTTCAGTGTTTTGAATATTGGGAGAAATTTGGAGATTCCCTTGTAGCCATAGTTGCAGAACTCTTAAAAAACTATCTAACAACATGAACTATGAATTAAAGGAGAGATAATTTCACTGTATGTCTTCTGTAAGGCTCCCCTAGGGTACTAAGGCAAAGATTAAATCTTAATTTTTGTGGGGGTTTTTTATGATTCAAGGGGTTGTTGGTGTGGGTTATGCAGGTATATATGCTTTCTACACTTACAACACATTATATGCGCATGCGCGCGCGCGCGCACACACACACACACACACACAGTATTTGCCTGTTGGAATACACAGGATGACACTTCCATAGTGGCCCTGCTATAGTAAACTGACTATTGTGACTATGAAAATAGCCTTGGTTTCTAGCCTAGAAGAGATCATAGGAAGGTATTTTAGCAGAAGAGGAAGAACAGAGATACTACCCAGCCAGTCAACAAATATCTGCTTTTAGAGTGTCTATGTGTGCCAAGTACTTTCCCAGAACAGGATTCTCTGCCCTTAAGCAGTTTACATTCCAGAGAGTAAAACATTTTTAAAATTCAATAAACAAATTCATTTTAAGTTCTGGAAAGTTCTATGTAGAAGATGTATTAAGTTAAGGTGAGAGAAAATAACGGAGTGATCAGGAAAGAATCTGAGGATGAAACATTTGAGTTAGACCTGAATAAAGTGCAAGCATATGAAGAGTTGGAGGAGTCTTTTAAGCAAAACAAATAACAGGTGAGAAGGCTCTGAAACAGCTGTGATTTTTATATGCTAGAGTTACAGAAAAAAAGGCCAAATGGGGCTGGAGCACAGTGAGGAAGGTAAGACTGGAGGAAGATGAGGTCAGAGCGTTTGGTAAGGAATTTTGCTTCCAGCAGTGTGGCAGATCAGCTACTCTGAAAATCCTACTGCTGCACAACCCCTGGTACTGAATCAATTACAACAGATTTTTTAATGCAGAGCTGAAATGGCATGGAAATAAGGTAGATCCACATGGGTGAAAAACTGCCTTGTGAACTCAAGCCACGGTGGTGAGCTAATGGGGAAGCTGGGTCTGCCCTGGGGCAAATGTTATTAGGAGTCCAGTGTTGTGGGGATTAATGATCACATGAGGGGACAGGAGACTAGACTGGACACACACAAGATGGGGAGATGATGAGGCCCCTAGTCCTCAGTGAAAGAATAGGCTAGAGGAAAAAAGGGCTAGTAAATAGAAATTTGTATCTCTCCATTGCCATTCCATTTGGAGAAAAGAATAGTCTGGGGTTCAAATTTATCTTATCTTTGATAATAAGGAAACCTCAAGTTAAATATTAAATTAAACAGCTCTATCTATATCTGTCCCCTTGGATCACTTTAATATGGAAAAATATAAAGAGCAAAAAATACAAATCTTTCTTAGAGGAATATATCTTCTATTTAGGTCTCTCAAAATCCTACTTCAGTGAAATAGGAGCTCTTGATTAAAAATTACTAAATTTCTGCCGAAACCGGTTTGGCTCAGTGGATAGAGCGTCGGCCTGCGGACTGAAAGGTCCCGGGTTCGATTCCGGTCAAGGGCATGTACCTGGGTTGCGGGCACATCCCCAGTGGGGGTGTGCAAGAGGCAGCTGATCGATGTCTCTCTCTCATCGATGTTTCTAACTCTCTATCTCTCTCCCTTCCTCTCTGTGAAAAATCAATAAAATATATTTTAAAAAAAAAATAAATAAATAAAAAAAATTACTAAATTTCTAAGCAATCGCACTATTGAAAGAGCCACCAAAAACAACAAACAAACATGTAGACTTCCAAGAACTTCGGATGATGGAATTCCTAGATTTAGAATATAAAATAACTATATATAAAACATTAAATAAATTAAAAATAAAATATAAAAATATGAGCAAAGAACAAGCATTTAGAGTGAAAATTTGAAAAATAAGAAACAAATAGAATTTCTGGAAATGAAAAATATAATAGTTAACATTAAAAGCTCAATGTATTATTTTCTATTAACAAGTGGCCTGAATAATTTTTTTAAAAGGTCATATCACAAAAAACAATCAAAGGAGAAGGAATTGTTTTAGATTAAAAGTCTAAAAAGACATAATAACCAAATGCAAGTTGTAAACCTTGATTAGGCCTGGGTTTAAAAAATACTATAAATGATATTTTACAGCCAATTGAAAAAATATGAATATGGACTATGAACTAGATTATGATATTAAATTATTATTAATCTTCTTTTTATAAAGATGTAACCAGTGGGATGTTTTAACCAACTCTTTATATATCTATTTGTAGTCCCAGAAGGTGAGACTAGAAAGGAGGGAATTATTATCTGACACAGCTTTATTGAAATATAACTCACACACCATAACATTCACCCATTTAAAGTATATAATCAATGTTTTGGTACATATATATACATACACACACACACACACACACACACACACACACATATATATATAAATATATATATATATATATATATATATATAGAGAGAGAGAGAGAGAGAGAGGCAGCCATCACAGTCAATTTTAGAACATTTTACCACTTGATAAAGAAACCTCACACTCTTTAGCTGCCACCTCCCTATTCCCTCATTCCACCTATTTCAAGACCTAAGCAACCACTAATCTACTTTCTGCCTCTATAAATTAGCATGTTTTCAAGGATAATCCATATTATGTCATGTATCAGTATTTCATTTATTTTTATGGTCAAATAATATTGCACTGTATTGGATATACCACAGTTTATCTATTCATCAGTTGATGGACATTTCAGTTGTTTTCATTTTTTTAATTGTTTAAGGTATTACAAATAGTAGTACATATGTCTCCCTTTTTCCCCCCATTGACCTGTTTTCTTTTCTCTTTTTTTTGGCTATTATAAATAATGCTGCTAGAAACATTTATGTACAGTTTTTCAGTTCTCTTGGGAATATAACTAGTAGTAAAATTGCTGAGTCACATGGTAACTATGTTTAATCATTTGAGGAATTGCCAAACTGTTATCCCAAAGTAGCTGTGCCATTTTACCTCTCCACCAGCAGTGTATGAGGATTCCAATTTCTCCATATCCTTTCCTATGCTTATTATTATCAGATTTTTTTTTAATTATAGCTATCCAAGTGAGTATAAAAGAATACATTTTTGAAGAGAGGATTCTCTAGGATTGATGGCAGAAATGAATCCTCAAATATAAGAAGGAGAATATTCAAGTGAACATGAAATGTTCACCAAGACAGACCATATTCTTGGCATTAAGACAAACCTCAACAAATTTAATTGTACAATTGAAATAGCAGAATGTATGTTCTTTAACCACAGTGAAATTAAATTAGGTCAATAGAAATAATATATTTGGAAAATTCCCAAATATTTGGACATTAAACAATTGACTTCTAAATAATTCATGCTTCAAAGTGGAAGTCACAAGAGAAACCAGAAAATATTCAGAATTGAATTAAAAGAAAACATAATATGCCAAAATTTTCCAGATGCATTTTACCAAGAAAAGATATATGGAGGGTAATTAAGCACACAAAAAGATACTCAGTATCACTAGTCACCAGTGATATGCAAATTAAACCATAATAAAATATACTTCTCACCTATTAGAATGATTAAAAAAA
Organism: Myotis lucifugus; assembly: GCF_000147115.1. NCBI lineage: Eukaryota > Metazoa > Chordata > Mammalia > Chiroptera > Vespertilionidae > Myotis > Myotis lucifugus. Next base: position 3,697,546 of record NW_005871156.1, read on the forward strand.
TAAAGCCCTGAAAATATTAAGTGCTGACAAGAATGCAGAATATTGGAACTGCTTATTCATTGGAAGTGGGAATGCAAAATAGCACAAGCACTTTAGAAAACAGTTTGGCAGTTTCTTATAATCTCAAAATGCACTTACTATACAATCCAGCAATCTTATTCCTAGGTATTTACCCAAGAGAAATAAAAACATATGTGTACATATAAATCTGTATGCAAATATTTATATCAGCTTTTTTTCACAATCACCAAAAGCTGCAAACAACCTAAATGTCCATCAGCTAGCTAGTGGGTGGATAAACAACAGTACTACATCTATACAATGGGACACTATTCCATAATAAAACAAAACAAACTACTGATACATGCAACTATATGCATTAATCCCAAATATATTATGTTATATGAAAGAAGCCAGACTCAAAATATAACATGCTCTATGATTCCCTCTAAGTGATATTTTGGAATAGGCAAAATTATAGGCACAAGAGACACATCAGTAGTAGCTGAGGGGGAAGGGGAGACGTTAATAAGAGAACTGACTATAAAAGGTCATGAAGTAACATTTGGGGATGATGGAAATATTCTATATCTTGATGTGGCTTGATTACATGACTATTTACATTTATCAAAATTAATAGAATTGTATACTTAAAAAGGGCAAATTTTACCTTAGTAAGTGTTCTTTTAAAACATGTTAATGTGACCAGACACAGGATAGCTCCAAATAAGAAAAGGGAAAAAAATAAATTAAAAAAACAAACAACTCAAACAATCTAAGAAGAAAAATATGCATAGAAAATTTTGAACAGATAGAAGCAACACATAAGATTGTATAAATTAATCCAAATACAGTTATAATAGCAAGAAATATAATAAGCCAAATTAATCAGTTTTTCTAGAATTTAGAAGATTGATTTTTTTTAAGAAAGAACAAAATCCAATCATATGACATTTTCAAGACACTCATCTAAAATATAATGGCACAAAAACATTGCAAGTAGAAGAATATAAAAATCTTTCTAGACAAATACTCTACAAATACAATGAAAAACCAAAACCAAAAGGTAAACCAAAAAGTAAGCTATGTAAAGTCTTGTAAATAATGGCAAGGAGTTTATATTGTACAGAGCCTGAGGCCATGTGAGGCAATGAAGGGTTTTAAGGAAAGGAGTGCTATGATCTGAGTTATGTCTTAGAAAGGTCCTTTTGGCTGCCCTATAAAAGGAGAGAGAAGCAGGATCAGCCATTGAAGCAGGAAGACCAACCATTCAGCATTGCAATTGTTTACCAGTGGTCTGCAAACTGAAGGCTCGCGAGCCACATGCGGCTCTTTGGCCCTTGAGTGTGGCTCTTCCCACAAAATACCAACTTCTGCGCATGGGCCACGAAGTTTCAATCGCACTGTACATGCGCGCCCACATGTGGTATTTTGTGGAAGAGCCACACTCAAGGGGCCAAAGAGCCACATGTGGCTTACGAGCCGCAGTTTGCCGACCACTGGTTTAGGCTGCAGGTGCCTTAGATGAGGATTATGAAAGCAGAAATGATATGTTCTGATTGGAAAGATGTTTTGAGTTGGAACTGATGGGACTCACTGATGGAAGGTGTGAGAGAAGAAATAAATTAAGATTTTAGGCCTGAGCTACTGGGACTCTGGTAATTCAATAAGCAAGTACAGAAAAGACCAAGAGTGGGGATAGAGGAGTAGCTTTAGAATTGAGAGGAAACAAGAGTTCCTCTTGACCACATTAATTTTGTGATGCCTCCTAGATATCCAAGCGGAAGTAGTGAGTAGGCCATTAGGTATGGGAGTCGGAAGCTCAGGGATTTCAATCTGGTATGGCTTGGACTTATTTTCCAGGGACCTGATGAGATCAGCAAAGAGACAGTGAGAGGAGAACAGGGCGAAAGACAAAGCTCTCAGGCATTTCAACAGTTAGAGCTTTAGAATTTGAGAGAAATGAAGGGATAGTAGAGCATCGAGGCAGAAGGAAAACCAGGTGAATGTGGGATTAGGGTAATCTAGAGAAGAGAGGATTTCAAAAAAGAGCATGTGGCCCACTGTGTCAAAGCACTGTTAAAAGTACAATGAGAAGAGACAACTGATTAATAATAAAAAGTAATTGTTGACCCCAAACAACAGCCATTTCAGGGTAAAAGTGAAATGTTTGGGTAGTTTGAAGAAAGAATGAGAGGTAAGAATGTAACTTTACGAAGTACTTTTGGGAGGTTTTGACTTTGAAAAAAAGGAGTTTTATTTTTTTAAAGAGATCATATCAAAGTTTCTTTTACAAAATAGGGATAATTGAACAGGTAGGGAGAAATTGATGCTTGGGGAGAGAATAGTAATGACTACAGAATTGAAGTCTCAGAGAAGTAGATGATAAGTAGAGCACAAGAGCAGAAGTTGGCCTTAAATAAGGTCAGGCACCTGAGGTGGGAAGTTGTCAGTATTTCTGTGAACTATTCACTGTAGCTATAGGTAAATCCCAATAAAGGCAAGGGCATATGGGGCAGCTCATCCCCAGCATCTAGTTATAAGGTCTTTGCTGAGGCTGGGAATCCTGCATCTATCAGTCTTGCTAGTCTCTCTAGGCACTAGTTCCTCTTTTAGGTGCAGCCCAGCATTGAGTCATAGTCACAGTGGAGTTGCTCTTTGGGGGTCTCAGTTATACCAAACCTGCCAAACCAATTACTTTCCACTTCTTTGGGGAACCTCCTCAGTACCTCCTCCTCCCCAAGTTGCTTGTATTCCTCCCAGGGCTAAACTTGCAAACAAGTTCATTCTGACCCTTACTCCTCAAGAGCTATCCCCTCATCCAAGGGGGTGTGTGTGTGTGGAGAATGAGATACTGAAACCAGTTAGTCTGTTTCTTTCCACTATACGTGATAGTCTATTGACTGGAAGGGCAGCTGGGCTCAAACTGACCACAGAATCAGTGGCCAGAAGGCATTAAGTGTCTGTCGTCCCTATTCTGTAAAAACTAAAAATGCACCAAAGAAAGAAATTGTGATTCTGAGGTCAGGACCTCCAGTTTTGAATGTTATCTCATTGGGACATCGGCCTATAATACCCTTTTCTCCGTTATTCTCTGGAGGATGGAGGCCAGACCATCCAAGAAGGTGTCACAGGAACAGAGAGGCGGGACTCAGGCGGCTCAGCTACTCCATCAACAGCAGCGGAAACCTTGTCTTCAGCTGACCCACAAAACATCCCTCTTGTAACAAGGACCCTTTCTTTTTCAGTATTACAATCTAAGTTTAAGTCCCAGCTTTCTTCACATTAGAGATGAAAGAAATTGTGGAACCTTTTTGGCCATATGTGGCCATGCTTGGTGTCACAACATGTGGTTTTGTGACCTCTACCTCCTCAGGGTTGGCATGATTTTGAGGCAGGCTAAATGAAACCAGGATTTCATCTGCATTTTTGACTTGGGTAAACTCCCATCACTAGATGTGATATATCACTAGATATGGAACAACATCTCTGCAACAAAGTCAGGAAGCTTCCCTTGAGAGGTGATTGCCACCTGGCTCAGAGTCCTGCTCAACCAGCCTCTCTGATCTTTGAGAAGTCTATGATCTCTTCTATGATATGTGCCAATTTCTCCTGCTTTACATGGCTTGACATAAGCACAATAACATATTGCTTCAATGTTATGTAAATGCATGATCATTGTGAAGATATTTTAACATAGTGATTCTCAAAGTTTGCTGCATGTTAGAATCATCTGGGGAGAACAAGTGCCTCAGAATCTCCGGGTCTGGGACCCAGGCTTCGATATTTTTTAAAGTTTTCCAGATGAATTCAATGTGGAACCAAGTGCTTTATGAAAGTATCAGTGAACAAATGTAAGTTAAAATTTGACCCCCATGTGCTGCTTGCTACCAATGCAGATAACTGAGGTGACAAATGGATGAACAAGTTCTAACAACCACAAATTTCACACATATTCAGATAGCAACCCATATGTCACAACTTACTTGTCTGCTCAGCAGTTGTACTTTTGTTTTATATGATTGCCACACACCAATTTCAGAAAAGTTAAAATGTGAAGAAATATGGCTCAGAATTTGGGAAACAGAGTAATATTATTAGTAACCAGAGGGTAAGTGCTCCTGGAAGCTTTTCACCCATAAGATCCTTATTTTGACTTAAAGTTTGGATTCTGACTTCAAAGTCCTCATTACTTCTTTCAGTCTGAGGGCCAGGGGCATCAGCATCACCTGGTAGCTTGTTAAAAGTAGAGTCCTGCCCCATTCCAGATTTGTGCACTCAGAACCCATATTTCAAAAACACCCCCAGCTCATGTGTACAGTTAGTTTGAAAGCACTGATTTCAGGTACTACAAGAAGAAGGAAAGGTAGGTAAACAAAACCAAGTGTTAACATTTAACTCAAGAGGTTTAGATATTTTACAAGCTCGCTAATCAGACCCTTTAAAGCAGAGTGTTTGGATTCTGCTGCTCAAAAAGAAAAAAAAGATCATTTTGTTGTGTTTTCTTCTTCTACCTCTTACCAGCTGTGTTAACAAGACACAAGACCTTTATGGAAAGCTTTGAGAGGGCTCATGGTGAGCAACGCAGTGGAGGCTGATGTGCCAGAGTCTTTACATTATATGTCTCTCCTTCTGTGGCTTTGATTGCTAAGAACATTTACATGATAATAGGGTCTTCATTGCTTACCAGTCCAACTGCTCCTCCAGTTGATTACACACCTGAACTTACTATGCTCAGCTTGAGAAATCATGATTTTCTCCATGGCAATTAATGATTTCATAAACTCAGAATTAAGACCACAGGTGAACAGGGATGATGTGTTCATAAACAGCAAAGCTCCTGTGTTCATATAAATAGCCCTAGTAAACAGGCAAACATAAATACTAAACATTACACACACACACACACACACACACACACACACACACACACACAGAACAGGGCGGGTGAAACAGAGTATGAGGTCATCATGATTCAACAGGGTGGCTTTCCAAAGCTGTGAATTGTCTCTAATGCCCCAAGGAGAAGACATATCATCCTACCTTTGCACATGATTCTACCAAACCCAACTCTTTGCTTTCTCAGACAAGAGGGACTACCGCATTTGAGCCAAAGGCATACAGTTGTAGAGTTCAGAAGGGAAAACATGCTAAACTGCCAGAAGAATTACTTTCCCCCAAATATTCTGGAACAGATGGAGCACATCAACTTCTCCATGACCAAAATACACAATCATGACTGTGCATTTGTGCCTTCATATATAACACGTCCCTAAATATTAAGATGTTTTATTCAATTCAACAAATATTCCTCAGACACTTACTACCTAAAAGATACTCTGGTGGGCTTTGTAGGGAGCACCCAGATAAGTCATAGAAAATACTCACTGATATTTCATAGCACATTACATCACCATGTTACCTGCCACATTCAATAAAATTCTTTGAGTCTAAAAAAATACTAAACTCATCCTATGAATCCAGTACTATACTGAGACCAAACCAGACAAGAAATTACAAAAAAGAAAATTACAGGCCAATATCCCTGATGAACATAGATTCAAAAATTCTCAACAAAATATTAGCAACCTGGATTCAAAGAATACATTAAAAGGATTATACACCATGACCAAGTAGTATTTATCCCTGGGATGCAAGGATGGTTCAACATCTGTACATCAATTAATGTGATACATCACATTAACAAAATAAAACATAAAAACCATATGATCTCAATTGATGCATTAAAAAGTGTTTTACAAAATTCAACATCCTCTTATGGTAAAAACTCAACAAAGTGCATATAGAAGGAAGATATTTCAACATAATAAAGGCTATATATGACAAATCCACAGCAAATATTTTCAATGATCAAAAGCTGAAAACTACTCCTCTAAGGTCAGGAAGAAGACAAGGATGCCTACTATCACCACTTCTATTCACCATAGTATTGGAAGTCCTGAAACCATAAAACTCCTAGTAAAAAAACATAGGTAGTAAACTCTTCAACATTGCTCTTTGGGATTTATCTCCTCAGGCAAGGGCAAGAGAAGAAAAATAAACAAATGGGACTATATTGAACTAACAAGTTTTTGTACAGTGAAAGAAACCATTAAAAATGAGAAGACAACCTACTCAATAGAAAAAGATATTCGCTTCAGTGTTCCATAACTTCATGATCATTGCAAAGATATTTTAACACAGTGATTCTCAAAGTTTGCTGCATGTTAGAATCATCTGGGGAGAAAAAGTACCTCAGAAGATATTTGCAAATGCAACATCCAATAAGGCATTAATATCCAAAATAAATAAGGAACTCATACAACTTAATATCAAAAAACTCCTAACAATCCAATTGAAAAATGGGCAGAGGACCTGAATAGACAACAAACATATGAAAAGATGCATACCGTCACTAATCATTGGGGAAATGCAAATTAAAACCACACTGAGATATTACCTCATACCTGTCAGAATGGCTATCATCAATACATAAACAAACAACACGTATTGTCAAGGATATGAAGAAAAGGAAACCCTCATACACTGTTGGTGAAATTATAAATTAGTGCAGCCACTATGGAAACAGTATGAAGTTTCCTCAAAAAAGTAAATATACAGCTGCCATATGATCCAGCAATTCCACTTCTGGGTATTTCTCCAAAGAAAACAAAAGATTTGACATTGGGTGGTGGGCACACAATGCAATATACAGATGATATTTCATAGAATTGTATACTTAAAACCTATATGATTATTAATTAATGTCACCCCAATAAATTTAATGCAAAAATAAAATAATGTTTATATATATATATATATATATATATATATATATATATATATCACACTACTAGCCCGATGCACAAAGATTCGTGCAAGAATGGGCCTTCCTTCCCCTGGCTGCTGGCACCACCTTCTCTCCAGCCCGGAGCCGCCTTTCCACCTTCCCACGCTGCCCAGAGGCCCGGAGCAGCTGGGGCTGTGCAGAATGCCTGTGCCATTACCATGGCGACAACACAAGCATCCCACCCCGCCCCCGGACGCTCAGCGCCTGCATATGCAAATCAACCCACCATCTTTGTTGGGTTAATTTGCATACTAACTCCTGATTGGCTGTTGGGCATTGAGAATGTATGGTCAATTTGCATCTTTCTCTTTTGTTAGTTTAGATTAGAAAGAAAGCTTCTCCCCAGAGCATGTAATACAAGAGACCAAAACTTAAGATGCAATACATGTTTTTGATGAGCCTTGAAAATCACACTCTATCACTTTTGCTCTATTCTATTGCTCACACAGATGAGCCCTGAGTTAAAGTGTGAGGGGTTATAAAAGAAGTTATAAGGATCAGTGAAGATCCTGGAGGCTTTCTTGGGTATTTTATATGTAGACCTTGGCTCCATATACTGTCTTCACCAAAACACTTGATTGCCCAAGCCTAGAGATTACTTAGAAGAAGCCAAGCTACTGAAATTCATGCGGTTTTGTGATCCTAATGATATCCACCTAGAAGTCTACAGTTTATTCATTTATTTTACTACATACTCATTGAGCATTTACTATATGTTGGGCACAATTCTAGTACTTGGAATACATCAGTGAGCAAAACGAAACAATAGACAAATATATTAACTCATCATCTGTCTTCTTTCTAGACTTTAAAAAGATTGATACCTTCTGATTTCTGGGCTTCTTGAAAGTCATTCTGTTAATTCTAGAACCTAGCCTGCATAAATGTGAAACCAAAACAAAAATAACAACTATTATTATTATATAAATAAAATCTGTAGGACATTTACTATGTGCCAGAAGTGTGCTAAGCAATTTACATTTATTATATTACTAGAGGCCGGGTGCACGAAATTCATGCATGGAGCGGGGGGGAGGGGTCCCTCAGCCCGGCCTGCAAGGACACAAGCGTTCTGCGCCCGGCCTGGCCAGAGGCCCTCCGCGACTGGGCGCAGAATGCTTGCCTTGTCACCGAGGCGATGATGCAAGCATTCTCTTCCTCCCCCCCACTCCTTGCCCGCTGCCCAGAGGCCCTCTGCGGCTGGGGTGGAACGCTTGCTTTGTCGCCGTGGCAACAAAGCAAGCATTCGCCAGGCTACTCATGCTGCCCACTCTCAGCAGCCACCCCCCCATCCCCCGGGACTGGGGGGACTCCGGTGGGGCTGAGAGGACTGGGCGCTACCATCTTGTGGCTATGGGCGCTGCCATCTTTGTGATGGAGTGATGGTTAATTTGCATATTATACTTTATTAGATAGGATGTGATAATCTTAACAACTCTAAGTACTATTATCATCAGCAATTTTTTATTTTATTTTATTTTATTTTATTTGCAAATGAGGAACCTGAGGCTTAGGGAAATAACTTGTCCAAAGTCATACAGTTAGTGAATGAAAGATCTGGGCCTCTAAACCTAAAACTGTCTTATAACAAAATCTGTTGAGGAATCATTCCCTAACACTGAGATGCAAATGCCTCCAGAGGCCAGGTAACTGATGTAAGGGGAGAGAGCCAATGAAACAATAGGAAATAGTCGGAACATTGGTGAGCCATGGACTCATGTCTGTCTCAAGTCATGAAAAGTCACATATTTCTAAAATACTGCATTTGCCAAATAAAATACATCCCAGGGCCAGATTCAGCTAGCAAGACCAAGATTCAAAGTTTAGGTATCATATGTTAAATTCAATTAATTTCTCAACCACAAGAATCTTTAACAATCTTATACAGCTTGGTTTTCATCCAAAGTTTATATTTAAAATATCGGTTTCTCATGATGAATGAGACAGGGGAGAATAAACTAAGACTTAATTCTTCATTTATTCATTCAACACATATTTATTGAGAGGCTTCTATATGCTAAGCTCTGGGGTTAAAGCAGATAACAAGACAGATGTCATTCCTGCTTCTTGGAAACTAGGACTAGTTGGTGAGCTTTGCATTGATACTTTAGGGGACACTCAATGTTTCTCAAACTTATTTTAATATTTTGCAAGGCCTACTGTTCCAAGGAAAAGACTTTGGGAAGTACTTTACCTTAAACCATGAGATGCAAGATTGCAACACATTAGGTAAGCAGAATTTCCTGGTTTAGCCAGCAGAGTGATTTATAAAGCTTTTGGAAATGTCTTTAGGAAGGGCCTGTACTCTGCCGTTGGACACAGACTCCACTATTATCTATTGGATGGCACCTGCCCTGCTTCAAATATTTATATCACTAATGGCTACTGAATGAATATGCATTTACAGCCCCTTTTCACAACACAGAATCTCTGCTGCTCTGAAATCCTCTTGGCATCTCAGGAAAAACTAAGAAAGAATGAAAATTGATAATTTAAATATTCCAGGTGGAGATAAAGCCAGGGGAGTGACTGGGAAGCAAGAAGACACGCCAAGATAGAAAAACAACAGAGACTCCAAGAAACTCTGTAGAATAGTAGGAAATAAAAATGTTGTCATGGGAAAATGACTTGGGAGACAAATCCACAGGCAACAAAATGAGATCCATGCCATCAAGTACAGGCAAAACAGAACACCTCAAGGATACGATTGCCAGATAAAATACAAAATTTTTAGTCAAATCTGAATTTCAGATGAAGATTAAATGCATAAAGGTGTGCCAAGTATTGCATAGAATACACTTATATTAAGAAATTATTTGTTATTTAGCTGAAATTCAAATTTAACTGATGTCCTACATTTTTATTTGCAAAATCTAGCAACCCTACTCAAGGAGCAACTAGCCAGTGGCTTAGTGGCACCTTGTAGGCTTTATTTTTTTTCTAGTGTGAAGGTTATCTGTGTACCTTTGATTCTGACTGTAAAGGTTGTGGATCCTGCAACCATTAAATATGTAGGGTGGATGAAATCTGTTTAGTTGAGAACAGAATCATTGGGTTTGGACCTGGGAGAGAACCTTACAAATCATATAGTCTCACTCCCTGCAGGAATCTTACAGAAGTGGCCAGAGTAGTGAATTATAACCAGATTTAAAAATATCATTGCACAGGGGGGTGGCCATAGGCCCCGGGACTTGTATCTTATGCCTAGACAAAGAAATAGTGAGAGGCTAACTCTACAGAATACCAGCCCAAATGTTGGCCAAAAGTCAAAGGAAGAAAAGAAAACTGTTGGGTAGATTTTTTCAATATCACCAAATGTCTGCTATACTTTCTTCTACATACTTAGAAAAAGAAGAAAGCCTTTTGTTTAGTATTAAGTTTTACTATAAAAGTATATCTAGTTCAACACACACACACACACACACTCACACACACAGGCATCTCCAAAAAACACAATCTTGGTCATTTCTCAGACCAAAGTTTCCCCATTGGAATGAGGATCACTGTTGCACTTTAAAATCAAGTTGGAATTCTTTGAAGAGAATTCTCATTATGGTGATCCATCATCCTTAAGAACTTTCAGAAACAAAAGGAAGAATTTCACCTTAGGATATTCCAATAGCAAAGGGTGAAGGCTGTGGAGAGTTTCCAGAACCAATTTTTCCATTTCTTATCCAGACAGAGGAAATGTAAGGGACACAGGGGGGACTATGGACCTTTGATTTCCTTTATTTACTGACTGCTTTCGCCCTGAAGCTCATTTGTGTTTGTACATGGCTGAGCTTGAGGTGCATAGGTGTGTGTGTGTGTGTGTGTGTGTGCATGTGTATGTGTGAGTACACATATGTATGTGTGTGCATATGCTGATATGTGATGCATGCATTTAGTTCTACCAACTCATGTGATATGGAGACTTCTTCCTTTGCATTCCAGTTCCTTTGGTATTCAGGGGAAAACAAATATAAATATTCTTATACTTGGGATATGATGGTTAATTTTATGTGTCAACTTGGCTAGTCCATAGTATCCAGATATTTGCAAAATCCAGCTGGAGATTGGCATGAAAAGTCAGTAGACTTTGAGTAAATCAAATTATCCTACATAGTGTGGGTGAGCCTTGTTCAATCAGTTAAATACCTTAAAAGAAACAGACTGAGGTCCCCTGAGGAAGAGGGCATTCTGTCCACTGTCTGCCTTCAGTCAACTGTCCTACCCTGCAGGTTTCACACTGGCCAGCTTCCAAGATCATGTGAGGCAATCAATCTCTTAAAATAAAGCTCTTAATAAATCTCCAGTTAAACACACATATATACATACACATATACTAACATAGGTATTTTACCCAAAATTTTATCAAATAAGATGGCCAAATTCCTTTTTACATTATGCCATCAGTTTATGAAATCCTTCTGGAATCTGTCTGAGTTCTATATGGTTTTCCGGGCTCTCTGTCTTGACTGACAAGATGCCTTCAGGCGCCCACTTGGCCTTGGCCAGAGTCTTCAAGAAGCTGATGGGCCCCCTCTCCCTTCAGGAAGGGTGAATTCACCTTCACACATGTCTTCTCCACCATGGCCTGGAGCTTGGGATCTAGTATCAGAGATGAGCTTATTTGAAAGCCAGCCAAAAGGCAAATGCTACTACTCTCACTGTACGTGTGAAATTTTTGCACAGCTGCAGGCTTCAAGGGAACCTCAATGAGGGAGAAGAGCAGCAGGCTGGATCCCAAACTCTCCAAAACTTCAGGACACTTGGCTCTCAGTGCTGGACTGAAGACGCTCAGACCATGGAGCCAGCTAAAGGACAAGTGGGGGTCTGCACACAGCCACGCTTCCTCGGATGACATCGCTGTTACCCAGATGGCATTAAACAGTTACGCTCAGCTTCAAGGGAACTCTGAATCCCATATGCCCCGGGTGCGTTGAAAATCCACCAGTAAGGTTAGCCTAAACACTCACATTCTGCTTTCTATGCATGGGTATCAAAGTTAGTGCAGGCCCCTCGACACCATAATCCATTATCAAAAACTGAAAGCAGCTGGTTGGATTTCTAAACTTTCTACACAGAGAAATGCATCTGGTCCCAGTTTGCTGCAAAGAAATCAGTTTTGTTCTTTCTCACAGACCAGCTACGGAAAGCACTGGGAGCAGGCAGCCTGGTTCCCCAAATAAAGGGCCATCGTGCTGATCTTAAAGCTTCATTCATGCTGAGGAATTTTCAGCCCATCTCCACCGTGGGTGCCATTCTGCCTCTAGCCAGGGCCTCAGCCAACCAGGGACTCTGAACCCCCACCAGTTCAGAACAAGGAGGCTGGGAATGAGCAAAGCAGCTCCAGCCCCTCAGAGAAATCTCTGCACAGATCATGTGTATGAAAGGGAAAAGAAATCATTTGTAATGGATTGTCTCAGAACCATTTTTTTACATTTGTGCAAAGCTGAAGTATCGACTAACTTTCCGTTAATTTCAAAGGCAGGGCTCGGTCATAATTTATCCCTTTGATTCCACTGACCATCAGCAGTTGTGGCCATTTTCTGCCCGGCATGGAGAACAGTTAAAGGATGATGTCCTTACCCCCCTTTGCCTTCTCCTCCAGCCTGTTTCAGCAGTCTCACCCAGGCACTTCCTGTCTCCCCAGCCCCACTGTCTGGCACTTATTTCAGACAAGTCAATATGTTTAAATTATATCTCAACTCAAGGTAATTAATCATAAAGCTTTATGCTTTGTAATGTGGTTTGTGTTGTGTGTGTTTTTTAAACTTCTCGTTGGCATTCCACTGAATCACAATTAGAAAGAAAAAGCTACCCCGATGTGTCGCGAATATCACACAAATGCCCAGGCTGGGACTCCTTCCTGAGCAAGCACACGGAGCACTTTGAAACCCTCAGTTCTTTTAGGGATCTAAGAGGGTCAAGGTGGCATTTCGGGAAATGTTAGGCAGATCAAAGGAAAGATCCATATGAGCTGACTGGATCCCTTTGCACAGAAACAATCTACTTTGAAAACATAAAAGTCAGGTAATGAGTTGTCTCTGTAATGCGTTTTGCAAACACAGCAAAGGCTCTGAAGTTCATGCATAATTATGCCACAGGACTGTACTGGATACACACTTCACTAAAGATTGATAGGTGTTTGCTTCAGACGAGTTTTAATGGTGGCCTTATAGCATGTGACCTTAGTATTCAGTTTTATCAGTTGTATCCAGTCCAAGGCGTGTGTGCATAAGATGGGCTCATTCCCAACACTCTCGAGGGTCAACTGGCATTCAGGCTCCCATCCCTTAGTGAAGAATTCCCCATCCATAAAGTAAGTGAAGAGTCCAAGACACTTCACAAAGAATGGTGGAAAGGGAAATCTAGGTTTCAGAAAAATGGAGCTGGAGACTCATTAAAAGATTCAATGTTCCAAAAAAGATGATTAATGTAGACACATTTCAGATTTTATAAAAATAATACACACTGTTGACTCGGGGTGGGAAACAGATATTCTAGGCATTTTAAGCAGAAGAGACAACAGGGAAGGAGGGGCTTTCTTGATCACTGGAGGGGCTGAAGGGGCAGGTGTCAGGCTGGGCCTCCTAGAATGACTCTCAGAACCATTTGATGCTGACACACACAGGGAAGGAGTAAAAGCACAGAGTGGCTGTTGCAGGGCAATAGCTCATCTCTTTCAAGAGCATCTTGAAGTAGGGTCAGTCCTGACTAGTTTATGTACCATCTTCATGCAACAGAGACCTTAATATGAAAATAAAAACCAACCAAACAAAAAACTCTCAGCCTAACAACACTCACGCATGTTCTCCAAGTCCTGTGTTTTAAAAATACATTTTTGTTTATTTCAAAGAAGAAGCAAGAGGGAGAGAGGGACAGAAACATCAATGATGCGAGAGAATCATGGATTGGCTGCCTCCTGCATGTCCCCACCAGGGATCAAGCCCACAACCCAGGCATGTGTCTTGACCGGGAATCAAACCATGACCTCCTGGTTCATAGGTTGACATTCAACCACTGAGCCATGCTGGATGGGCTCCAAGGGCCAATTTTTTGCTAAGATTCTTGCTACCCTGAGGTTGGCACTCTAAGTTACATAGAAAATAAAATTTATAGAATGTCAAAGGCAGACATTGTAGGGCGACTAACAATATGTATTATCTGGGAAGATTCCCAAAGAAGGCAAGCTTAAAAATGGATGGCTGACTACATTTTAATCACAGCCCTGGAATGAGGATAAGTGAGCAAGCATTGATTAGCCTCAGCCAATATATTAACTACATCCTTGATTAAATCCTGGGACACAGAGTATAAAAAGTATTCTATGACAGCGGGCAAACTATCACCCTCCCCGCCCCCATTTTTTTGTCAAGCAAGCTTATTGGAGCACAGCCACATCTCTTTTAATGGCTGCTTTTGCACACCAGTGGCAGGCAGAGCTGAGTGGTCATAACAGAGGTGGTAGAGCCCACAAAACCTATAATATTTTACCATCTGCCCCCTTTAGAGAAAAGTTCTCTAACCTTTGGTTCAGGGCAGCAAGGACCACATAGATGAGTCATAGATGCCAGTTCTCAATATTGATACAGATTTGCCATGAACTTGTAGCTACTATACCACTCAAACACTGCATCACAGTGGAGAATCGTGTGTTCCACAAGTAAGAGCTATTTGTTATTTTCCTTCTGACAATGCAGCCCTGCTACTCTGTTATGTTCTGGACTGAGCAGGAAGCTAACAAAAGGCAGGCAGTTGTTCAAAGGTTCTAGATTCAAAAGAGCAAGAAGCTTTCTAGATCAGAGCTATCCAGTAAAACTTTCTGCAATGATAGAAAGGTTCTCTGTCTGTGCGTCCAATATACAAACTAATTTTTTAAAATTTTATTTAATTTTAATTTATATAGTTACATATTTCTAGTGGCTGCTGTACTGGACATTGCAGTTGCAAATCATAACCTATGTTCTCCTGATTGTTGGATCAGTCACTAACAACTTGTTAAAAAAAAAAAGATTTCAATGGAACTGATAGGGATATAAATAGATTCCCAAATCAATAAAGATCTCAGAAACATTTTATAAAAATGGCATCTAAATAAGTCTTGTATAAATAATAAATATGTGGAAAAGACCCTCTTTTTTTAAAAATATATCTTTGTGGTTGAAAGTAATACATATGTCCCCTTATCCCCTTCTACCACTCTCCAACCCCCTCCCCAGGCTTTCACGGTACTCTTGTCTGTGTCCATGGGTTATGCATATATGCATATAAGTTCTTTGAAAAAGACCCTCTTATTGGCAGCACATGAAATCTAAGTGTGAAGGCAGTGGAAGCTGATAGGGTGAAAGTGAGCTATTATGCTTCAATGTTGAAGACCTGGTTTCTAAGGCTGTGAATCTCCTTTTGCATGAACTACAGGTCAAGCTTTTGACATCGTTTGTAAATATTTTAAATCATTTATCAGTTCTAAATATTCCTATTTACAATCCACATTCTCCTTTGTGGCTCACATTATATTTATTAGTTAGATTTGGCTTTTCTATTAATTTAAATGTTGTTCTTTCTCATTTGGACAGTCAATTATTTGGAAAAGTTACTTCAAATCTGTTCTTCACCACTAACCATTAGCTCAATAGAAAAACATTTCGAGGTTTGAACAGACAAAATTCACTTCTAGTTTTCATTACTGTATCTTGCATGTGAAAGAAACAGCTTGGAAACTCCCAACATACCCACTCATGACCAACTTAAAGGAATATGAGGAGCGACAACTCAGCTGCCAATTTGCCTTGTCCCAGACTCACACGTCTGTCGGATGAACAGGATATGGGCCACATTTCCCCAGCTGGACATCTGGGCCTTGCAGCTGCCACCAGGACCCCATGTGGCTAGGAATGTCAGCTTAAATCTGAGACCGAGTCAAGGGAAGGAGAAATGGCAGGAGCCTGTGTGGTACCTGAGCATCCCATGTGAACACTTTCACCTTGTACCTTTGTCAAATCTCAAAGGATAAAACCTACACCAGAGGCATCACCACGTCACAAAATACCAAATCGCCATGTCTGGTAAGCGAACAACACAATCTTGCCCCTGTGGCACTGAATATGTGGCTCTATCCAATTGTAAGGCCACTGGTTCCCACTGAAACTTAAAATCTAAGAAAGGGAAAACTGATTCGGGGCCTGATTATGTCTCATGCCCTTTCTTTTTCTGCACAGGGACAGTGACAGGCGGGCTAGATTGAACATGGCAGTGCGGAATGATGCAGCCTCTCGAACTTCAGCTGACAGTTACTGTAGCATTCTCCTCCAAGATAAGGACTTCTCAGGGGACTCTCATACATTTAAATCTCAAAACAATGGAGAAATCCAGAAAACTCTAGAAAGTAACAATGGAAGAGTCCTCAACAGCAACACTGTCCACAGATGTTAGAACGAGGGAGATGCCGTTTTCTGCCACCTCGATTAGAAATCTAAAGGGCACCTACCAAGCCTGTCACTGATGATTTTATGCAGAGCGTAAGCCAGGACTTGAAGGCAGTCAAGGGAATGGCTTCACTCCACAGCAGGATGGAGCTTCTATCTTGGTGTGACGGTAACTGTGGAAAGTCAAAACCACGAGTCCGTTCGAGTTCCAATAATAAACAAAATGTATGTGCGATGAATGCACTTTCTGACTGTGACTATTTCTACATTCACCACGGTGGTGCAAGTTTCCAGAACGATCGTGGCTGGAATTTTGGTCTAAACTGATCAGTCATGGTCCCCCAAGTCACTGTAATCAGAGTAACCAACACTCCTGTGTTTCTGCCAATTGCGCTACTGTGTAGACAAACCATGGATGATCAGACTGGCTTAGCTGCGATTGGAATAGTCTCCCGTGGGCTACCCTGCGACATGCGAGAGGCCTTGTAATTTTTGTCAAGGCAGAGATGCTTGCTAAATTCCAGTGCTACTGTAGCTGGACATGTTTTCCCTGGACCGTCACCCAGGAAAGTCCCTCAATGAGGGCAACTATGGTATAAGAAGGAGCATTTAAAGCCAAATGACCCACAAGTCTCTTAACTCTCTGTGCCTCAGTTCCCTTATTTATAAAAAGCTACCTTGTAACTTGTTTTAGGAGTCAAACAAGATTACATTAATGCTCCTGTCACATGCTGAGTAAAAGGTGTCACCCACAAAATGCCATGATCTTATGATTGCATTTAAAGGGGCTCTTTGATGTCAACCAAATATTTATACCAAAACCAGTTATTTTCAACTTCTCTGCTCTCTGGAGGTATACTGCTTACCTTCAGCCATTTCTTAAGCTCTGCACACAATTTTCATCGGGCTGCCCCATCTTAGAGTGTGTGTGCCAAGTCAGCGTTAATACTTACAGGGATGAGGTTTGTCCCTGTGGCTCACTGGAAATTTATTTCCTGCTGTTGTTGCAGTAACTCCATTTTTCCCAAAGGGGCCATGATATAAAGGAAATCACTATGTAGCTAAATCAGCCTGCAGCTAACACAGACAAAATCCCCAGATGAACATTCAAATTCTAATCCATTCTACTGCTCCTTCTCCGACCAGCACCATCCCTACCCACCCTGTGCTATGGGTTGAATTGTGTCCTCTCCACATTCATAGAGCCCTAACCTTCAGTGTGACCTTATTTGGAAATAGGATCTTTGCAGAGGTTACCCAATTAAAGTAATTAAAGTACGGTCATTTGGTGGGTCCTAATTCACTATCACTGGTGTTCTTATAAAAGAGAAAATCTGGAAACAGACACTCCAGGAGAATGTTCTGTGAAAATGAAGGCAGAGATGGGGTGATAGTGCCACAAGCCAAAGAGAGCCAGGGATTGCCAGCAAGCTACCAGAAGCTAGGGGAGAGGCCTGGGACTTCCTCACAGCCCTGGAAGAAACCAACCTTGTCAGCACCTCGAGCTTGGACTTCAAGCCTCCAGAATTTTGCTACAGCAGCTCTAGCAAACCAATGCACCCTGGAAGGGTTACCCTCCAACAGAGAGAGAGAGAAAGGGGGCGGGGGAGAGCGTGCTAGGTTATCCTACAAGAGAAAGGAAAGGGAATGAAGACAAAGAACTAACATTTTTTGAGTATACTACAAGAGACAGGAAAGGGAATGAAGACAAAGAACTAACATTTCTTGAGTATACGCATTATTTTATGATTTTTACACTATGTTGTGTAACTTAATATTCCTTATATCCCTACAGAGTAGTTATTCTGCATTTTATAGATGAACTAACTAAAACTCAGAGAATTTAAGTAACTTTCCTAATATCCTACAGGTAGCAACTAGCAAAACTAGGGTATGGACCCGGATCTAGCTCTGCAGACCTATGCTGTCCCCACCTCCTCCCTTTGCCATCTGACTCTTGAAATGGGATCTCAGGTCATCTCTAGACATTTCAGAATTCCTGCTCTGTGCACTTCCTAATAGAAATTCGATGCCTTGATTAAACTGCTCCTTACAGTTACACTACATGGAAGCTAATCCAACTACAAAAGAGGTGACACTGTCTTCTGGTTATGCGATCACTTTCCAATCAGTTCAACTGTAATCACAGTTGTCTTTCTCAAAGAATGCAAGACTGAGTGCTTTCTCATTTCCCTCAGAGTTTGAGGAATGCAGAAGGCACGGTTATCACCATGATGATAAACTGGGTAGACCATGAGAGAAGAGTTGAGGTCTAGTTTCTGAGTGGCTGGAGTATTACAATGTAATCTACAGACCATTTATGTTAAACCCAGTGTCCTAATTCATCCACTCTCCACTTGGAATTCAAGTAGGTTCTGCACCGACCATTCAAGAAAACATGTTTGCTGTGTTTCTGTTCTCACTTTTATGTGTTAACTTTTGGGGTGGCTGGGGGGTGTTTCGAATCTGTAGAAGAACAGGCAAGAATAAACAATAATGGCAGATGAGCTTTGGGTTAGGCAGCAAGAAATTTATAGAAACATGGAAGGAAAATGGATTTTGCAATGGCCATAAGAGGCAGCTGAGTTCCAATCCTAACTTCACCTCAGAGCTAGGTGATTTCACACAAGTAGTTTATAATCTCTCAAGCCTCAAATTCCTAATCTGTAAAACAGAGTTAATACACACACCTCATGGGGTGCTCATGGGAGGGTTACACCCACCAGGTTTTATATGAGAATGCCCCTGAACTGGGAGGCACCCTCCAAATAGTAGTTGCTATGTATTTAGGACTTAATAAGAGGCAACAGAGCATAGTGGGAAGTTAAACTCAGAATCAAAGTCCTAGTTCTAAATCTGGGCTCCATTAGCCAATTGGAATATGTAAACAGAGGGATTAATTGAGATGATGTGGGTTAAGATGCTTCAGTACAAAGCTACTGTTGTAGGATGGGAGGAGGAACCAAGCCCTTCCTGGGAAATGAGTCACCAGAGGCTTTCTAAGAGTCTCTGGATAATCTCTCTGAGCTCCTCTAAATGGGCCAAATGAACTGGGTGAACTCCCACTCCCTCCTCTCCTGGGAGCCTGTGATCATCCCACGTGGGCATGAGAATCACGGGTCTGACTGCCTCCGGATCAACAAGACCCACCTGGTCATGGATTCCTGGGGTCACCTATGGCCAACAGAGAAGTTATTGATAGGCAAGGGAGAGAGTGACAGGGCAAGAGAGAAGGCAGGCAGGAGTGGCCTTTCTTCATCCTCAGAGCCAGGGCATCCAAAGGTCGTGGGCGAGTATAGGGCAGTTCTCTGAAAGAAACAACTAGCCATTTGCACCACAATGCCAGACCGTTTGGGGAAAATTGACCAAAATGTTCCAGCTTTCAGCATGGAATATCTTCCTTGAGTAAGTGTGCACAGACCTAGGCACAATGGGTTAAAAGATAATGCAAACAGCATTTTGTAGTCTTACTTTCTTGTCCTTGACCCATTGAATAGAAAACATTTGGTGTACATTGATTATTTCTCATTTTTTTAAAAAGTGGGTACAAAGTCAATAAAGCCTCAAATGCCTGAGCTAATTAGGTGCATGTGACCCTTTCTTTGAATGCATGTGTATTCCAAGACAACTAGGGCACATCTGAGGTGGACTGGCTTAAAATTAATTCATTAGGACCCTGGTTCTGAAAGAGTTAATTGATGTCAAGCGAGATATCTTTGAGATTCTCAGCTGCTTTTGCAAATAGTCTTGACACCACAAGAATTTCAAGTTTTAGGCTCAGAACGCTCAACCTGTGAGGTTATAAACTTGGCAAAACCTGTTCTGCCTGTGCTGTGCAGAGAACACACGCTATTTTGAAACATAAATCCACACAGCTCCATTTATGACTCCTTAGGTTAAATGTTAGAGACGTTATAACAAACTGGAAAATATGTGTAGCAGGTAGTTATTTGATTTACAGGGGGAACTGTAAAGGGGCCCATTTGCCTAGTGTTTTAGAAGCTTTTTGGGGGGAGTGGGGGTGGGGGGTGGGGGTGGTGGGTCTCTGAGCCCTGGTTTTAACTGCCCTGATCAGGAGCAGAGTCCTCAGAACTGTCCACATGGGATCAGTCACCTGAGGCTGACTTTCAGATTCTGCATGCTAACATTAAAACCAAAACAAAACTCTAGAAGTTCCAAGACCCCTCCGTAGGCCCCATGGTCCCTCATCACACACTGATGCACCGTGTTACAAATTTTATCTAATCAACGGACATTTTGAGGAGTGGGTAATTCAACAAGAATAACAATGTGGTGACAGTTTAGTCTCCCCTGCCCTTCATAAAAACACCGCCTTCTATTTGGTCTCCACTCAGGTCAAGACATTTCACTAATTTGCTAGTCATTAAAATGATATTTTTATACCCAGCCTGTAATATTATACTCCTGAGTGATTATGAAAGCTCCCAACAGAATTCCAGAAAATGAAGGATGGGAAGCTGAACTGCAAATTATGATACTTTAAGTAATTCCACAAAAGTACAACCCCTGTTAAACAATTTATGTTCTTTGATCTTGTCACAGATCTCCGGATATCTTCATATCACTCAAGCTAAATATTTTCAAACAGAAAAGGGATAGTTTCTCTCCCCTCTACCACCCACTCATCCAGGCTGAAGATACAGAAATAAAGTTTCCAGATGTTGGCTTTGAGAGGTCTCACCACAGGAGGGGCATTTCTGCCAGCCTTAAGGGGGGACCTGCCCAAACCAGACACCTTGCCTGGCATGGATTCTGTTTGTCCAACTTGTGTATCACTAAAAGTGTAACTGGGAGGAGGTGAGAGAATAAATGACTTTTAATTAAAAAATCTATTTAAAGTGTTGCAAGAACCAGACCTGTGGCTCTCACACCTCAGCATGTATCAGAATTGCCTATAGGGCATGTTAAAGGGCAGAAAGGCTGGCCCCAGCCCTCATGTTTCTGATTCAGGACATGTGGGGTGGGGCCCAGGAATTAGCCTTTCTAACAAGTTCCCAGGTGATACTGATGTTGCTGGTGCCTGCACTATTAGAGCTAAACCTATGGCTTCTGTTTCCTTAGACACAGTTAAACTGTGACCTGAAGGATGTGGAGTTCTTAGACTGCATCACAGCTGTGTCAGGAAATAAGAGGGAGAAAAAGGGCAGGCCTAGGTCTCCCCAACACCAATTCCAAAGCTCACTTTAAGAAAACAACCCCTTCTTAGCGGGCCCCCGTCTTCATGATGAGCCCTCAACCTCCGTGACTAAGAAGACAGTGTTCGTCACCCAGAAGGGAAGCAGCCTGGGAACTGGGAAGTTTAGCATCAGGGAAAAAGGGGACCTAATTGTTAAAGTCACCATATTCATTAGGAAAATCTCATTTCACTTGAAGAGCAGAGAAAGAGAAAGAAAAACAAACAAACAAACAAACAGAAATAACAGCTTATGATGGTTAAGGCTCTTCCTTCTATAACTATGTTTTATCCTTAAACAGCTGTCATGTAGTTCAGCTACGTAGCATTTACAAGTAAGTTCTTTCCAAATTCAGTTTGGGTTGTCTTCATTTGCAAACTTAGGCCAGACCTCGTTTGGTAATTCATATGACAGCAGTGATTGCATGTAATTTGTTTGCTAGATTTGCTGTCTTTAAAAAAAAAAGTGAGAAGAGAGGGTAGGGGCCAAAGAGATTATCAGGACATTATTTAGCTTTCGAAACAAAGAAAGCTCCAACCCGATGATGAAATTTCACAGGATCTCTGCTGATTTGTTTGCGAAGTCTGCACTAAGGAATCCTAGAGAAGCGTTAGGTGATGATATCACTGTTCTCAGATAATCCCCCTCAGTAATTATCCCCATTTTTGCCCTGGGGAACTAGGGAACTCACGCTAAAGCAGGTGGGTTGTTTTGCAATCATTTCCCAGATAACTGCAGCTGAGTCTATCTGGACAAGGTAGAAAAAGAATACTTATTGGAACAGAAAATGCTGAAGCCATCTGAAGGAATATTATAATTGTTCATTTATGAACAATCTTTAAAGGTAGCCTTTGCCCAGAGTGGAGGGAAAAAGGTAACTGGATTATATTTGGTTAGTTTTTATTAGGAAGGAGATGTTATATTTTAGCACTTCCAAACAAAAGTAAACTACAGGGAGACATCCAAAGGCTAGGAAGCTGAGCTGGTAGTGGTAATAACATCAAACATTTACTGAGCACATATCTGACCTTCACGGCAATCCCACGAGGAAGCACAGGCCTGGAGAGATTGGGTAACAAGCTCAGAGTCGAGGGGTAGGCAGCAGAGCCTGCCTCTGTCTATCTCCAAGGCCCCTGGTAGGTCAGAAAGACATAATTTGCAAAATAAAACAAGTTGGTTTTTTATAAAGTGTGGTTGCTATTGGGTGAAAAGGTGAGACGATGCAAATGGGAAGCCCTTTGTCCTATCATTATGTCCACAGGTGGGATCCATAAAATGAGAGCTCCTGTCACTGTGGAGAGGAACACCAGAGGCCTCGTTGAGGGGGGCTACACTAGACCTGCCCACTTCCATTTGTTGTCATCTGAGCAGTCATTGTCTATAACTGTCCTTGTGTCACTCAATCTGCTGAAGGAACCAGGTGCTCTACAAACCATCTACTAAATGTTCTGCCTTCCTTGGGATCTTACCAGACCCATTTCCCAGACTTTAATAGCCCACAATGAGAAATCACTCAATTTATTAAAACACGAAAACTCTCTCAGCTCAGTAATTCTCATCATTTTTCAAAAGGCTGAAAAGATATTTATCATATTACAAGGACTAGTATGCTGTGGCTGACGTTTTCCTACAAAACTGGCCCACCCCAGGTGTTCCCCATCTCAGTACATGGCCCCTCTCAGCGACTCAAGCCATAATGTATGTCATCCTTGTTTCTTCCTTTGTCCCTCTTCCTCCGCATCTGACCCACCACCCACTCCTAAAAACTATCTCCAGATTGTATCTCAATTCCTTCCCCTCTTCTCATCTCCATCACTACCTCCCAAATCCAGAATATTGTCACCTCTCACCCAGATAAGTCCAATCACCTCCTACCTGGTTTTCATGCAGCAGCCAGGAGCATTGTTTTCCGCCCACCCTTCAGAAAATTATTTTTCTTTTTCATTATGTAACAAGGACATAAATGTACTGTGGGAAGCTGAAAATGCCCCCCCCACATACACCCCTCAAAAGATCCACGTCTTAACCCCAGGACTGTAAATGTGACATATGTGGGGAAAAGGGCCTTGCAAATGAGATTAAGTTAAGGGTCTTCAGACATGATCCTGTGTTATCCAAGTGGGCCTTAAACACCATTACTAGTGTCCTTATAAGGAAAAAGCAGAGTGAGATGAGATAGACACAGAAGAGGAGAAGGTGATGGGATCATGGAGGCAGAGACTGGAGTGAGGCAGACAAGCCAAGGAATGCCACAGCCACAAGAAGTTGGAAGAGACCAGGAAGGGATACTCCTCAGACACACAGCCTTGCCAACACCTTGATTTCAGCCTGGAGAACCTGATTTCAGCTTCTGGACTCCAGAACTGTGAGATAATAAATGTGTGTAGGTTTGTGTGGGTTTGTTTTTTTTGTTTGTTTTTTTTTTGCTACCAAGTTTGTGGTAATTTGTTACAGTATCCACAGGAAACTAATAACATACACTATCAACATAAAATTAAAAAATTATATAGAGATGAAATACTTCTTGATTATACATTCTCCTCCTACCCATTCTACTTCCCTCACTTGGGGTACCCAATGTCATGAGTTTGGGTTTTTATCAGTCTGGTCTTTTTCTATGCATTATATACATGGATACTAGCACTTGGAGTGCGGGAAACGAGTTAAGTCGGCTCGCGTGAATTGCGCGTACTCCGCGGGAGCCGTCTTTAACTCGGTTCATATAGATTTGCAGTGGAGTGCGGGAAACGTGTAAACTCGGGCCGATTGTAACTGCGTATTACCAAATATTTGTTTGTAATCCACCCTTTTGGTGGATGGAACAAAACCACAAGACAGAGCCATCTTATATTTTGGCGGGAAATTCACCCGCACTCCAAGTGCTAGTATACTCAAGAAAGATATCATTTCTTTTTGTTTTAGTGAATGCAAATTACTCCCCCAAAATGTATGGCTTAGTTCTATCTGTTTTTGAACTTCACATAAATGGAATAACGCTGTGGGTTACTTCTTTCACTCAACATTAAGTTTTTGAGACTCATTCATGTTCCCAATACAGACTTATAGTTCATTTGTTTTCTCTATTGCAGTACATTCCATTGCATAAATACAGCCCAACTGATGCATCCATTTACATCTAGACTTCTCTTAGGAAAGAGTAGAGCCATCACAACAGTCCCTACTTGGAGCCCTCCATTGGCTTCCTCCTACAATTTTAGTACATCAGACTCTTCCCAGGGTTCACCTTTGCCTCTCCCATCTCATCTCATCCCACTCTCCCTGATCCTCCACTTTCTTTGGGCTCCTGGAGCACACTAAATTCACTCCTCCCTTAGGACTCTTGCCGTTGCCCTTGCCTAGATCATTGCATTCCCAGTTATTTCCCTTCACGCCTTCTTTTTATTCAAATATCATCTAATCTCTGTAACTTTCCCACACCACCCAATCTAAATTATCCCCATCCCCAGTCACTTGCTCCAAAGCCCTTGTATTTTATTTTTCACAGTGTACCTCTTCCTCTCTGTATGTGCCTGTGTATTTGCTTCCTGGTCTACCATCTGTCTCCTTAACCTGAGGGCATGAACCTGCCTTATCCACCAGTCTATGCCCAACAGGTAGAACAGGGCCCAAGCATATTTTTCTTGGATGAATAAATGAGTGAGTGAATGAAGCTGTAAAGAAATGAGTACTTGAGAGTAGATTAGAGCTAACCAAACTTCATTTGCTCATTTATTCCTTTCACACATACTATCAAGTGCTTATTTTTTTTAAAGCCCTGAGTTCATACAGGTGAGGAAAAGACACAGTTTGCTCACTATGACGATTTCTTGTTCTACAGATTTAGTCAGCGAGGGCTGATCTGTGGAATGTGAGCAGCTATAAGGGCGTTTATTGAAAGGGGGTTTTAACTTTGTTTCTAACTGTATGCTTCCCCCCTTTTCTGTGTTCCGAAGCAGGGTGGAGTGTGTACTCTCAGGGTGACTAAGCCCCTAGACTATTATTACTGAAGCAGGGGTGCTGGTTACCACACCAACCAGGCCTCTCCTTAGCCGGGAGGAGAGAATCTACCCAAGCCTGTCTGATTATTTGGGCGAGATTCCAACAGGTGGAAAGGCTGTCCCCAACCAGGCCTGCCTCTGAGAAAAAAAAAATCATGGAGATACCAGACCAGTGTTAGGATTCAAAAATAGGCTAAAAAAATTGCCATATCATTTATTTCCCAAATTTTTAGAGCCTTTTATTACACTCTATGAATTTGATTTCAAAAGTTACCTATTCCATTGCGGACATGTAGCATTCATACTTCTTTCTAGAGAGTCCATTTTTTAGACTTTATTTCTTCATTCTCTATAGCCAGAAAATACAATAACTGAAACCCATGCAGAAGAAAAAGATAGCAAATGATTTTAGGGGTATCTCACATTCCCTTTCTCTAGAGTGTTTTCCCCCTTGCTCAAAAAACAGTTCTCAACTATTAGGCTTCATCTCTTTGAACATTAACGTCAAAATCCAAACACCAAATTAATATGACAAAGAAAAGTGAAAGGAAACAGGTGCTCAGAAAATGCAGTAACTATAGGGGTCTTGGGGGACAGGATGACTCAGGAGGCTAGGCATGGATAGGAAAGCCTCTCATGTCTGAACCACAAGTCTGAGGCCAAATCTCAGGGGGCATTACCACTGTGGGGCAAGCATTAGCAATGCAGATAGAGGAAGCTGGATTCGGTCTTTTCGGCACATGCAGAACAAGAAAGAGGAAGGCTAACAGCACAATCACCTTTTCCAAACTCTATCACTGCCAGCAGGGACCAGACAGAAACTTCCATGAGTCAAGTTGACCAGGTTAGGGCCATGCCTATCTGGAGGGCTGATGTCCCTCCAAAGGGGTGGGGTCACTATGACCATCCAAGCCCACGTATTGCTAGATTGTCATAATTTCCAAAAGAAATAGAAATGCAAAAGTTTTCTGAAATACCTAGTTCAAACGTTTGCAATACATTTGCATACCTTTTGGAATATTCTGCGGATCACACCGAATTTGTCTGTGGGTTCAATTGGGCTGGTGAGCCATCGGTCTGTAACCTCTCACCTGAGAGCAGTGGCCTCAGTGGCACTATTAATTTGACCTCTGGCATCCATAGTTCCCCCTTTCTTTTAACAAATCTTTTGAAACATCTTTCTTCCTTTCCTAATTTAAAATTTACAGATAGCACAACCTACCTATGTATCTAATTCAAAAATTTAACTATAAGGTTATAGCTATCATGTAAAAGATGGGTAATGTATCAAAAAAATAAACAAACATGTTTCAATTTGTAACTGTAGAGACACAACTACCCTGGAAGGTACAATAAAATAATCAGATGCTTACCTTTTTAGACCAAATCACCCAGCATGCAATATCTACAAATCGCTGAGAGGAATATAATATATTGGTTAATCATGTATAAGTGTTTTATCCACATGAATGTCCAATGGGACATTTATAAGCCATACAGATACGGGACAGTTCTCTGTTTATAAGCCTGTACTTGTATTGCTGTTCCTGCCACTCATCATTTTGACAACCAAAATGTGCTTCCAAAACATTCCAAATGTCCCTTGGAGGGCAGTGCCACCCTGTTAAGAAACAATGACATAGACTGACCAACCAAAGGCTGACCAATAAATTTTAGTTGTCAACTGGCTATACAACCTGAGACCGTTTACTTAACCTCCTTGAACGAAAATCTGTAAATAGGGAAACAGTGGTACCTACTTTATAGGTATTTATGTAGAAATAAAATACTTTAATAATTTCAAAATGCTTAATCAAGCTCCAAGCCACTGTGAGCTTTTTGTGACACTATTGGGTTGAAATCAGATGGTAGTTGCTCCAAGGCATATTTCCACAGTCTGAAACTATTGCTAATTCCAAGTGTTCTTTGGAATTCTAGAGTTTATAAAGGAAGCATGGAGAAAGAGACAAGTCCTATCTATGTATATAAAAGGCTAAGTGACCATCCAACCGGCTGGTAGGTATGACGCACACTGACCACCAGGGGGCAGATACTCAATGCAGGAGTTGGCGAGCTGTGGTGACTTGGCAACCGGAACCAGAGAGGAGGGAGCCTGATTCCAGGGTGCATCAACCGAGAACCGGCCTCTCACAATCCAGGACCCCTCGGGGGATGTCAGAGAGCTGGTTTCGGCCCAATCCCCACAGGCCAGGGCGAGGGACCCCACTTGTTGGAGGGACCCCACTCACTCCTCAGACGCCCTTCAAGCCACAGCACTACCCCAGGTGTGGACGGCTGGGGAGGGACCGTGGGAGGTGGCTCCAGGGCCTGTCTGGACCGTCTCACCCAGTCCTGCCCTACCTGCCACCTTCTAATTAATTTCCTTTCAATGTGCAGGAATCCATGCACCAGGGCACTAGTAGAGATATAAGGCTTCACCATAACCCTGAACAAAGTTTTCCATCATTCTGCTGACTCTAATTCTAGTTAGAAGAAAGCCACAAAGATATTAGTACAAATTATACCACCCTCTCAAAAGGCAGAAGACAGTTGGGGTTAGGGTTTAAAGACAATGCTGGCTTCAAGTAATAACATTTCCCCTCTGTTTAGAGGACATCTGTCAATGAGGCACAAAGGTTTGACTTCAGAAGATGACCAGTCAGAGACTTTTCAGCTCTTCACTTTATTGTGAGACAGTTATTTAAAAGCTACTCCAGGCCAAACACATGGTAGGTTCTTGTAACAAATCAGTACCCATATAAGCTCTCAGTAATAATCCTAGGCTTGATTTGTAGACAGAATTTGTCAGCCTGACCCTGTTGCCACCTGAAGGAGGTGGCTACTAGTGAGTCAGGCGATGACATTCTGTCTCAGGTTCTCATTTGTCAGAGAGAAGGGACTGGATGAGCCAAATATATCTAGGATTACAAACCATCATGTGACAAAGGGCAGAAAAAGGCTGAGAGCCACCAGCATGTTTAAATAAATATCTGCAAAAATAAAATAACTGATTTCAGGATATTGTAAATTAAAGATGTTTTATATATTTATATTTTTGACTTTCCTGTTACTTCCTATGAGGAACTTAAGTCTACCAAACTAGATACACAAACTAGGGTAAAATATAGCAAATACGTTTTCAGTGAAGTCACCAACTAAAATATGTTTTCCCAAAAAATCTAGGCCCAGTGCCCTACCTTCGTTTAGTTAGTATTAACCTATATGCTGTTCTCATATTGTTGAACTAGACCAGTGATGGCGAACCTTTTGAGCTCGGCGTGTCAGCATTTTGAAAAACCCTAACTTAACTCTGGTGCCATGTCACATATAGAAATTTTTTGATATTTGCAACCATAGTAAAACAAAGATGTATATTTTTGATATTTATTTTATATATTTAAATGCCATTTAACAAAGAAAAATCAACCAAAAAAATGAGTTCGTGTGTCACCTCTGACATGCGTGTCAGAGGTTCGCCATCACTGAACTAGATAAATCTGAAAGAACGGAATACTATGAGATAAACCTAAAGCAAGTCACTAATTCATTTAACTCAATGCATGGATATTCATGCTAAGAACAAACAAAAGCAAACTACCAAACAAAAAAAATATGTCTCTGACATTGAAATATTTTTCCTCTCGAGAGTAAATATCCATATTTTTCCTCACTTAAATGCTATGATCCAGTGATTAAAGAGTCAAAAGAGAAAATAACTTCCCTGGTCTCTAAAACATTGATTAATCATAATTAAAGTTTTTCTTTCTCCCCACCCCCCCAAAAGGGAAGGAAAGTGACAACTTTAAAAATAACTAAAATACTATATATATAATTGAGGCAAGCCCCCAAAATAAATAGACACAATTTAAAGAACTAGACAAAATACAGGGAGGAAAATATCTTCTAGCCCTGTGTTCATTCTTAGTAGCACAAGAGATACTTTATATTTTCTTGGCCATGTTTAAGTCATTCAGGCACTATTGCTATAACTTTTTTTGTCACTTCATAACCTTTATTTCACAGTTTCAACTTTTAAAAGAACTTTTATTCATCACCCCAACTCAAAAACTAGTAGACACATTTTAAGTATGCTGCCACCAAGTGGCAGTCCTGTTCAGTCACCTGAATCAAACAAAAACCTTTGGCTTTGCCTGCCATTCAGAAGTAGATCCCTACTAACACCTTCCTCTGTATAGGTTTATTAGGCTTCTATACCAACTTATTTTCCCATCACTGTCAAGTAAAAAAAAACAGTTATTATTGCAGGCATCTAATCATATATTTCCTTGTCCTTTAGCATAAATTCCTTCAGAATGAAAATGCTAAGTAGAACAGAATTATCTTCTATATATGAAATACCAATAGCCGTGTTTAAATGGATAATAGCAAAGATTTTATTTTAGAGCAACTTTTAAATAAAGAAACATCTAAGGTACAACTAAGTGCCTTTTCACTAATTCTTAGCTCTTCTTTAAATAACCTCATCTGAATTGCTAAGCTTGACTTCAAAATCCCCTCTCAGCAATCTGTCCAAAATTGAGCTCCCTCTGATTCAAATAGCCCTCCGGGCTTTGCTAACATCCACATCTTCCCTTTCTGTCTCACTAACAGATATTCTAGGTACCTCGTCCAAGCTGCTGGAATGAATTCAGTGCTCAACGGCTCTTCTTCCTTTCTCTTCCAGTGACAGCAGAGAGTACACAAGCCTTCTTTTCTATTTCTCTACAACTATGCGTAGTTCAGTTTCCACTTTATTCATTTCTGTCCCAACTTTCCTAATCCCCATGCAGCTATTTCCAATGAGAACATCTGGCAGAACTTGTTAAAACTAATTTCTATAGAGGACTTAATTAGTCACATCAAACTCTCAACTACCTTGCAATATACTCAGATCTTCCGGCCTTGTAAAATATCTCACTGATACTTAAAACAAAGCCTCAGAAACTACATTCCGAGCACCTACATCTCTCTTGTAGAGCAGGTATCTTTTCTGACAGAAAATTACATAATTTTTTGACAGAGATTTAACTTGGTTTCATGACAGGGGAGTATTCCATATTGCTCTGGGGGTCTATTTTACAACCCATTCAAACTCAAAACAACTTTGTACATTACCTCTAGAAGAAAGTAAAAATGGGATAATTTTTAAAGTACTATTAATAAGTTGGCCACAGAGGTTCTCCTTTTCTGATACAAAATGTCTAACCCTCTCTTTCCCTCTTCTTTCACATCCTCTCCCCCCTCCTCTACCTCCTCCCTCCCCTCCTTCTCTCATACACCTCTCCTCTGGTTAACCTTCTCAGTGCCTGGCTTTGCCTGCACTTCTGCTGACTGAGCTCACTACCTAGCCCGCTTTCAGTCATACTCCCAGAAGATAAAAGCAGCTCCCACATTCAGCATCTCCTGATATCTCTGCCTGTTCCCAGAGATTCCAGCCAGGCCCCCTGACAGTCCTGCTCCGCGAGAAAAAGCCCATTGAGACCCAAATGTGTCTTTGAATTACAGAAGAATAAAGGTTTGATTCACCCATCAATGTTTAAATCCTTGTATTTTTTTTCTCTCCCTCACTGCCATTTCCACAGATCTAGAAGATAGGAAGACTGCCTTCATTCAAACTCCACTTCCCTGAAGTAGGGGACTGGACTAATTGACCTTAAAGGCATTTTCCAGCTTAAAATGAATAGATGCCATCCTTAACAAAATACTATATTCAAATAATTTCTGATTAAGAATAATAATACTTAATAGAATGCCATATATTGGCTGCCTGCTATGCACCAACCACTAATAAACTATGTAATCACAACAATTAATATAAATTATGTGCCAGCCATGCACAAAGGACTTGATATGCATTGTCCCATATGCCCTTCTGACAGCATTATGAGACACGTAATATTAGTATTTCCTTTTTGCAAATGAGCAAACCGAGTCAGAAAGAGAATGAAAGTCTTGTTCCAGGTCACACATAGTTAGTGAGTGGTAGAGATGGGTTGAGCCCAGTCAATCTGACTCAGGTAGACAAAGTCTAAATCCCCACACTCTACTCAGAACAACCCTACAAAAGGTGGTAGTATTATCACCACCTTGTAGTGAATAAAACTTTGCATGGTGAATTACCTCCCAGAGAGTAACATCTAGTTATTAAACAGAAAAATGCAACAGTTTTTACTGTGGTTGGTTCTTAAAACTAAGAGCATCATGATCATGTGTAAATTGATATCCAAATAGAAATGTTATGAAAAGAAAAATAAAACTGTAATAAGTAAATATCAACAGAATATTTTACTCGAATTTAGACTGTAATAAAAATAGTATAAAAACATGTTATAAAAGTATAAAATGTGTTGATGTTAAAACATTATATGTAAAAATAGTAATTAGGATGTAATCTGTTTTTTATTTCTAGAAATTCTTTTTACCAATCTGCTTGCTCTTTATTCATATTTTACTTCATCTTATAAAACATATTATTCTATAATCTGTGCCTGATCTTTCTAAACTCTAAAGGTTTTTTTAAGGTCTTATTTTGCTATCTGTTGTTTCTGTTGGCTCTTGCTAATGGTGTCTTATTTCTTTGTATGTTTAATGATTTTTTATACTACAGAGCTAATTATACTTGGGAGTTTTACCTGTGGAAAACCTTTGAGGCCTACAATGAAGGCGAATTCCTCAAGAAGAGATTAGTGTTTGCTTCTGTCAGTGAGTGGAGACATTACCAAGACTGGTACCAATACTGGAAAACTTTAAAAAAATTTATCAGCTTGAGATATTTTAGGCCACCAAGGAGTGTGAATCTGGTCTGCAAAGCTTCATGAGAGATGGTTTATGGCTATCAACTCCCCCTCCCCATTAGTTAATTGCCAAGGTTTGGAAACTTTTCTTTGTGGTCCCCTGAGCAGACATAAAGATTGTTAGTTCTATTTTTAATTCATCTTTTCACTGCTGGTGTAGCCCCCCCGGGAGCCCCAGCTTCCTGGAGGGTCTTCTATTAGATCATAGGTGGGCCATAAGCTTTATCTTTCAAACCCCAAGCCCCACAAGGCCTTGAAAAATGATGATCATATTTACCCAGAAAATGCCTTCATGGCAGCAACTGAGCTCCCACTTTCATCCAGTCCTATGCCTGAGTATTCTTTGTTTTCTTGCAAGCACATGCACAAATTATAAAAAGACTTCTTAAAGTAGGCCTGGGGTCTATCTTGGTCAATGTCTCCTGGAGACTCCCTAGCACCGAAGGCCCTCCACAGGCATACCTTGGAGATATTGCACGTTCCACTCCAGACAGCTGTAATGAAGTGAGTACCACAATAAAGAGAGTTGTAATCTTTTGGCTAGTGGAGGGCTCTACTTCACTTTGCAAAACACAACACCTGTAAAGTACAATAAAGAGTGCCTATATAGGTATTTGTGAATAAGTACATGGGTGAGTGACTAAATGAATGAATGAAATAAAGCCATGTTAAAAAAGCAATAGGTAGCTCGGCCAGCGTGGCTCAGTGGTTGGGTGTCGACTATGAACCAGGAGGTCACGGTTCGATTCCCAGTCAGGGCACATGCCAGGTTGCAGGCTCCATCCCCAGTGTGGGGCATGCAGGAGGCAGCCAATCAGTGATTTTCTCTCATCACTGATGTTTCTATCTCTCTCTACCTCTCTGAAATCAATAAAAATATATTTAAAAAAAAGAAAAATAAGCAATAGGTAGTGCTTAAGGCTGGAGCACACATAGTCCATAGGTTACCTGCACAGGATTATAGATACACTGTCCCTCTTAGAGCCTACAGCCCTGTGCCAGGTGGAAGCCTGGTAAACTGAGTTTGGGCTGAGTTTCAGCTCCCACTAGCCTTATTGGCTGGACCCCGCTATGCAGTGAAAACCTGCTCAACTGTGCAAGGCAGCTCTGATTTCAGAGCACAGGTTTGGAACCATATGCAAGGGTTCAAATCTTATCTTCTTTTTCTACTGACACTATGACCTTAGATAAGCAATTAAGTCTCCAGTTTCCTTGTAAGTAAAGTGGAGATTGCAGTACCTGCCAAATAGGCTTGTTATGAAGATCTAATGAGTGAGTGCATGCAATCCACCACTGAGAATATTGTCTTTAGATAGTAATTGGTCAATCAATGCTTGCCATATTCCTGCATCACTCACTCGGGTCAGATTTGCAAAATGCATTTCAGTTTACACAATGCCTAAGCGGTAGTGTGCATGTGACTTTTATCTTCCAGTGGACAAGCAAGCACTGAATGTGGAGACTACAAACCTCTTTCCCAGTGACAACTCTACCACACACCAACATCAAGTGACTTGGAGCACTCACTTCACCTTCTTGACTCTCAAGTTTCATTGGTCCTTAAACTAAAATAATAATGCCTTATAGCCTGGCTCTGATGTTTAAAGGAGATCATGTATATGAAAGTATTTTCTCTTCATTGTAAAGTATATTACAATCAGAAGGTACTGGAAATAACTGTAGGGCATAACACATAAATCCATTCCTACTTTTCTCCTATACCCATAGACATGGAAGGCCTTCAGTAGATATCTCTGAATTAACAAATAAATAAAGTTGTCAATAAATGAGGGTTTAACAGCATTTTTCAAAAGGATTTATGAGGCACCTGCATCAATATTGCCTGGGGACGTTGTTTGAAAATGTCCTGGGAGGTGGGCTACATTAGTAGTTCTCAACCCCCACTGCACACTCAGCTGTCCTGAGGAACTGCAAACAGTACTGAAGCCTGTGCCCCACCCCCAGATCTCAGTGAAACTGCTCTGGGTGTATTGGGCTTCGGGATTCTTAAAACTCCCTTGGCTGATTCTAATGTGTGGCCAAGGTTGAGAATCACTACTCTAATTGAATGAGCCTAAATGGTAAGATAGACACTGATATTTGGCAACCCAAAAGTCACCTCCAACCCCCTTCTCCCTTGTCACTCCCTTCCATGAAGGCTGGAAAAAGAGATGATTCATTTTCTCACCTTTCACTAAAGTTAGGGGTGAGTGTGTGTCCAGGTCTGGGCCAAGATCAGAGGTCTGCTGGGTCAGAGGAAGAGGCTTCTTTAAGGCTTATCTTGTTCTGATAAAAAGAGACAAATGTGTCTAATGCTTCTTGCCTCACCCTCTTCCTGCCATGTGAACACTCATGTGTGGCTGGACCTGCCATGAACTATAAGAGGAAGGCCAACCAAGAGGACCCCAGAGATGTCAGTTTGACATTGTTGAGCCTCTGAGTCAACTTCAGTACTCACCTACTCCTGACCCTGTTATGGGAGAAAAACAAACTCCGAGTTTGTTTAAGCTACCAAAATCCAGCTTTCTGTGGCATGCAGATGAACGCAATCCTAACTGACAGAAAGAGATCCTGTCTAGTTTCTTTTGCCCCAATCCCCTGCTAATATATTAAACGCTTTTATGGAAAAGTGACTACAAGCTTATTTACAGAGTAAGCAGTTTGCATGGGAAGGAATGTGAAGAGTGGCTTACTTGAAGGTGCGGCCTCCTCTAATTAAAAACTCTCAGAGACCGTCCTACCTGTTGAAACACCCATGATGTAAGAGGGAGAAGGGGCTTTCATAGAAAGATTTTCTGCAAAGTTTTCTTCCTTAATTGTGCCTTTATACCATTGCACAACATGCAGATGAAGGACAGGCATTAGAGAAAAAGTACGCCCTCCATTCCCAACCGGCCCTCCCCTCCTAACTTGGGTGACTGCTCAAGGAGAATGCAGGCAGACCTGGTTTTATTGTGATTGACAAAGATGTGTGTTGCTGTTTTTTTAATGGAAGGCAAGACCCTCCACCAGCAAAAAGGTTAAAATTCGCTTTACTGCAATGCTTGCTTTATTGTGGTGGTCTGACACTGAACCCACAACATCACCACGGTACACCTGTAACTAGGTTTACCCTGGCTGACTCTGGCAGCTCTTTCTGAATTGCCTGGCAAGAGCTGGCTAGTAGGTGGCTTCTCCTGCCCTCAGCAGCCTCATCTTCCCACAAAGCCTCTGGGTTCTATCAGCACGGGTATGTCACTCCTTTGAGCTGATGACATTGCCTACAGGATGTCTGTCCTCTCTAGCAGGGTGCCCGCATGACAGCAAAAGCCCACCTTCTCAACCAATTGGACAGAGGCTCCCCACTCCCACAATACCTATGAAAGGGAAGAGAAATAGGAGAGCAGAGTTCCTTTCCTGGAGCATGACTTATAGAGTGTCCAACAGCGCCCAGTCCCCATAGGCCTCTCCATGGGATGGCAGATGGAAGCAGTTGTGCTCATCCCATCGGTGACCCTCTGCCTACAAGTTCCAACTTGTATCTTACAACATCTGTAGTTCTTTCTTGGACTCTTCACTCCACACTAAAACAAAAGGTTCTGGGCACTAATTCAGGTTATCTAGGATTCTTTCTCCCTTTTCCCACCTCTTCCCTTGGGATCTCTATTAGGCTAGTCATTCAACCTCTATTGCAAAATAATATATTACCTGAGATTTCCCCCACTCAAAAAAAGTTTAAAGGCACTCTCATACTTATAAAATTCAAATTTTATGAATTGGCATGGAAGGCTCGCCATATAGTTAACCATAACCCTCCCTTCATTATCCCCCACCACTCCCAAGTGAAGCAAACACAATTTGAAAATCCCAACAAGATTCCTGAAGTCAAGATAAAGTGCAGGACTTGACAAAATTGTTTAACTATTGGAATTACCTGGAGAAGTTGTTTAAAATACAGTTTCTGAGGATCTACCCCAAGAAAACTTGATCCTTCAGCTCTGAGATAAAATTTGTGGATTTGCCTTTTCACAAGCAGAAACTGTAATTTTTAATAGCGCAACCAAGTTGGGCAATATGATGACTAGTAATGTGGAAGAAATACCCTTCTCCTACCTTGCTGTGTTTCAAACCTACCTGTCCTTCAAAGCCTAGCTCACAGTTCTTGCCTCCAAGGACCTTGGACCACTACAATCCGTGGTGCTCACTCCTTGTCCTGCACTCACCTTCACTTGTCACTGGGCAGTCTTGCCTATGACCCATGTTTCTATTTAACCTTTTATGCACCTGTGTACTTTAGCTCATTAATCCTGGGGTCCTTAAACAGAGGTTTGTATCATAATTAGCTGGGGAAGTGCTTTCAAAGTACAGATGTCAAATGGCTTTGATCCTGTTGATTTTATCCAGAAGATATAAAGTGATGCCAAGGTAACTGTATTTTTAAAAAGCTCTCCAGATAATTCTGTTGAGTGCCCACCCTTCTTTTACCCCCAATCAGATCACATTTCGTTGGGAATTCTTGCACTGATTAAACTATGAGATCCTTGAGGGTAAAGGACAGTGTCTGACACTTTCTAGTTTTCATGTGGCTTACTCATCAGCTTGAGTTTGGTGAAATAATGTGCAATCAAGATGCATGGCCTGTTTAAATGATTGATGATTCATTTAAAAGAGTAAAAAATGGCCTCTGCAATGGCCAATAATTAATTTTATTCCGCTTCTATTCCTAGTCCATGCTCTCACATTATACCTATTTGCTAGAAATTCTGAAATGTCTGACAAATCTACTTATTCCATGTGTGGGAATGTGACTACTGATATTAAAAACTCATTAAGAGATGACATATACCTTAGAGCATTGGTTCTCAACCTTCTGGCCCTTTAAATACAGTTCCTCATGTTGTGACCCAACCATAAAATTATTTTCGTTGCTACTTCATAACTGTAATGTCGCTACTGTTATGAATCATAATGTAAATATCTGATATGCAGGATGGTCTTAGGCGACCCCTGTGAAAGGGTCGTTCGACCGCCAAAGGGGTCGCGACCCACAGGTTGAGAACCGCTGCCTTAGAGAGATGGACAACCTCTCACTTTTCCCAGAGCACCAAATCAAGGGCTCTCCCACCCATCACATACATTGGAAAATCTGGGGCCATATCCAGAGGCAGTGTCAATGTAGCTACCATGGGGCTACTACCTCAGAGGTTGCTCTGATACCCTTCAAAAGTCTTCCTAACAAGGCTAAGTTGGAATTTCTCTTATATCCAGCAAGCAATAAAACCAACAAAGAACACCACATTACAATGTCAGTCCTAGCAATTAGATAGGATAACATGGCAGCTCAAATGGTACACATTATAATTCCAACATTGCAGGAAGGTCTCTGCGTGCTGAAAATCTCTTCTCTCCTGGATTGTCAAGGATTCTGTTGCAGAAATTCCTAAAATGCAGTGTGTTGCTAACAAACAGCAATCAGGCATAAAATCTCCTGGTGATTGATTTGTCATGTTGGTTTTAGAGAAGTCGTCAGGGTTTTGAGGGAAAGCAGTCTACGACAAGTAAATTTTGACTAGGAGAAACTGGTAAGGGCAGTAGATTAAGGCATGCCAGTGAAGGTTCTGGCTGGCAAGGATATAAAAAAGGCTGAGAACCAGTAAGACCTAGGGGAGGGAAAGGGAAGGTGCTGAAAGAAAGTGATTTAAGAGTTGGAGGGACATTAAGCTGGGTTGTCATCATTCCAAAAGAATTGGGAACATGGATGTGACGTGTTTGAGATTATGAAAGCGGTGTTCTAGGAAACTGTGTAAATCTAATTCCCAAGATCTAAAAGGGATCAGCCAGTGTAAACCTCCAGATAGGAACAAAATCTGATTCTTATTCAGAAACTATCGGTTTAATTCACGCAGACTATCCACCACAGATGGGGTCATCCAGCTGCCTGCTTCACTCCAACCTTCTGCATTCACTCCTCTACACTACCAGGACACAATATAAGTGGACCCTCTCCTGATTGAACTTTATTCCTCAGTGGACCCATGTCAACAGTTCAACTGGGCTGAACTCACATCACTGAAACTGCTTATGGAGGGGACAAATTATTTTTTCAATACTGTTAAAAAATAACAAGTCCTTGCCCAGCCGGAGTGGCTCAGTGGTTGATCCATTGACCTATGAACCAGGAGGTCATGGTTCGATTCCAAATCAGGGCACATGCCCAGGTTGCAGACTCAATCCCCAGTGTGGCATGTGCAGGAGGCAGCCAATCAATGAGTCTCTCTCATCATTGATGTTCCTCTCTTTCCCTCTCCCTTTCTCTCTGAAATCAATAAGAATATGGTGGGGGTTTTTTTTAAAAAACAAACAAACACATCCTTGAAAAGCCAATGAAATAAAGAAAGGAGGAAAGAGAAAGCGAGAGAGAAGAGACAAAGACAGAAAGAGAGAGAAGGAGGCAGGGAAAAAGGGAGGGGAGAAGGGAGAGATTGAAGCAGGGAGGGAGGGAAGAATGAAACCAATACTTCAGTCATAGTATCTGTATGATCTTGGAAGTCCCCATGGGGAGGACTTGTCATCAGATGTGTGTCTGAGTGTGTGTCAGATGTGTGTCTTGGCTCTTGATAGCAAGAGCCAAGAGGCAGAAAGAAACTGATGTATTCAGTCTTTCTCATGGCCACTCCTTAGAGTTCTAGCCTTGAGTGCCTTGCCCAAATCCAAATAGCCTCTTCCAGTGTTTATTAGCTCCATCAGCTGCTGTCAGGACACTACCTCTGCCAGCAAGATCTTTGGAGTGTATGTGCCTGGAATCTGCCTGGGGTGCTGGAAATGAGTGATTCCAGTAGTAGACCATGTTTTAACAGAAACCAGAATCCTCTAAGAACCCCAACTTCCCTGTCAAAGGAGGGTCCTATGTAAGCTACTACTATACCAGGCCTCTTTCAAAAAGATCCAGAGAGAGTTAAGAGTTCTGCAAGTGTAAAACTTGGGGCCTCTGAGGGTTACTTCTAAGGGGAAAAACTCCTGAGGGATGAGAAAGGACTGAATTTTTAAAAATCTTTATTTATGTGTATATAAGCAGTTCTAACTGTGCTAATCTCTCATTGTGCCAATCTCTACAACTCATTCTTCTTAAAACAGCCCCTTCACCTACTTACGATCATGACCTAGCACATACATTGTGAGATATAAGTCCTGGAAATTAACAATAAAATTAAAAAGCAAACTGCACTGTCCATTTTGTCCAGAAGCTATGATCCACATAACACACAATGAAGTGGTTCCATGAATAGGCTTCAGGGTCAACAGATGTGTATCTGAGTCCAGGTTCTGTGATTAACCAGCTATATAACAGAGGGAAAGTTCTATAAGATAGCTAACACTCAGTTCTTCACCTATATAATGAGAATAATAAAGAGCTACCGTATAGGGTTTGGGGATATATATCATTTCAGTCATATATATTACTAGAGGCCCAGTGCATGGATTCGTGCACGGGGTTGGGTGTGTGTGTGTGGGAGGGGGGGGTGTCCCTCACTCTGACCTGCACACTCTCACAATCCAGGACCCGTCAGGGGATGTAGCAGTGTGCCAAGTGGCAGGCGGCCATGGAGGAGCCCGAGCCAGGGCCGGGAGCCTCACCACTCGCACTCATCCTGGCCACCGCCGCTCGGTAGCACAGCTTCCGAGTCAGGAGAGGCTTCCACCACCACCGCAGCTGTGCTTGCCAGCCATGAGCCCGGCTTCTGGCTGAGTGGTGCTCCCCCTGTGGGAGTGCACTGACCACCAGGGGCAGCTCCTGCATTGAGCGCCTGCCCCCTGGTGGTCAGTGCACATCAGAGCGACTGGTCGACCGGTTGTTCCGGTCGTTCGGTCATAACGGTCGCTTAGGCTTTATGTATATAGATGATGGTGACTATGAAGTCTTGCTAGGTCTTGGAAGCCCCTTTGGCACACTTGGCCAGGAGTCTGAAAGCTTATGTTCTATGCCCAGTTCTGCCATAAATTAGCTGTTTGTCCTTTCATCACCTAGGTTTTAGGTTCCCCAGCTGTTAAATGAAAGCCTTCAACTAGCCGATGCTAGACTAGCTAACTGGAAATACATTGATTCTTCTGTGAAATATATTCTTTCTGAGAGCTGAGAAAACTGTGATCACCATAGAGAGGTCACATGGGGAAAGTGATGCCTCCTGGAAATCTCAAATAAATATGATCTTGATGACTTTATTCAAAGGTCAATTAGACATGAGTTAGACACTCCCAAACATTGCCCAAAGAGAGAAGTCTAAACATGGCATTTCCAAAATGTGCACACCACGTCCGTCTCACCTGCTGAGCCCTTAACAGACCCTCCCAATTAGTAGTTGCTAAAAATGTGATATACTACCACCTGGCCCCCATTCTCCCATCCCCACCTCCCAACCCCATCCCAGTGAGTCAAGACTTTCTGCAGAACTGGTTTGGTGAAGTTGTTGGGTGGGGAAGTTTATTCCAATCAACATTAGAAGGTTCAAGGAAATTGCTCAGCCTAGCTTTAGGTGGAAAGTAAAGGTACTTAATAAAAGAACCTGATTTAGACAGAATTTCAAAACAGACACAAACATAATATCCCTCAATGATGAGAAAAGTATGAAATCAGAATCCCACTGGGTGTGGCAATATAAGGAGAGAGAAACAGATATTTTCTCTGAAGCTAAGAGCTCTAGAAATCTGATACAGGGTGTGACCCGGAAAGTGGGCTCTTCAGACCTGAAGTGTAGATGCTCAGTGTACCATGTAGAGTTCAAAGCCAGAAATTTGGATCTCTCTATAAAAAGTATGCAAGGGGAGATAGTTCAGAAGTGACAATTTTTAAAGAATTCAAGAAAACTGTAATGAAAATGTATCTTGATATGTACCTTGTTTTTTTGTTTAAAAATATATTTTTATAGATTTCAGAGAAAAAAGGAGAGGGAGAGAGAGACAGAAACATCAATGATGAGAGAGAATCGATCGACTGCCTCCTACACGCCCCACAGGAGCTCGAGCCTGCAACCCAGGCATACTCCCTGACCGGAAATTAAATCATGTACACTCAACCACTGAGCTACGTTGGCTGGGCTATATTCTTACTTGTTTTAATCTTCCTGACCATATTAAAATCAGAAATCAAGAACTGGCAGATAATTCAAATGTTAATCTGTCCAAATTTCTATTTCCCTACAGGCAAAGAACTACAACCCTGAAAATATTAAGTTGAAGTTATATGGTCACAGCTGTAGCTAACAATGAATGGCAGGGGGAAGTGGAAGGTACTAGGGTTGATGTTTTAGAAGGGCTGTTACTTTCTGTAGACTTCTTGTAACCATTTTGGTAATCACCTGAAAGAATTAGTATCAGTTTAGTTCTTCCAGGTGCTAACCTAGATCAGTGCTTCTCAAACTTAAGTGTGCATCAGTGTCACCTGAAGAATCTATAAAACCCCAGGTTGATGGGCCCCAACTCCAGAGATTCTGACTCAGCAGATCTGGGGTGGGGCCTGAGAATTTGTAATTCTAACAATTCCCAGGTGATGCTGATGCAGCAGATCTGGGAATGGCTGCCCTAGATCATTTCTTAGGGTCTGATTTTTGTATAACTGGTGGCTGCCTTGGTCCAACTTACTCGATCCAGGGCAGAGAGAGGACAGCTCTCCACACAGGTTGAGGAATATAGTATCAATTCTGTGGCCAGAAGAAAGAGGTCCACAGCATAATGATGTAAGCAGATTTAGGGAAGCAATTCAATCACACCAGCCAAGGAGCTGAGGAACTGATGCATGTGTTTATCTGCTTTCAGAACTCCAAAAATCTACAAACAGGCTTTGCTTCAACCCTATGCTGAACCCTATGGGGATTGGAATAAGCACTATTTGTATCTTAGAAATAATATAGGGTTTCTATAAATGTCTCCCTCCCTTCTTTCCTTCTGGAATCATTGAGCTTTTTTTAAAAAATTCTTTAACAGAATTAAATTGACAAAATATAAGTTGGAACTCATATCAAGTCTACTTGCCCTGAAAGCCACCATTCTGCTTTTCCTGAGCCTTTCCCTCATGGAAAGGGATGGAGACCCATCTTGGAATTTTCCCAATGTTCTTTACAGTGTTAAATTTCGTGGCTAAGGCCCCAACTCCACCCTGTCATTAAGCAGGATTTCAGGGCCTGGCCAGCACAAATACAAGGACAACCATGAAAGTCAGAGCTGGGGAAACCATCCATCTCACTGTCAATGGCACGCATCACTCAGATGCTTCTAGCCCTATATACACACATCATTTTGTGTGATTTATGGCCCTAATTAGATCCCAGTGGCAGTATTCCATCGGCTAACAATGCATATCCTAATCACCTTCTCTTCATACAAATGATTTCCTAAACTTTGTATGCATAAGTTAACAGCTTTTATTTTAAAAACTCGTGTTAACAGCTTTCCTGTAGTAACCAGTAGGGGTGCTATGATAAGAATCTAATTTGCTGTAAAAATGACTCATTTGTCAAATAAGCATTAAAATAATTGTTCCCCTTTTGACTGTTACCCTGCTGTTTCCAGTCATTTTCCAAAACTAAATTATTTACTCATTTGAAAGTTCAGCTGTGCATATTTTAATTGATATTCCCTCATAGGACTCATATTGTTAATGACAATAATTAACCCGAAAAGGCTGCTAAATAATTATGCTGGGAAGATATGAAGTATTTGCACAGAAAGTATAATCAGCATTTGAAAAACTATCAAAATGTAAAACTTTCATATTTTATGGCAAAGCACAGTAATAGTTCATAATCAAATTAAAAAGAGGAAGGGAAACTGTAGATTGTATGATTTGATGCCGAATACTTTATGTTTTCAATATAGAAATGTAGTCTAGCTAACAAGATTACTCTGTCATCTCAGTAAGCTCCTGCTATTACTATTCTAGCTAGCATTATAAATTGTTTTTCAGCACTTAGCATGGCTTGGAATGGGAGCCAGCTAGCTCTTAATAATAATACCTAACACATATGCACTGCCTCTCTGCTAAATAAATCTCCCTCTGATGGGCTCAACAGGTTCCGTGCACTTCCAACAGATACCCACGAAGTAGACAGGTTGTACCCCTTCTCAACTTGTCAGAAAGTTCTCAGCAGAATTGGCAAGTCATTCTCTGGGCCCCAAAGAGAGCGCAATTCAGAAGGAGCTGTTGTCTCAGGAACCTTGTCCAATTAGACAAAGAAGGGACCACAGAGAGTCTTTGACTTGTTAATGTGCAGTCTTCCCTGACCAGTCTATCAGGTTTCCAGTCCCTAAAATCCCACAAGGCTGGTATTCCCAATAGAGATGCTGGAGACCCTTCACCCACGTGGACAGTTAGGACTTCTACATTCCTAGGAGTCTTAACAGAAGGGTCAGGAGCAGGCTATGTATGCTCCACAATGCTTTTCAACAAAAGCGGGAAGCAGCTTTATAAAACCAAAGAAGTGCTAGAACTTCAGTGAAGGTCTCCATTGCTATACAGGGTTTGGCAAAAGTAGGTTTATAGTTGTACATATGTGAAACACAGAGTTTATTCTTTCATTTTTATTAGTTATTGTATTATTTTCCATGCAAACCACTGTAAACCTCCTTTGCCCTACCTTGTATTGGTATTTGTCTCTCATATGGCAAGAGCAAGCAAAATGGACATCAAGAAATGCCCTTGT
The DNA here is from genome assembly GCF_000147115.1 of Myotis lucifugus. Classification (NCBI taxonomy): domain Eukaryota; kingdom Metazoa; phylum Chordata; class Mammalia; order Chiroptera; family Vespertilionidae; genus Myotis; species Myotis lucifugus. The sequence goes on from NW_005871156.1 coordinate 3,741,465, forward strand.
CATTGCTTCAACTCCCTTTCTTTTGACCTTACAGTTGATAGCACTGGTAGCATAATAATGTTGTAGTTAGTAAAAGTGATGTCAATACTTGATATTTATATAGTTCTATTTATTTTTGCTCACAGGTGCAAAGACTAATGCTAATGGGAGGCAGAAGAATAACTTACAAATATATGATCACATCTGACTTCCACAAATATCTCCTGCAGGCACTGAATACATGGAATAAATGGATGGGTGAGTGTGATGGTAATTATGCTTGTCATCAAGTAAAATTGCAACCTGCATAAAGAACAAGATATGATTTTAATGTATATCTAGATTGTTCATTTGTCATTATCTATATCATGTCTTAAAGGAGTATTTTTAATAAATATTAATTATGCAGCAACTTTGTGCTTTTCACTGGCAATTTAGTGGCCAACCGGATAGACAGAGGCCGTACCTTTCAGTTGCTTAATTCTGGCAGTCAACCCAAAGGGTATATAAGTAAATTTATTTCTAGTCAAGAATGATGAACAACATTTTTGATACAATCCCTCTCTCCAAATCTGTAGAAATAACACAAAGTCATTACTAAGCTCAACAGTTAAACATTCCTGAATAAGAAATGCAAAGAGGTCATCTTGGTTGGAGCAACAGGCCAACTGGGCTCCAGATCTTGGAACAAGCATTGGAGTCAGCTCCATATAAAATGGGAGGTTCAAATTAGGGACTGAGCTGAGGCTCCCAGGTTGATGAAATAAACTGAGAGTGGGGATGGTAGACTACTACTGCCTTATTTTGCCTGCCACTATGGCTATGGATCTAAGGAGAGGGTAGAAGCATATTCTGCTTTGCAAACAATAACTGAGTTAAGACATCCATCAAGGCAGTTGCCTAGACCTGCCACATTTCTAATATCATCGTAAGAAGGAATACAACATGATATTATTATGAAATCTGATCCTGAACGTGGGGCAGAGGAAACAAAGTGTAAAGCACAGGCAACCATAAGCCCTCTAGACAAGGAGAGGTGATCACCGAGGGACAGAATTATAGTGGGAGGCATGAGATAGTGTATGTAGTGCTAAGAAAGACATATGAAAAATTAGCACCAGGAAAGTGAATTTGTGCCAGATAAAACTGATTTCACAGAACAGTGTAACAAAGAGTTTAAAATACGTTTATTTAAGGTACTCATTTGAAAATGAAATAATAGTCTTTGTTTAAAAGAGAACAAAAAATTATGAAACAAGAACAGGCAGAAATATAAGAATGTGTGAGTCTGAAAAAGAACTAATTAGTAATACTGGAAATAAAAAATATAGTCATTAAAATTATAAAAGGAAATTTACATAGACAGATTAAAATCTAGGCTGGAAATAATCAAGGACAGAATTCTGGAATTGGAAGATATTATTAAGGAATCTGTCCATACAAAGCACAGGGAGACCAAGGTGACAACATGACAGAGTAGCTAAGAGACACCGGTTATAGACCAAAATGCTCTAACACAGGGGGCAGCAAACTATAACCCACAGGCCAAGTCCATTCTGGCTTTTTTGGTACATATAGCTTGTGAGTCAGAATGCTCTTTCCGTTTTTAATGGTTAGAAAAAAAATTAAAAGAAGAACAATATTTTGCAACCCACAAAAAATTAGTTTCCAGAATCCATAAATGAAGCTTTGTTGAAACACAACCACACTTGTGTGTTTTTATATTTGGTATGACTGCTTTTGGACTAAGTGGCAGAATTGACTAGTTGCAACAAGAACTGAATGGCCTGCATGGCCTATTTATATTTACTATCTGGCCCTTTGCAGAAGAGTGCAGCTCCCTACTCTAACATCCCAGTTTAAGGATGAAAGAGGAAATGGCATAGAAGTTATATTTGAAGAGACAATAAGGGCCAGTTTTCCAGAATTAAAGAAAGCCTCGGCAGTGAGAGAGATTTAATGTGCTGCCTCTTAACTGTTCCTTATTTTAAGAATATTGATGGGCATTTGTTGGGCCATCACTGAGTTTTACAATCTAAGGTTCACAGCCAATTGCACTATTTCATTGAACTGACCAATTAATTAAACACATTGTCAATCCAGTCAACCATCTGTTGTTGGTTCACTAAAATTATTGTTAAATTTTGCTCAATGGCATATGGAAGCTCAAATCCTATAAATCTCGAGAATTCTATATGCTTTTACCCATCCATTTCGCTATATTCCTGTCCTCTGCTGAGGCATCATTTCATTAGTTATCTCATTCACTCAATTCCTTCTGTCAAGGATGCCCTCCCCATAGTTCATGTTACTAGTGTTCAATATTCAGCTTAGATATTATTTTGTTCATTTAGTATTAATTCTGCAAATATCGTCTGCTATGTAGCAGGTACTAGGGAGACAAAAGTAAGCAAGTAGTAGCCCCTACCTTCAAAGATCTTAACCGTAGTTTACAGTCAAGCAGGTAAGTAAAATACACAATACGTGTGTAAAATCAGGAGCAGAAGTACAGATAAACAGATAACAGTTTGAACTTGCTGTAGTCAGAGGAAGTTTCTCAAGAAAGAAAGATCTTAGTTGGGACATTAAAAATGAGTGGGATTTAGCTGGACAAGGGTGGTGAGGGGTAGAAAAGAGAAAGCTAGGCAAAGAGCTACATGAGTCTCCTAGAATGGTTCTAGGGTGATCAGATAAATAAAGCAGCACAGTCTTCTGCCAACTCTCTGTACGAATGCAAGAGAAGGAGAAATGCCACACAAGGTGCCTCATCATCTATCTTCACCAAATCCTTTTTCTAAGTTGCCAACAATGAGCAAAATAAAGAGGCAGAAACTTACCATCACAAAAGTAACTGTACTCTGGTCAGGTGACCATCTCCTCTACCAGATTAAAAGCTCCTCAGAAGTAGACGTAGTGTCTTATATTTTTCTGCACCTAACTGCACGTAGTGCAGTGCCTGGCACATAGGAGATATTTAATAACCAGATGTTAAGCTGCGATGAACTAAACAACTGTATGATATTTAACAGTTGACCAAGTAGCTTCACACTAATTATCCCAGGGTTATACATATAATCTTTGCAAGGTAATCATTCTCATGCTCCCAACCAGTTAGAATCAGAATAATTATTTCCCTCACTTAACAGGTAAGTTAAGTGACTTGCCGTGAGTTACATAACTATCTACTGGTAGAGATAGGACAAGAACTCATCAAATTCTGGGCAGTTTCTGTCACAAAATGTTGTAGTCCACAGAGAATAAATTCCTTGTTGGTTATTGAGTGTGAGAGAGAAGTAATGATAATAATCTTACGTAATACTAGAGGCCCAGCGCATGGATTCATGCGTTGGTAGGGTCCCTTGGCCTGGCCTGCAGGGATCGGGCCAAAACCAGCAGTCCAACATCCCCTGAGAGGTCCCGGAGTGCAAGAGGGCATTCTGCAAAGTTGCTGTTGCTCAGCAGCTCCTGTGTTGAGCATCTGCCCCCTGGTGGTCAGTGAGCATCATAGCTACCAGCCAGTTGGCTGGTCGGCCAGTCACTTAGGCTTTTATATATATAGCTAATAGTATTGTTGGTATAGTAATAACATATAAGTCGTCATCATCATCATCATCACTCACTGCCCCTCTATTCTATGCCAGGCTTTACCTATAAAATCTTTAATACACACACACACACACACACACACACACACACAAAACAACCTGTAGGATACCTATCATTATTCCCATTTTATACATTAAGAAACTGAGACTGAGAGAAACTAATTAATGTACCCCAGGTCAGAGAGCAAGAGACATTCTCCAGCTGCAAATTCAAGTCTGTCTGTGACCAAGCTCTAAATTATTTCTCCCATTTATTCTGCCTCACAAATCATCTCAAATCTGCCTCTGACTGCTATCTTGCTGGAATCTTTATACTAAGTGTTCTGAAATTCATGGCCAGAAAGAATTTTGGTAGTTTTGTGATATGAGTGCTGAGAGTCAACCATATTCACTGACCAATATTCATTATTATTTGGGGGACAAATTAGAAGGTGAACAGAAAACAGAAAAAAAAATCTTCATTATTTCTGTCTTTCTCTAAATATCCAGTGAATTTTCACCTTGGGCTGGTTCCTGTTCTAGGCACTGGGGATGAAGAATGGAAGGAAGCAGACAAAACCTCCATCCTCATGGAATGCCTGTTCCAGTAAGTCCTTGTCCCCTGTGGTCCGTGATCTAGTCAGGGGAACTCCCCTCACTCATATAGAGATGCTCCTACCTCTACAAAGGATGCTCATGCTCTCAAGCCCCCAGGTCCTGAGGAGAGGCAGGCCATCTTGTAATCAGAACCTCCACAAGGATGTCCAGGGACTGGATTTTATAGAGCCCAGAAAATTGTACCCGCACGACCACTTGAGAGAATTTGCAGCCATCACTTCCATTACTCAGAGGGGTGTGCATATAAGTGAGGAAAGCAGATGGCGAGCAAGCCTCAACACACCAAGGCTGAACCACACGTGCTCGGAAGATCCACTGCTCTACTGACCTCAGCTTCAAGTTTATTGTATGCTGAGCTAAGGGTTATGTTGAGATTGTGCCTCTCAGCCTCACTCATCAGGAACGGTTGTGTTTCCTTTTAAAAGGCCTTTGCCCACTCCTCCTCCCGCAAGGCAGTCCTCCTCTTTGCCAAGCCTATTTTTATAGTCCGTCTCCAAAACAAGTGCAAAATAGTATTGGCCTCAGATGAGCTCTCCCTCTCGCTGGCCACTGGAACACCATCTGCAAGTTGAGTGGGAACAGTAAACACTGTAGGTTAAGTAACTCATTACTAATATTTTCCTTGAGCTCTGAAACTTTTAAAACAAACAACAACAACAATTGTATCATAATAACTTTCCAGAGGTTAACGGCCAGCAGGTGGTCCAGTTCAGTTGAAATGCAAACCAGACAGCTGTTTGATTATAAACTGTTGATTCTTACGGATATCTGGGGAAAACTTCTTGCCCAAAAAGGGTCTTCTCTTAAAAATCCCTAATGAAATAACACATAAATGTCAAAATGACAAAAATAAGGAAGTGTGTCATAGACTAAGCATTTTAATGTCCTTTCTGGCTTCCTCCGGAGTGTACTCTGGATCCAGCCACATTTAATGGCACAGAGTCTAAAAGAGGTGGTGCACAGCATGAATTTTTATGACCCAAATAAAACTTGGAGAGGGTCACTTTCTCTGCCATAGTCAGTGTCCTCAGCAGATGTGTGGAAGGCTCACGTTTCAAACCAGCCACCCAGGCCAGCATTTTACCTGGACCCAGAGGCTACACGCAGTGCACATGTGAAGATGTAAGGAAATCCTGAGGTATATAGCATTATCCTGTCCGTCTCCAAGCCATTAAGACATTTTGGGGATTCCCCTGGGAAGCCTTCGCAAACCTAAGAGAAAATTCCAAGGACTGATAAAATGGTCCCAGAATGGTGGATGAAAAGTTTCTCATCAAAACCTTACATTAGCACCATAGGGCCCCACAGATTGCTGGCTATGACTGTTTTCTTCCCTTAATGGTGAAATGAGACAAAAGGAAATCACTCCCTAAATCAGTATTTAATTACCGACCTATTATATTACAATCAGAAACATTTCAGAAAACGCAGAAAAGAAAACAAAGCTGAACCTCTTTATACTGAATCTGCAGCAAGTAGTATAATGCAAAACCTTAGGACTCCAAGGAAAAGCAGCTACGCAATGACAATCACCTATTTTTTTAAATGAAAGAGATATAAGGAACAACAATGTAAAGTATAGAAGAGAGAATCGCAACAGCTACAAGTTTAGTTGTGCAATAAATTAGCAGAAAGGTAAGGTTACAGAGTGGGTGGGGGGAAGTTTTTTGGTTTGTCCCATATTTGATGGGGTTTTCTGACATGACCATATAAGCGGGAGGTGATGCTGAGCCAAATCCCTCCAAACAAGAATAAGTAGCAAAAAAAATGAAAGGAAACACCCAAGATGCTTATCAGGCCCTTGATATTTTCTGCTAGCTTTGATATTTTCTGCTAGTTTGTAGAAAGAGATGAGACAGGCTAGTGTGCCAGGGCAAGTGGAATAGGGAAACTGAGACAGATAGCTGAAAGTATAGTAAACCCTACCTTCCCTAACCAAGGACACTTGAGAGTAAATGGTTTACACTGCTCCTTCCCAACCAGAGGGTAAATAGCTTAAATCACCCTACTCTGGGAGATACAGAAATCCAATTAGTGCCATTTGTGCCAACCACACCCAAGGACAGATGAAATTCAGGGAATAAATTTCATTTTGGCGTATTAGCAGAAAATGGATGAATATTCTTTTGATCCTCCCCTAGGACCTTTCCTAAACTCTCAGCCTTTAAAAACCCTCAAAATGAAGGTCTCAGCATGTACTCTCCCTCCCAGGAGCACAACTGAGCCTTGCTTTTCCCCCTCTTCTTCCCCCAAAGGAATGCATCTCCTAAACTCTAAGGGACCCCATGAGACTTGCAACCAGAGAGCAATCAGCAGCAGCTCATCCCTGGCTAAATCCCTGACCCTGTCCTCAAGGACCCCCTTTCTCTGACTCCTTAGTAAGCCAAAGCAACCCAGCCTAGGCTCGTTTTCCCACCTAGTCCCTCACCTGTTGCTTCTTCTATTGTAGGCCCTTCTTCGTTTCACTGTCCTCAGCTTTAATAAAGATCCTCTAAAAATCACCTGGACTTGCATTGTGAAATCTTTCCTGCACAAAGTCAAGAACCTACACACTACTAGACAGCCCTAGGCAGACCTAGTGCTTCATTTTGACAAAATAGAGTCCAAAGCCTTTTGAGGGCATTTTTTAAAAAAAAATAAATTTTTATTGATTTTAGAAAGGAAGGGAGAGAAAGATAGAAATATCAATGATGAGAAAGAACCATCGATCAACTGCTGCCTGCTGCATACCCCACAACATGATTGAGCCCACAACCCGTGCATATGCCTTGACCAGGAATCGAACCGTGACCTCCTGGTTCATAGGTTGATGCTCAACCACTGAGCTATGTTGGCCGGGCCTTTTGAGGGCTTTTTGTACCATACTAGAACCAGCCTATGGCTACTTCTAAATTTCTGGAGGTTCTGAAAGTGAAACAAATATAATTTAATAAATATTTATTGAGGGTCAACATATAATACACAGAACTCTGCTAGGTAATGTGAGGCTACAAAAATCAAGACAGTTTTGACCTCAAAGGGCTTTCTATCACCAAAGAAAAATACCTGAATAACTATCTAGAAGAGAAAATATAAAGGCATGAAGACTTTCTCTATACTTCATTAGCATGTTTATTATACTTACTAGTGGCCCGGTGCACAAAATTCATGCAGGGAGGGGGGGAGGGTTGTCCCTCAGCCCGGCCTGCACCCTCTCCAATCTGGGACCCCTCGAAGGATGTCCTACTGCCGGTTTACAAGGATTGGGCCTAAACCGGCAGTCGAACATCCCTCTCATAATCAGGGACTGCTGGCTCCTAACCACTCACCTGCCTGCCTGTCTGCCTGATTGCCCCTAACCACTCTGCCTGCCAGCCTGCTCGCCCCCAACTGCCCCCCTGCCAGCCTGCTCGCCCCCAACTGCCCCCCGTGCTGGCCTGCTCACTCCAAATTTCCCCCCACCCACTGTCCTGATCACCTCTAACTGACCCCCCACTGATGGCCTCCAACTGCCCCCCTGCTGGTCTGCTTACCCCCAATGACCCCACCCCCCATCAGCCTGATCACCCACAACTACCCTCCCCTCTTGGCCTCTAACCACCTCTACCTCGGCCCCAGCACCATGGCTTTGTCCAGAAGAACGTCTGGAAGGTCTCCCAGTCTAATTAGCATATTACCCTTTTATTAGTATAGATATTTATTTAACTAGGTAGCTTCCAGGAACTCCAGATGGGGAAAAGAGACTTTGAGCTTGACTTGAAAGTTTGAGAAGAATTTCATTAATGAAAGTTAATTCCAGAGTAAGCTAAGAAGCGTAAGTTAAGTGCAGAGAGTAAAATTTGATACTAAATTTACCTAGTCACTGCACATTTAAAATTCTAAATATAGGTAATTAATATCTCTATTTTTTAAAAAGTATTTTTTATTTTTAAACATATTCATATGCCTTTCTCTCTGAAATAGTTGTCTACCCTAGAAGCAAGCTACTGCAGGTCTATTAGCTGGCTACAATTACTGATAATGTATCCATAGCCCTACCTCAAGAGGAGATGCCCCACAATTTGCATTCTACATGTGCAACATAAATGTATAGTTCAAGCTCTCAATCCTCTTCGGTGATATTTGCATTTTTGACATTCCCTTGCAGTACCTTCCTCACACAGTATGTTGAGTACCAGGGCTCCATACTGCTCTGCTCTTGCTTGTTCTGCCTTTTCTTTTCTACCCTCACTGCCTTCTAACTCCTCCCACCACCTGGCTTACCCCCCATTCCATCAAGGCCATTCTCTTATTGAGAATTGTTAATGCTGAAGATAGGAAAGACTTCAGGGAAAGTTCTGCTGCTGACCCAGGTAAATGGACCTGTATTAGTTCTTTAGGGCTGCCATATAAAGAACCACAGATTGGGTGGCTTCAACAAAAGAAATTTATTTTCTCACAATTCTGGAAGCTACAAGCCCCAGATCAAGGTGTTGGCAGGATTGCTTTTTTTCTCTCCTTGACTTGTAGATGGTTGTCTTCTTCATGTGTCTTCACATGGTCTTTCCTCTATGTATGTCTCTTTCCCAATCTCTTCTTATAAGGACACTAGTCATATTGAATTACTACTGCAAAAAGGTACTAGGGTTTAGGACTTCAATACATCAATTGGGGGAGTGGGGTGGTACAATTCAGCCCATAACAGTACCCAAGTCATTGAATTTTTAAATTTCTCTGATTATCCATTCTCATCTCTGTAGAAAGAGAGGATGGATGTCCTAGGTATTTTTCAGTTATACAAGGGCATTGGTAGAGACAGTTACATTCCTACAGCCTGTCCCCTAGCTACTTCCTATGGATATCACCAGCTTGTCTCAGGACCTGATGTCATCGTCAAATAGGGCATGAAACTCCCACTTGATACCAATGAGGGAGCTGAGACTCAGAAGATGATCTGATAAAAATCTTCACAGTTAGTTGAAAGAAGAGAGATTTTTCTCACTTCTCATGCAGTATCTTATATACAAAGGGTGAAAATAAGCCAACATCCCTTAGGTTTTAAAAAAATGAATTCTAACATCTATTTTCTAGATATAATTAACCACAAAAGAATAACCCTAAGGATGATAATTTAAGACAGATCTTGCTAATTAAGTGTCTTCATGGCATTTTCAAGATGGCCAGGAAAGTTCTGCTTCTCAAGAATTAAACATCCTTACTTGCTACAGGATGGCTGGAATTTTACCCCTAGAACACAAGTCCTCTAAGCTAATACTTTGCTTTGTTTAATTTTATTAGTTTTGATTATGGAAATTCTCAAACAAACAAAACAGTAGAGTGATTATATAATGAACCACCATGTGCCATCATCCAGCTTCAACAATTATCAATATAGGGTCAGCCTTATTTCATCTCTATGCCATCAACTACTTCCTTCATGGATAATTTTGAAGCAACTTCCAAATATCATATGTGTAAATATTCTAATATGTGTATCTTTTAAAAATATAGCCAAAACATCATCATATCGTAAAAAATTAATAATACTTTTCATATAAAGTAAACATGAAGCTTTTAAAAAATTATTCTCAGATTTCTAACAATAATTCTTTAGTAATATGAAATATCACAGTTCCCCTATTTTATCAAAAAAATTTTTGACAAATTTGTTTGAATTGTTTCCAAGTAAGTTCCAATGTATCAGTTATCTATTGCTGCATAATAAACCATTCCAAATCTTGGTGTCCTAAAACAACCATATATTATTTTGCATGATTCTTTATAATGCTTGGGTAGTCCTTCTCCTGGTTCATGCAGCTGTATTTGGGGGGCATCATGCCTGAGCTGGAATAACCAAAGCTTTACTCTCATGCTGATGGTCCTGATGAGGATCCCTAGGTGGCTGAGATCTCACTGTTTCTCTCTATATTTTTAAAATTTTGAAGCATTTTCATTCTGTTTTCCATGCTTATAATCCCACCAACAGGGTACAAGCGTTTCTTTTTCTCCACATCACTGCCAGCACTTGTTATTTCAGCGGTTCTCAACCTGTGGGTCGTGACCCCTTTGGGGGTTGAACGACCCTTTCACAGGGGTCGCCTAAGACCATCGGAAAACACATATATAATTACATATTGTTTTTGTGATTAATCACTATGCTTTAATTATGTTCAATTTGTAACAATGAACATACATCCTGCATATCAGATATTTACATTACGATTCATAACAGTAGCAAAATTACAGTTATGAAGTAGCAATGAAAATAATTTTATGGTTGGGGGTCACCACAACATGAGGAACTGTATTAAAGGGTCGCGGCATCAGGAAGGTTGAGAATCACTGTGCTATTTGTTATTTTTTTAATGATATCTATTCTAATAGATATGACGTGATATCTCATTGTGGTTTCCATTTGCATTTCCCTGATGATTGTGCATCTCTTCATATGTCTGTTGACCATCTGCATGTCCTCTTTGGAAAAGTATCTATTCACGTCCTCTGCACATTTTAATTGGAATGTTTGTGTGTTTTTGGTGTTAAGTTGTATGTATTCTTATATATTTTAGATAGTAACACCTTATCAAATATATCATTTGCGAATATCTTCTCCCATTCAGTAGGCTGTCTTTTCGTTGTTGATGGCTTCAGTTTAAGATTTTCTTTTCAGTAGTTATTTTATTTTATTATAGTCCACTGGGATTATCTAATCAAATCACTGTTAAAAACTTAAGCTAATAGTTTTGATGAAACAGGACATTTTGACATGATCATTTCAAAACAACTCAAACTGTTGAAGCATTGTTTTCAATATCAAGTAATATTTGCAACAGAAACTATGGATCCTCATCCCATTTCTGAAACACACCCCACATGGGATTAGGAATAGGGTGAAGTTTAGAAATTAGGTGTGTCCACTGTATATATTACCCCCAAAAAAACCAACAATCTATTTTTTAGGAGGAAATATTATGTTCTTCCATTTTATTTTCAAAGTGAAAATTCCCCTAGAAGGAGTAATAGTCTAAGTTATTACTAACTAGTAATTTACCCTTTCATATTAATGGGCTCTGATAGGAAGAGGGAAAGAAGTCTGACGTCACTACCTAACAAGGAAAAGGGAATCAAAAAAGAATGTGAAGGAAAAGGGAAAGATCCTCAGATTTTAACTCAGAAATCTTTCCTTCGTCCTACTTTTCCCAAGGGTCACCTCTTATAAGGCAACCAGAGAGAGGAGGGGGGGAGATTCAACAGTAGTCAGAATCCTGAAGCCTCCTTTAAATCACCAAATTGCTTTTGAGAGACATGCCTTCTCTCCTCATAGGTACATTTCTGTTTCCTTCTCTTTTTCTCCTCTACTTTCCTCCTTTCCCCCCCTATGCTTTGGGCCACAGGTTGGCAAACTATAACCAAGGGCCAAACCCAACTGCCACCACTGTTAGTAAATCAAGTTTTACCAGAACATTGTCAGGTCCATCTATTTATGTGCTGTCAATGGTAGCTTGCATGCTCTAATGGAAAAACTGAAGAGTTGAGAAAGAGACTGTATGAATCTAAAAGTATTATTTGGCTCTTTACAAGAAAAGTTTGCGGACATTTGCTCTAAAACTATGGGACCCTAACTTTAACCTTCCAGGATATGGCTGAGCCTTTCTGAGCTCGAAAGATTGCTAAGCTTTTATTTGAACCTGCCAGTAAGAATAAGCTCACCACCTAAACAGGATAGAATATGGATTCTGGAAAATGAATTAAATGCAGGTTTAAGAGCAGTACTTTCTGGGAGTGATCCAAAGTCATAGGTTCAGTTTACAACTTTTTGAGAATTTTGAAATGACCTAAAATTTTTCATTTAGGCACAACACAAAAATAATTACCTAAATATTTCAATTACAGTGATGACTGCCCCAAGAACCTAGGACTCTTAGTAACTATAATGAGTAGAGTTCCTCCCTGAACCCCCTTTGTCAACCATAGTAGACATATACCATGAGCAAGAAAGAAACCTCTTTGAGCCTCTAAGATGCTGTTGTCACTCAACAGAATCTAGCCCATTCTGACAAGTATATAAAAATCCACACATGTGTACATGTATAAAAATAGGGCAATTATTAATAGTATACTACTAATTCTACAGTGACAATATTTATATCATTCTGATAATGGAAATTCTATTTGGTTAAAATTTTTGATATGACTATATATATTTCTAAATATATTTTTTATTGATTTCAGAAAGGAAGGGAGAGGGAGGGAGAGATAGGAACATCAATGATGAGATAGAATCATTGATCAGCTGCCTCCTACATGCCCCCTACTGGGGATCGAGCCCACAACCAGGGCACGTGCCCTTGACCAGAATCAAACCCGGGACCCTTCAGTCCGCAAGTCGACAATCTATCCATTGAGCCAAACCAGTGAGGGCGGATATGACTATATTGAGAGGTTAGAGGATGTGGGAATAACCGTGATGATGGTTTGAGAGAACTAAATCATTACCTATCATAAGAAAGAGCCAACAGATAATGTATAAAATTGATAAATCAACAAATAGTATATAAAGGGTATTATTTTAGCAATATGTGGGTGAATACCAGAAGCAGTTTAGAGGACTGAAAGCGATAGCTCTGGGTAATGGAAGTGAGAGCTGCAGCAAGGGACTGTTCTTTCTCATGTTATCTAGAACCATTTGATGTGAGCTATGTGCACGTATCACTTAGAACAAAATTAATTTTAATTGTGACTCCATGCACTTAGTTTGACCTGATATTTCTCTCCTAAAAAGAGCATAGGTTGGGTGCCCCTCTATTGGACTTAATTTGTGTCACAGAAGGCCAAGTTGTGTTTTTCCAACCCTATCCCTTGAGTCATCTCCTAGACCAGTGATGGCGAACCTATGACATGCGTGTCAGAGGTGACACGCGAACTCATTTTTTGGTTGATTTTTCTTTGTTAAATGGCATTTAAATATATAAAATAAATATCAAAAATATGTCTTTGTTTTACTATGGTTGCAAATATCAAAAAATTTCTATATGTGAAAGGGCACCAGAGTTAAGTTAGGGTTTTTCAAAATGCTGACATGCCGAGCTCAAAAGGTTCGCCATCACTGGCCTAGACTGCCCTGTGTTCCCAAGGCCCCGGGGTGCGGGTAGGAGGTGTATGTCAAGCCTAAGCAAAGCCGTCTGGGCTCCCTTGGGAGGGCAACAGTGTCATCAGTCTGGCTCATCTAAAAAATAAACCCCAAGCCTGGGATTGCTGCTGGGGAGAAGCTAGAAGGCACCTACACACTTTTCTGGATGGATTATAATGCCTGGCAACAGAAAATACTGGTCTGAAATGATCCTGGTCTGAGAATTCCATCTTTGTTCATAAGTTTACTCATAAATAAATATAAGGTCAGTCAAGGCAGAGTTTCAACAATACCTACTCTTTCAGTGGGCTGCATCTGCAGTGAGGTAAAATCCCAAGGTCCAAACAGCTCAAAGTAATCTGCAAGGTTGCAAGACCCCCCTCCCATGCTGCCCCCTGGAAGAGAAGAGTGATTACCCATATAAGTGAAAATAGCAAGGTTCAACAAGCCACCCCAATAAGTGGCTAGAAACATTCCAACAATGGTAGATTGTCAGAATGAATGTTATTTGTTCAGAAATTACTGGAAAAAGAAATAATAACCTTACTATGTGCTAGAAACTGTTCTAAGTGCTTTCTGTATTGCCTCATGAGGTTAGTATTATTCTGATCATCATTTAACAAATAAGGAAACTGAGGCACAGAGAGGTTAAATATCTTGCCCAAGGTTGCAGAACTAGTAAGCTACAGAGGTATAATTCAAACCCAGCTAATCACTGAACCTAGGTTCTAAAGTGAATCACTGGTAATATTCTGAGAAAAAATCATTTTCCAAAATTCCACATCAAAGTTCTGTACCAGATAGAGTGGGGGCTGCTTTCAAAAATGCTGCTGCTACGCGCACTTCCACAAAGCATGGATGTGTATGTGAAACAATCATCCCCAGACTGCAGAGGTCTACTATTTATATGAAGCCATTTAACTTAATTACAAATAATTTAGGCTACAGATGGGAGCAAAGCAACATTAAGGATCTTGATTTTGAAGCTGTTCTAAAATAGCTTTTAAAATCTTGGAGGCAAATTGTCTTTCCAAATGGAAATGAATGTGTGATGCAGTGAAGTCTACGTTATTAACATCTTTTGCTGAACCCCCATCTAGTTCCTTTGTCATTGACACGATGTACAGTCTTTAATTTCAGCTCCGTGATCAAAGAGATGAAACCCGAGAAGCTCGCTATTAAAATCAGTGGCTGTGTTTGGCGAGAGAAGAGCGGTGACATGATGCCTGTTTCTCACCTACAACAAGGGGAGACCAGACTCTGGTTTCAGGCAGGGACTCAAGCCCAAGCTCTAAAGGAGGAGTGTAAAGTCTCTCTCTCTCTCTCTCTCTCTCTCTCTCTCTCTCTCTCTCTCTCTCTCACACACACACACACACACACACACACACACACGATTCAAGAGAGAGGCTCAGTCTCACCCATCCCATTCCATGGTACCTGTGAGGGCTCCATTTCTGAATGCAGTGCCAGGAAACATGTTTTTAGGAATTCAGAGTATCACGTTTCATAATTTGATTTAAATCAATTATCCCATCCCTCCCTGGAACAGACACAAGTTCCAAAAATACAAAATGTAAATGGAACCAGCTGCAGCAAAAGCCTTTTGCCAGGATGGATTTCAGTCAATGTAATCAGCCTCCTTTTGGAAGCACATTATTGTTGAGACCCAGAGATTGCGTGAAACACTTCCAGGGTCCTGGGAGGGACCAGAAAGGTAACCAATTATTGGAGGGGAGAAATATAAGGAGCTAATCTCCTCTGTCCTGGCCTGCCTTTGCCCCAAACTCTTAGGGAAAATTACTTCACTCCCCGGGGGGTTGCGGGGAGACGGAGGATACTGGCAGCCTTCAAACACTAGCCTTAATTTATGGATATTTACTAAGCCACATAATCACCCCCAAGTTATCCCATTACAGGGCTCAGCAGAGCTGAGATCTGCAGCCCTGGGTGTGAAGATCAATTGTGAAAGGTTTTTTGAGCCTGTGTGAGAGTGTTTATTAAAAAAGGCATGAGTGTACCCCACAATTATTTAGGCTCCCAACATGCTGCCCCACAAAGGGATCCCATGCATAGGGTTTGGCATCCTTCCCTGGAAATCCTTCCCCCTTAATTGATTTAAAATGATAATTCAATTAAAATAATTATTCTAATCAAACTTCCTATCTTTTTGGCAGGTTCTATGGGGGCCCCTGCCCTCAATGTTATTTTAGTATTTTCTTTATTTGTTTTCTCACCAGGCTGACTTTGGCTCTCTGAATCTTTGGAAAAGTTTATGTCATTTGGTAATCACTGAACCTTTCTGAAGCTTTCCACTCAAGACAGAGGGAACAAGGGCAACAAAATATCCTAAGAGACATCATACTTTGAATTTGAACCAAGTGGGGGGCCAAGAAATGACTGAAGGTGATGTATGGACGTCTCACCCACCCATTCAGCTAAAAGGTAGATGTAGGAGTGGCTGGCCAGCCTGGTAAAGCTACAAGGGACGAATGGTAGTCCTATCCCTCTTATTCTTGTCTTTGATGTCCTCACTTTTTATCCAGTGACTATTGCACTCTTGAAAAGGATGACAGTTGTAGTAGATCTCAGGATTTCTCATATAACTCTTCTAATTTTTTAAAATATTAGCATAACAGTTATTTCTGCTGCACAACTATATATTGACAGCTGGGTAGGGCAGATCCCCTCAGGCCTATTTTAAGGATGTGGAAAAAGCAATACAGTGAGGGTGGGTAGCTGTAGCAATAACCTATAGATAACACTGAAAGGGCTGTCACTTTCCAATTGGAGAACCATACAGCCATGAGAGTAGGTGAAAAATAAGCTACTTCTGTGTTTTAATTTTTTAGCATTAATAAAATTTGCAAGGACATTGGGTCAGCATGATTTGTATAATGGCCAATTTTTCTTGAAACAGTGCTTGTCTGTCCTGAAGAACACTAAAGACTCCAGGTGGATTTTTGCCTGAGAGATGCCATCCTCTTGACCCGAATCCCTGATGCCTGGGAATCCAGCTGTGGCCTCTTCCACTTTTCAGCCATGCAAATGAGCGTGCAAAAAAAGATCTGCAATGGAAGAGACAGGCCCCTTGCTGGCACTACTCTAAACTGAACGTTGGACCAGGAGTCAGGAGACTTGATTCAACAGCTCTGTCACTGATTAGCAATGTGACTTTGGAAAATCCTTTGTATCTCTCTGGGCTCCACTAGACCTTCAGATTTTAGTATGTACTCTATCCAAAAGTGCCTCCATTTTTGAGAATCCAATATTAATCCCATTTCAAAATTGTCTCTAAGAGAAAAATTGGGCTTTGACAGGCAACAGGCCAATCTTGATTAATACCTTCCTGGCAAAAATTTAAACCTCATGATCCAAGGGAACTTTTGTTTATCGGCATAAGTATACCTTTTTAAAAAAAATAGTAATAACTGTGATGGGGTGCAAAATATACTTTGATGGAGTGTAAATTTAGCTATTATGCAAGTGGCAAAATGCAAAGCTGGAGCGATGTCTTGAGCATCTCACCCTGCATCTACAGGCAAGGCAGGGCCTGGAAATGAAGAAGAGGAAGGAGCTGTGCCCACGGAGCCTGAGTGGAAGCCAAGGGAAAACCTATCCAAGATGGGGCCGCTGGTCCTGGGCCTCTGGCTGCTTGTTTATAGTGCTCCTCTGTAAACCCTCTTCTGGGTAGAGCCCAGCTCAGGATTCACATTAAAAGCCATATGGAAAAATCGAAGGGAGAAAAAAGAGCTGTGGGAAAGATCATTAAAACATCATTCAAAAGGAAAGAAGGTCAGACAGAAAGTTTCTTCCAACCTCATTCTTTCCCAAATTTCTTCTATGCAGGACTACCCATTTCAGGTGAGCCATCTCTTCCAGAGGGAAGCCCTTTGCACATACACACTTGCCCCATCACGCCTGCATGAACAAACTGAAAACAAACGTTATGTGCATATATTACATATGACCCAGCCCAAACTGCAAGTCCAAGGGAACCAGTTCAAGTGCACTATTCTTTTCTTTTATTCCCTTTAAATGTAATTGCAAATGTTTAAAAAGATTAAAAATGACAACATAAAGAAAAAAAAACTTTTAAGAAAATAACTGAAAGAAATGGACCTAAATCATCTCCTAAAGCCTTTTCATGCACAAAGTCTACTCAAATAATGGTTTCTACTGCAGGAAAACATTTGAACAGCTGGTCATGAAATCAGGGGTGCATCACCTGGGGAAAGTGCAGAGCATACAGAGTCCTGGGTTGCCCTGCAGGTATTCTAATTCAGTTGTTCTGAGGAGAAGCCCAGGAGTATGCATTTTAAATAAGAACTCAGGCTAATTCTGACTTTCAGAACCACTGCCCTGGACAGTTTCCCCTAAAGCCTAACTTATTATTAGTGATCAATATGTTTACTTGTGAGTGCTGTCACCTACCAGGACTTCTCAGACTAGCCTCCAATAGAATAATGGTTTAGAGAAACAAGCAGTGGATTACAAGGCCAGAAGGCCCCGATTATATTCTCAGCTCTGTCACCAAAGAGTTGGATGGCCTCATCTACCTCTCATGCAGTAAAAGAAGCTAATAAATGCAGCTATGTGGGGTGATCAACATTACAGCAGCAAAATCTGTATTTCTCTTTCCTAAACAATGCAAACTGGCAGCACATACTATGATAATCCTGGTGTAGTGGTGTGGTGCTCTAGTCCCCTTTCTGGACCTGGCATTGGTTCACCTGCTAGATGTTGGGAGGACATATCCAAATGGAATTCCTTAAATATTCATTCTGAGGCAAATCAAAACACTGAGCAAGGAATGAAAGAAATAAGACATGCACCCTTACCTTTCCTAAGGTTCGTGTGTAACCTCACAGAATCCACTGGGTACTAGAACTCATTATTGGAACCAGGAGTCATTCTAGAATAGAGACCTGTAAAGCCCATACAGAAGGACTGAGAGGCAGAGCAAAGAAAAAGACATTTAGCATGGAGGATGTCTGGGAGATCTTTGTGGAGAAGATAAGTGATGGTGGCTAAGATCTTAACAAGTGAGTTCATCAAAAGGAAAGAGTCTTGAATTCTGGCTGTTGCTAAAAGTGGGCAGACTTCCTGGGACTGTGAGATATAATAATTAGTCCCTCCTTAACTGGAGAGGTTCTTTTCTCTCTCTTTGTTGATCTTCCCAAACTAAGCTGATACCAAGTGTAAACATCCATCTATTCATACATACATACATACAGCCATTCATTCATTTAATCATTCAATCTTTCATTTGTCCTATGAAGGACTGTGCTTTTTTTCACTGGGATGAAAATAAGATGCCGAAACCAGTTTGGCTCAGTGGATAGAGCGTCGGCCTGCGGACTGAAAGGTCCCAGGTTCGATTCCGGTCAGGGGCATGTACCTGGGTTGCGGGCACATCCCCAGTAGGAGATGTGCAGGAGGCAGCTGATCGATGTTTCTCTCTCATCGATGTTTCTAACTCTCTATCTCTCTCCCTTCCTCTCTGTAAAAAATCAATAAAATATATTTTTAAAAAATCAATAAAATATATTTTAAAAAAAAGAAAAGAAAATAAGATGAAACCATGGTGCTCCTCTCAAAGTTCGCAAGAGAACCACACAGTTCATCTGTGAGAATTTCACAGTAGCCTCAGTGCATCCCAGTGAACTCAGATTAAGTGACACAGGAAGGTTCCCTGTCCTTGATACTTCTCTTATTTCCAGATTAACTCATTCTGCCCAGTGGGACAATGTTTGGAGAGGATTCGCACAGTATTATGATTCAGGTGTGGATTTTGGAGCCCAATTGTCTGCTGGGAATCCTGGTGCTAAGTAACTCATAAATCAATGCCAGCTGTGTGATCCTGGGAACTGGACAGAACTTCTCCAGGCCTCAGTGTGTCCTCTGTAAAATGGGGACAATAAGTTAAGATATGTAAAGCACGGAGAAGTGCCTATAAACTCCGTGTGGGCACTATGTCGGTGTTCACAATTAAGAGGGTACCTCCTCCCACACCAGTGGTCAGATGCTAGAGAGCAGGAAATTTGTAGCCCCAAACCCGATTACAGATGGGCACCCCCACAAGAGCACCTATGTGCATTCCATACGTGCATTTGTATGTGGGCTTGTCTGCGAGCACTTCTTTTAAACAAATCTGCTTTCCTTCTGGCCTGAGGTCCATTGTCTTCAGTGACATGGAAAAAGCTGGTGAACACCCTCTCTACAATAATACTCCTAGCACTTCATAACCATCTCAGGTTACCCATTAAGCTCTTCCTTTCCACATGAATCCATTCTTCAACAGTGCCACACACAGATGTCCTCCCAGCTCTTTCATCAGCTCCCTTCCTTGGCCCAGAACCTGCTCCAATTCTCTGTGTCTACACTGCCCAGGGGAGCTCCAAATGGGACAAGCACATCCTTTTCTCCAAAACACCCTCTTGTTTTGGCCCGAAAAATGTTCTCAAGCATTTTCATTAAAATCCTTCTGAAAATAAGATTCCATATACGTTCTTACTATTTCGTTTACCTTAACTTGATGGATCAAGAGGCCCAAGATGGAAAGGAGCTGACTGTGCTCATAAGTGAGAAAAGATATGTGAGCTGATAAAGATCTTTGCCCACTATGGCATATTAGAAATAGGTGTCATTTCCTGTGTCAACTCCACTAGGTGTAAGAATTGTTAAGAAATGCCCTAGCTGGTTTGGCTCAGAGGATAGAGTGTCAGCCTGCTGACTGAAGGGCTCCAGGTTCGATTCTGATCAAGGGTACATGCCCAGGTTGCTGCGTGCAATACCCAGTGTGATGCATGCAGGAGGCAGCCAATTAATGATTCTCATCATTGATGTTTTTATCTCTCTCCCTCTCCCTTCCTTTCTGAAATCAATTTTAAAAATATACTAAAAAAATTCTGTTGAGAAAGATTCTGAGGTTATGTCTCAGTTCAATAAAGGTGGGCTGTGATCAAATAATAGTGTGTGCCATGGGCTTAGGAGTTGGGAACAGTTTTGATATGTGCTATACCTGCCCTAGACCCTATGTCAGTCTGAGTACTAGCCTGGTAAATTTAAACATGGGGCTATGTAATATTCTGATTTGAAGAATACAGTAAGCCTTTCAGGCCAAATATTTTCTCAATTATTTTGATTTCTCAATAATCACTTTTAAGATTAAAAATTTTCAACAAGGTCCCAATTAACCTTAAAATATGTCTCTTGGGAGGAATGACCTAAGCTATTATTAGCTTATCTATCACTACTCAATATCAGAAAACCTAGCTGGTCACCTAGCAAGGGCCTAAGCAGTAGTCAGCAAACTCATTAGTCAACAGGGCCAAATATCAACAGTACAACGATTGAAATTTCTTTTGAGAGCCACATTTTTTAAACTTAAACTATATAGGTAGGTACATTGTTATCAACTTAATTAGGGTACTCCTAAGGCTTAGGAAGAGCCACACTCAAGGGGCCAAAGAGCCGCATGTGACTCGCGAGCCGCAGTTTGCTGACCACGGGCCTAAGGGAATCCAGGGCAGTACGTTTTGACTTGGAAGATAAAAAAGAAAGGAATTTGGAGTACAGTAAGTCCTTGCTTAACATCATCGGTAGGTTCTTGGAAACTGCAACTTTCAGCAAAACAACATTTGACAAAACCAATTTCACCACAGTCTAATTGATATAAACACAAGTTAAGTTCCTAAAGCATATCTGATCATACAAATATCACCAAACTTCTAAATAAAGACCCCAAAACACTTCCAATAGTAAACATTGAAATAAATGTGAGCTATACATACATTTAAGAGAGATGAATAAAAACAAGTAAGAGAATGATTTTCTTACTTTAATTCAGGGTTGCAGGCGGCAGGAGCCTGTCCCGGCAGCTCAGGACCCCAGGCAGGAGCCCAACCTGGACAGGACACCTTTCCATCTCAGGGTGCTCACACCCACATCCACACTCACTCAGACTGGGACAGTTAGACACACCCGGTCATCTCAGCTGCACATCTTTGGGATGTGGGAGGGAACCTGAGTCCCGGAGAAAACCCACGCAGACATCAGAGAATGTGCAAACCCCACACAGACAGTGGCCCCAGCCAAGATTGATTTTTTCCCCTCATCGTTACAACAAAATTATGTTGAATGAAATAACGTTACTTGAGGACCTGCTGTACTTTCCCAAAATACACACACTGACAGAGTTCCACAGTGCAGGCTGGACAGTCATTATGGGACATGAGGTATTGGAGAGAATAATAAATGGAGTGTCACAAAAGTGAAGTGGTTTCAGCAAGATAGAGATATCAGAAAAGTACACACCATCTGTTTCACAAATTTCTCATTCCCGTGCGTAGGGAATAATTCTAACTTTCCAAAGTGCATAAAAGATATGCAGGAGGCCAAAGTCATTAACCAACCAGGTGAAGCAAACCAACTAAGGTCTGTGTGGCCTGCTAAAGAGAAGCCCAAGTAAGTGCAGGCATTCAGCTCAATGTTTTGGTAAAGGGTACTGAGTGAAGGATTGATAGTCTTTCTTCCCTTCTGGGATTTGTAGGTGTTCTATTACTGTATTTCACCTACCCTAAGGATGTTCACATATTAATAACTCTAACATTAGAATGCATTTTATATTGATTTCAGGAAGTGAACGGGAGAGAGAAAAAACATCAATGATGAGAGAGAACAATTGATCAGCTGCCTCTACTGGGTGTGCAGTCATGTGCCCTGATCAGGAAATCAAACTGTGACTTCCTGGTTAATAGGTCAATGTTCAACCACTGAGCCACGCCAGCCATGCAGGATGCATTTTACAATCAACGGCACATCATAGTTTAATTGAGAACTTATTTTTTCTTCATAATGGAATACAAAATAATGACATCTGTTACATTCCATGGCACCTTAGATGCAATGAAATATGCTATATTGGAAGGGGGTTTCATACATGGGAATATAAAAGAATTCTTTGTCACCTCTTCTCTGGGGGTCAGCCATATCAGTACAGCCCTCTAAGCCTCTGTCTTAAACCCATCAAGAGTTTGTGCAGTCCCTAAGATTTCCAGGCACAGTGATTATGCTTGTGTGGCTACATGAAAAATGTCAGAAAGGGAAAAGACAAGGCGGCCCTATTTATTTTAGTATGTCTTCAGCTATTTTCCAAGGTTTGTTCTTACTTCCATGTTGGAGGTCTCTACCACTTTGGACGAGTGCTCCCCTTCCTCAATTCCCCAAACACACCAGTTAAATGTTAAGGCTCAGGAGTTTTCTATGTGGCCCTCTGTTTCCATTGGATCAGGGGACAGCCAATGAGGAAGGAAGGAATGCTTTCAGAGTGTCACTTACACCCCAGAGGCTCTGTACCACCCACGGTCTTCCCTCCCTGCCTCTCAAATGGATCAGAGCAGAATTAAATATCAAAACTCACTCAGACACTCCCAGTTTCTCCAGGCCTTCAGTCCAGCCTTTGCCACCTGGTGAGGAATACGGCTTAGCTGAGCTCTGGGAATATAAAATAGAGTTGCTATTGGTGCCTTGTCAATCAACATCCAATCCCACGCAAAGGCAGACTGTGCAGCTATGTGCCTGCCACGTGTAGAATGTTACTCAGCCACCTTGGAAGTAGGGAGCCACTCCTCCGGGGGGAATAATAGCCCAGACATTTGACTCAGTGATTCAAGTTGGGGGAGAGAGGAGAGACGGAGAGCATTCAAGGCAGTATTAGTGTAACTCCAACCTCTCCTGTCTTGGCCATCCAACTATGCATGGGGGAAAAAAAGAAGGAAGGAGGACAGACAATACAAAATAAAAAGAAGAGAAGAGGGCAAGGATGTTCTCTTCCAGAAGCACAGACAGGAGTTCAAGGGGAGCACATTCGCGAAGAGTGCCACTTCTAAAAAAATTCTCAAGGTACTATGTTGACATCTCTGTTGTTAAAGAAATTTAAGAGAAAAGACAACAATATGAAAGCAAGGAGAAGCTAAGGGAAACCTCTACAAGAAAACCTGGAAGTAGTGAGTAAGCTTTTCTCTTTCCCATAAATGGCACGTGGAAGCCATGGCTCTGCGTAAGGAAAGTGGCTCAGTCAGGAGCCAGGAGATGGTGATGAGGAAGGCGCTAAGTTGACATTCATCTTAGTGGACTTCAAGGCACTCATGCTCAGTCACAGAGAAAAATCAAAACTCTAGTAGCTACATTAACTGGCTAACAGAAAAAGAAACATTCATAAATATGTGCTTGCCCTCCAGTGAATAGATGTCTCTGTCTCTGTTTCTCTCTCTCTCTCTTTCTCTCTCTCTGTCTCTTGATTGGCCTCAATCAGCTAAGAAAGCCCTAAAGGAGGATGATACCTTTCTGAAACCCTACCTACCTCCCAACGTTATTTCTTTTTATTACAGTTGGTCATATGTACAGAGTATGAAGATACTCATTAATTTATCAAAGGAACTCCCAGGAATGAAACCATCTTCAAGCCGAGACTTCAACAGAACTGACAAATGCAGTAGTTCCCTGTAGAATAGCTTACACATGCAGAGGAACCTGAATATTATTGTCCTAAATTATCTGGAATGCATTGCCCAAGTTCCCCCACTTAAGACACATGAACACATCTCTTTCTCTGGGAATTGTGTGAGAAGCAAACACACCTTTACTTGTTTGATCTAGTTCTTTGTGGTTTTAAGTAGGGAAGAACAAGTAATGTATCCTCATCAAAAAAGAATATTTTTCTTCTCTAATTGAAGAAGCTTAAGAAGAAATCCTTACCTGTGTATAGCTTCTACTGTTCCAAGCTCTCTCAACTGTTAGAGCAAAGGATGCTCACCGGCATTAAAGCCCATAAGTGAGACCTGTAGTTATAGTTATTGTAATCCTGCCAAGCAAACCAGCAATAGTTCTGTAAACATTACATCCCAGTTGTTTATAGCCTCAAATTATCTTGCTCTCCATCCACTGTCCTGCCCTTCCTAAAGCTCTTTTTCCCCTCCTGGTTAGTTCTTCCTCTTTTACATATTTTATTACTATTGTTGTACATATAAGTATTTGCATTTCTAGTGACTCTGAGAATTTTATTCGTAAGATGCTAAGTCTCTCACATAACCCTCTCTTTCTTCCTTCCTTCCTTCCTTCCTTCCTTCCTTCCTTCCTTCCTTCCTTCCTTCCTTCCTTCCTTTTTCTTTCTTTCTTTCTTTCTCTCTCTCTATGGTAAGTCTCCCACATAACCCTTTCTTTCTTTCTTTCTTCTTTAACTCCCTCTTTTGTACTTCTATAACCCTGATCCAATGATGCCCACAAATTTCACAACAGATTTTATATTGTTTCCCCTTCACGACCCCGTTCTTGGCCTTATCTTTTAGTACTTACTCGTGTTTTCCTCCTTATTTGTGTAGAGTATTTACTTGCACTTCCTCACCCTGGTTTTATTTCTGCTGTCGCAAAGATAAGTTGATGTTAGTCTCAAGTCATCAACTTCAAAATGGAAATTACTTATTTGTACAGAGAATCATTTCAAAATGTTTCTTCTTACAAACTCATCACTCCTTAACTCATCACCCCTGCCACAGGATTTTAAAGTTGAAAAAGACCTATGAAATCTAATCCAACCATCACATTTAAAGATGAGTAAACAGTGATCTGAACATCATCAGCTTTGGTCCTGATCTTTGCAACATATACTGATGTCTCACCCAGCCACATCTCTAGTCCATGACCTTGCTTTTCCCCTGTACTTTTCCTGAAAACAATGACAAAAAGAACTCTCATTCTCTTTTGTTTCTCTCACGCACCATTTTATAGCTTCTCCTGAGCTTTGTGTAGGTGGCATCATTATCCTTCTTTGGCCTCTTGTCCCTCATCACTGGCACAGTGTTGATATAGTCATCTTCTCTGATTTGTATCATTTTTCTCTGACTTAGTTCACCTTTGTTTTATAGTGATTATTTGCTTTCTATTCTGGGTTTCCTCTGAACCTTCCTATTAATGATTCATTTGAGAATCCTGCCCACTCGACTAAAGCTTAAAGGCCTCACCTTACTTTCCTTTTTTAAACAAGGAACTGTACTTAGCCACATACCATTTGCTCACCCCTCTCTCATCCCCCACCCCTAAGTTGGTCAATGAACACTGGCAGTGACCTGCTGTCTCATGTAAAAGAACATAGAAAGGCATCTGACCCAGCCAGGAAATTAGAATTCATCCAGAGCAGGGAGGTCCCCGGATCTATTCATTCACATTGAGCCTCAGTTCCTTCCGACTGATGTTTGTTCTTCCTTTTACAGCCCTAGCATCATTCCTTTTGGCAGAAGAGATGAATGTAAAATAGGACTGATGAAGTTTTCACTGTACTGGTCATTCATCAACAGGGCTCTGGTGCTGCCAAGCACCTGGCCAAAACCGTTTCTTTTCTACTTATTCCATGCTTAGTTTTATTTTATTTTTTTATGCTTAGTTTTAGATCCTTTTCCCTCTGCTAAGCATTTTGGAAAGCCTCAGTTCACTTTGAGCTTCAGCTTTCTGGCTTTTTAAATTTTATTTTCATTTTTCTTCTTTATTTTTAATGCAAGACATTCTTTACTGTGCATCTTTGGTTTCGGGTTTGTTCTTTTGAATTTTGTACATCTTTAACAATCTAAGTTCATTAGAGGACCTGTGGAGCCAATCTAGATTCTACTGGTTTCTTTTCTTTCTCTCTCTCACTTAGATCTATTATTCTCAAACCATCAGAATATAGCAGAGTAGAATCAGGACTAACTTAGCATCGAGGTTTTTTCACTTACTCTTAAGGTTCTCATTGTAAACTTGATTCTAAAACATTATAGAAAATACAGGAAGTCAAAAATAAAAAAGATTTAACTTATTCAAAAGCTGGCCAACTAGGAATAATCATTATTGATATTTTGCAGTATATACTTGCAGGCTTTTTTCCCCCCTGTGCATTAGCCAAAAAATTGGGTCATTTGTTCATCCTGTTTTACTGCTTGCTAAATCTACTTAACGTTCTACTGTGTACATCTTTCTCTGTCACTAAATATTGTTGTACATCATTTTTAAAGACTATGTAATATTTCATTATATATATATCCTATCTAATAAAAGAGTAATGTGCAAATTGACCATCACTCCAATACACAAGATGGCTGCCCCCATGTGGACACAAGATGGCCAGCAGGGGAGGGCAGTTGTGGGTGATCAGGCCAGCAGTGGAGGGTAGTTGGGAGGGACCAGACTTGCAGGGGAGGGCATTTGGGGGGGGGCAGCCCTGCAGGGGAGGGCAGTTGTGGGGAACCAGGCCTGCAGGGAAGGGCATTTGGGGGAAACCAGCCTTGCAGGGAAGGGCAGTTGCGGGGGGGGGGGGGGGACCAGGCCTGCAGAGGAGGGCAGTTGGGGGAAACCAGGCCTACAGAGGAGGGCAGTTGGGGGGAACCAGGCCTGCAGGGGAGGGCAGTTGGGGGGAACCAGGCCTGCAGGGGAGGGCAGTTAGAGGCAACCAGGCTGGCAAGGGAGGGCAGTTAGGGGTGACCAGGCCAGCAGGGGAGGACAGTTGGGGGTGACCAGGCCTGTAGGGGAGGGCAGTTAGGGGCGACCAGGCCCACAGATGAGGGCAGTTAGGGGCAATCGTGCCAGCAGGGGAGGGCAGTTAGGGGGTCAGCAGGCTGGCAACCAGAAGCAGTTAGGGGCAATCAGGCAGGCAGGCAGGCGAGTGGTTGGGAGAGGGGCAATCAGGCAGGCAGGCAGGCAGGCGAGTGGTTGGGAGCCAGCAGTCCTGGATGGTGAGAGGGATCCCAGATTGGAGAGGGTGCAAGCTGGGCTGAGGGACATACACGCCCCACCCCCTCCCCGTGCACGAATTTCATGCACTGGGCCTCTAGAGTGTGTGTGTGTGTGTGTGTGTGTGTGTGTGTGTAATTATTATTATTATCAGTTCAACAAATGCCTTTTATGAGACTCAGGTTGTTTCCAACATTTGGATTTAGAAACAACTGCATAATAAACACAATTGTAGGGGAACCTTTGTGTATATCAATCATTGTTTCTTTAGGACTCGTTCCCAGAAATGGAACTGCTAGGTCAAAGGGTATATGAATCAAATTTTGGAGATACAGACCAAAATCACCTTCCATCTGGGCTTTACCTTCTCTATAAAGTTACACTAATTTACATTCTCTAGAGATGTGCATGTGTACTTCCCACAACCAGAACAATAGTAGGTATTACAATTTTTTAAACCTTACCCAGTTTTATAGGTGAAAAATGATATTATTCATTGTTTTCAATTGCATGTATTTACTAGCAGGTAATGATATTTTCAGGTTTACTGACTTTATTTTTCTGCTTTTGTGAATTATCTTCTCATATCCTTTGCACATATTCTTACTAGAGTGATTGTCTTTTACTAATATTCTAATAAAACTAGCTTATAAATATTTTATTCCTAGTTTTCACTTACTTGTAAACTTTCATTATTTTTTTATGAAAAAGTAGTCTTTATTGAGTAAATGAAATTTATTATTCCTTTCTTACATATAATCTACTTTTGGTACTATGCCGTAAATGTCTTCCCCATCAAAAGATGATTTTTTAAAGCATCCATATTTTCTTCTTATACTTTTATGGAGTCTTTTTCTACTTAAATATTGAATTCATATGGAACTTTATTTGGTACTATATGGAGAGGTCAGAGAGATGAATTTTGCCCCAAATGGATAGACATATGTTTCAAAACCATTTATTAAATGATCTTTCCTTCCCCACTGATTTTAAGTACCATACTTGACATAAGTCAATATATTTAGTTAGGTCTATTTTTTAATATCTTATCCTGTTAATTTGAAAAGAATTACCACTTTTACTCGAAGTCTTCTTATTCAGAAATGAGGGAAGATATTGTTTCTTAATAAGTTTGTTCTTTTTCTCAAATAAGTCTTTCACATTCCTCATAAAGTTTGTGTGAACACAGTTTTCATTTCTGGTTGCTATTATTAATGGAGTTGTCTTTCTCATCATATTTTATTATCACTAGTACATAGGAACTGTAATGGCTGTTGTGGTGTGCTGCTCAGATCCTATGTCTTGGTTTGTGCACTCACTTCCCTGGCAGCTGGATGTTGATGGATGACAGATGGGAGCTGAGTTCCTCTCTAGAACTCAGCTTCTCTAAGCAGGAGAGAGCTGCTGCCTAAAGTCACACTCTTTCCCTGGACAACACATGTCCAATGGTTGAAAGGTTAGGGGTATCTTCAAAGTTTAGACCAGTGGTCGGCAAACTCATTAGTCAACAGAGCCAAATATCAACAGTACTTCTTCAAAATAGACTCGCCCAGGCCAAAAACTGACTTCTGCGCATGGGCCACGAAGTGTCAATTGCACTGTATGTGCGCCCGCATGTGGTATTTTGTGGAAGAGCCACACTCAAGGGGCCAAAGAGCCGCCTGTGGCTCGCGAGCCGCAGTTTGCCGACCACGGGTCTAGACCAAGCATGTCAAACTCGTGGCCCACGAGCGGCATGCCTCGTTTATTTGGCCTGTGTTAGCCTTTGAGTTTAACATGCTTGGTCTACCAGGGGTGGGCAAACTTTTTGACTCGAGGGCCACAATGGGTTCTTAAACTGGACCGGAGGGCCGGAACAAACGCATGGATGTAGTGTTTGTGTGGACTAATATAAATTCAAAGTAAACATCATTACATAAAAGGGTACGGTCTTTTTTTTTTTTTTTTAGTTTTATTCATTTCAAATGGGCCGGATCCGGCCCGTGGGCCGTAGTTTGCCCACGGCTGGTCTAGACTCTTTGATTTAAAGAAGGGAGATTCTCAAGAACCATTCACACTCCAAAGCTCCCCATGGAAATGAATGTAGTTCTTGTGGCATCTGCATCTGACACCTCCCTATACTCTTCCTGAGGTATTGATCCTAAGAACATTCACCAATAAAGTTCCCATATGTAAGGCTCCATTTCAGAGTCTATTTCCCAGGGAACCAGTCCTAAAAGAGTTGTCAGGATGGATTTGAGAAAGAATACTGAATGTGGTTGTAATGTAGTTTGGGAACTGGATCACCTGCTAAGCAGCTGGCAATGAGGATCTCATCCATGGAGCATTGAAAACTACAGGCTTGCTGCAGCAGTGCAATTGCTAAAACTTTTCACCAGTGACAACCTGGGATAGGATATCCTGGGAAGAAAATGCACTGGCAGGTGCAGTAGCTTAAGGTTTGAGAGGTTCTGAGGAAGTACTAATTATAGGACAATGGAATCTAATGGCTTGCTGAGTGGCACTGATGCATTGGAGAAAGACAAGAAAGGGCTGAGGGTAATTAATCACTAATTGAAGGCTAAGTGTGAAAATCAGAGGACCTCCCTGGCAGCATGTAAAGAGGCTCTGATTCCTGATCTCCTGGGGGAGGAGGAGGTTAAGGATCAAACCCAAGACTTAATTATAAGACCAGCAAAGCTCAAGAGAAAGTTGAATTCTCAGCCCTGGTAAGCCTGCTTTGCCAAGGTCAGGGACCTGATTGGTAAGGAGTGGGAATCAGAAATTTGAGATGCATTATTTGGGTCAATACACTTGAAAACCTTTACACTCCAGATCTCCCCGACCTCTCTGGGCCTACAGAAGTGGCTCACTGCTCCCTATTAGTCTAGAGCACCCCCTTGCTTAAAGACGACGTAGAGGTCTCTGTCCTATCAAGCAACATGTATTCCCCCTCAATTCTTCCCCCACCTTCCCTGCTGGACAAGAGAACAATATGTAGGGTTAAGTCACAAGGTAACCTAAATGATGATGTGCTGGGAAGAGAGAAATTATATCCCTAAGATGCTATAAGACCTAGCCAATGTATACTGATAGGTCCTAGAGCAGTGATGGCGAACCTATGACACGCATGTCAGAGGTGACACACGAACTCATTTTTTTGGTTGATTTTTCTTTGTTAAATGGCATTTAAATAAATAAAATAAATATCAAAAATATAAGTCTTTGTTTTACTATGGTTGCAAATATCAAAAAATTTCTATATGTGACACGGCACCAGAGTTAAGTTAGGGTTTTTCAAAATGTTGACACCGGAGCTCAAAAGGTTCACCATCACTGTCCTAGAGCATATGTATGGAACTGGACATTGAGGGAGCTGGAATAAGAGCAAGTGCAGAACATAAAGCTGGACAAGGGAGAGTTTATCAGTGTGGGGACACTAACCTGTAACACAGGACCTAAATATCTTGGCCCAGGAAAAGATACTAATGCATTGCTAGGATTGCTCTTGGAAGATCAGAAAAAGAAACAGCCCATACTAAATGAAGCAGAAATGGCAAAGCTGCCTTAACAGATGGTAGATGGTTTAAAAGCCCAGGGAAGTAGACATGCTACTGTGAATATACTTAGTAGAGCCAGATAGTTTATTTATTGATTATGTTCTGTAGTAGAGTCCAGAGGACACCCCATTTACAAAACAACAGGTAATAATAAGGCATGGGCTGGTGAGAGGGGCTGCTGACTATGGCCAGAGCAGAGGAAAGGAGATGCTGTTAAAAACTGGACTCACTGATAGCAATGAAGATGATAGAATCAATCTACAGAAGCCTGGAAGTGATACTTGACTATCAAAAATAAGAAGGGCACATGAACACCATGAGTTTCGAGATCCACACAGCAGCCAAGAAAGTCTTACTCATGCAGAAATATGTAGATGGCATCTCTATGTGCAAAAACAAAAGGGAGGGGAGGGGACAGTCAATAAGAGTATTGCTCAATCTAAACAACCAAAGAAACCATGGATGGATGATTAGGAGGCTAAAGGCAGATACTTCTAATAAAAAGGCATGATCCCTTGCCCAGTGTCTGAGCTTGAGCTACTTTTCCAACTCAGAGGCCATTGACTCAAGGAGAGCTAGATACTCAGAAGGAAGGACCCTGCAACACCAAGGCAAGTATGCATAATAATTTCCCCAATTCTCTAAAGAGACCTACAGCCACTTAGTCTAGTAATCATATACTGGGGAAAGTGAAATAGACTAGCACTTCAAGGACTACTGAACATAGGGTCTGAGTTTTTATCTGGGCACACAAAACATCCTTATGGCCCCCCATTAGAATGGGAGCTTATAGGACTTGCCATATCAGGGAAATTTTTCGAGATCCAGGGATGCTGATTCCTGCCTCCTAAACTAAGGGACAAAGTTTTGCATCTCATGCCTCCTAATAATGAGGAAGTACAATGCCTGCTAGTCTAGGTTCTGGAGGCAGCATTTTCTATATTTGAAAATATTTCTCTTGTTCCCCTGTTGCATGACATGATAGGCTACCAGTCTAGGGTAGATTCCAGAGATGTTCTCAAGATGGCAACCAGTATTCACCATCCTTCAGAAGTAAGGGCTGTAATTCATTCCACTTACCTACCTCTTCGAAGGCTCTCTTTTCTTTTTCATTAAAAACTTTTTAAATATATTTATTGATTTCTTTTTAAGGCTATACTTTCTTTTTATCTCTTAAGCTGAATACTTGGCTTGTTTATTTTAGTCTTTCTTATGTATTAAAACATTTGACGTTTTACTTTTTTTTTTCTTTGATTACAGCTTTCGCTACATTCCATCAGTTTTTGTGTGTGGTATTCTCATTTATGTCTAAATAATTTAGAATTTTATTTTTCTTTGAACTGAAATTTAAGAGTGCTTAATTTCATTTTTTAAAGTATAACTAAAAATTTCTCTTTAACCTATTTATATAAGATACCTTTCTCAAATGCTTACATAAATTCAGTAATCTAGTATCCTTCATTTCCACAACCAAACACATTGCTACATACAAATGATTTCTTAGGTTGCATTTTCACCTTTCAGATTTTACTTATTCTAGCTAAGATTCCCTTCTCCATGCTTAAAAAAAACAACAACAAAAAACAAAACAAAAACCTTTCTAGCAGGTATTAGAAACCATCCTCCAACTTGCTACAGCCCAACTTCCCATTCATATTGCCAAGTTCAAACCTCAAACCAGGCTGCTTTACTGGAACTGTTACCACAAGCAAAATCCCTCCTAAACAAAGTTCCAGTGTTTTCTATACTTTCCCTTTCATTCATGAATAGAATGAATAGAGCCTCTGACCCTGACCTGCTCCATTAAAACCCACCACGTTCTTCAAGCAATCCTTTTCTCCTGGTAGACCCTCCATGCCAAATCCAATTCCTCTGTAGCTCTGAACTTTACATTGAACTCCTTGCCTGCAGAAATATGTATGCTATAAATAGCATCCTTTCACTGAGTTCATAATCAGGATTCCCACACTATATTGTCTATAAGTTGCTGCTTTTTGCCTCAAGAGGGAGAACCCGAGATTTTAAAACCTA
>NW_005871156.1:3774376-3801876 GCF_000147115.1 Myotis lucifugus
GCCCCCTTAGGAAACAAGTTAAGCCCAGCTCAGGCCCTCAGCAAACAGGCAACTAACTGCCAAGACTTTAGTATAAAGGCAACCCACCATGATGAGCCCAAGTCCAACTCCTGCAAGGTGCATTCAGAGCCAACCTGAGAGACACATTAAAATGTCAAGACCTAAAATAGAACACTGGTTTCCAGCAAGCATATGGTAGGAGAAGCAGCTGTCTATAGTCTGTCACAAGAAAATGTGGGTCTGATTGAACTACTCTGTACCCAACTTTGGTGGTGGATACATAGGTCTACAAATGTGTCAAAGTCCATAGAGTGGTTCACCAAAAATAATGAGTTTTACCATACAAAAAATTAATAGCAAGGCCAGAACACAGAAGTAGAGCCCGTGTTCACATGAACTGGATTGGAATGGGGGGGGCAGTGAGGGGTGACCAAACGACTGAACAGCAGGCTGCATGGGGCGACCAGGCCAGCAGAGGGGAGCAGTTGGGGCAACCAGGCCGGCAGGGGGGGCAGTAAGAGGCAATCAGGCCAGTGGGGGAGGCAGTTAGGGGTAACCAGGCTGGCAAAGGGGGGGGAGTTGGGGGTGACCAGGCCAGCAGGGGGGGCAGTTAGGGGCGATCAGGCAGGCAGGCAGGTGAGCAGTTAGGAGCCAGTGGTCCCGGATTGTGAGAGGGATATCCAACTGCTGGTTTAGACCCGATCCTCAGGATCAGGCCTAAACCGGCAGTTGGACATCCCCCAAGGGGTCCCGGATTGGAGAGGGTGCAGGCTGGGCTGAGGGGACACCCCCCCACACACACGAATTTCATGCACTGGGCCTCTAGTATATACATACTCGCATAGGGGCTTCAGTGTTTCTCCAACATGACCCATCCTAAATACCTCTATTTATCCATGATATTTCTCAATGTCATGGTCTTTATACTACTCTATAAAATGCAGAAAACCCTATTGTCTTGAGAGTATAAATGGCAAATTCCTGGAAAAAAGGGGCTACAATGTTCTCCTCCTTTTTGTCCACGGCACTCTTACCTGCTGAACCCTACCTTAATCTGACATTCCTAAAACACAGTGCTCCAGACAACCACTGCCATTAGATCTCAGTTGGCAAGAGAGTAGTACTGTGCGTCCATACCTAAACTTTAACTGCACGCATTTTGCTTTTTCTCTACTTAGCATTAATATATTGATTTAGTCATTCATTGATTCAACATATGCTGAACTCCTATTATATACTGTGCACAATGGAGATAAGGGAACAGAAGTGAGGGCAGAAAGCCTGGGCAGGAGGCCATATCAAGTGAAGGTGGGAATGGAGAGATAGGCATGATTTGAGAGTCAAAATATAGGTAGATGATCAGGTTTGGAGAGAAGTTGATGAGTATGGGTTTGGGCATTTTTTGTTGGAAATTTCTTTATGATAATTAAGTAGAGACATCCATTAGGCACTTGGATAAAAAAGGAGAAAGGTATAGGTTTAATCTATAGATTAAGGAGGAACCATCAGAACAATTATGTGGCCTGAGAAGGTTGTCAAGACCAAACCTAGAAGCACACCAGACTGAGGACACGGTGAGAAGGACACCGAGGAAGGTCAGGCAATTAGATGAGGAACTGAAAGAGCATGGATCCCAGGTACCTAAAGGAGCAGAGATTTCCCTTTTTAAAAGCTGCAAGACATAAAACATGTTTCTTTCACATATTTTCTCAATAAAACAATTCAAAATACTCATTGAAGGTACATACATCTTGAAGGAATCACTAATTTTACTAGACTGTCCTCACCTTCAAGAACCCTGAGCCTAAGTGAGATGTGCATATTAATGGAGCTGACATGTGAGCATCTTATTTCTCACCAACAGTGAGTAATGACTGTGGGTTGATTACAAATTATTCAAGTTAATGGCATAAATGAACAATATACTACTTATGCATTTGCATTAAGATTGTGATCGTTTAGCCTTTAAGTATGTGTGTTTCTCTATCTTAGCATGATGTGAAGTCAAAGGGAGTATTACCTTCTTGAAAGCATATACTGAGGCTTAAGTTTCCAGAATATGGTCAGGACCAAATGGAGTGCTTACTAAAGGTAGCTGAAAGCAATATAACTGGACAGACAACCTGAACTGTGGTCAAAGAAGGGGGAAAGGGTCAAAACTAAGAGCAGCGGGTACCTGACAACTAGGTCAACGGGATGAAGCAAAGCTATTAAAGGATTAGAAATCAGGAAAGAGGCGAACAGGTGAGGGAGCAGAATGAATACAGAATGTAAGGAAGCCTGAGCAAGGGTGCACAAAGAAGGCAAAAGTGTCAGAGATGGGCTGAATGCGGGGCAGATTCCATGGCTCAGGAATATGCGTGATTACCTAAAGGAGTGACAGGACTGGGTCACAGGGTTAAAACACACCAGAGTCTGCAGTTCCAGCTACAGCAGAGTCTTGATAAAAGAAGACAACTCTGTTTGACTGGCAACCAACTCCACCTGCCAGGTGGCAATATCCCATTTACCCTCTTGGGAGCCTCACATTGGCCTGTGATTGAGTCTGACTGTGACCAGGGATAGCCAGTTTCCCTTTGCCCACTAGGCAGTAATCACTGTTGAAGACGAGGTGATATATTCGTAAATGTGTGATAGAATTAAATGATTGCCATTTATCTACATAATTAGATAAGCAAATGAATGAAATAAACCAACACGTATTAGGACAGGTGAAAACCAGGTCATTAGGAAATGTTTCTTATTAACAGAGAGGGTATGAAAAAGGGGAGGGTATGGAAGACTCTCCATGGCTTTTCTGTTCTATTTCTTTCATTTATCTTTAATTTTTTTCCTTGCAGGTTAAAGCTGACTCCACATCTTAAGGGACCAACACAAGCCATCAAGTTAAATGATGTCCCTGATAGCTCTGTGGATCAATAGTTATATAGGCCTATTCCTCATCCGAGCTCTGTCAGGGCCCAAATTATACACTGTACATGAAAACCACCTCCTGGATTTACTGCCCCTGCACCACCCAGTCATGGCAGGTCGCTTACTGCCCTGCCTTTATTTCTTTTAAGCTTTAACTAAGTCTTTGCTACAGATTTTTCAACACTTTCAAAGTGACAGGGCCATGATTAGCCAAGTTCTCCTTCCTTCCACAGAACAGCAGTGATTCCCTTGACTTCCAAAAGTAACCCATTAATGCCCTCCCTCTCTCACAGAGGTATGAGAAATCTTCAAGTC
Organism: Myotis lucifugus; assembly: GCF_000147115.1. Taxonomy (NCBI): domain Eukaryota; kingdom Metazoa; phylum Chordata; class Mammalia; order Chiroptera; family Vespertilionidae; genus Myotis; species Myotis lucifugus. Next base: position 3,777,605 of record NW_005871156.1, read on the forward strand.
AGAGCACACACAATTGGCAATGAGATTGAAGCAGTATGAGGAAGCAGAAGAGAACTTGGCCACCTGCGGTGTTTCTAATGCTCCTAGGGTAACCCACTAGAATCTGGACCATCAGCTTCTGTGGGAGAGTGACTGAGGAACCAAAATTTCCAGTTCTACTTCTGAGAGTCAGGTGCTAGGCAAATCACCTCATCACTCTACACCTTGGTTCTTCTCTCTTAAATGGGAATGATTCTACTTCCCTGCATTACTTCATGGAGAGGATAGTCACCTACATCAAATCGAGTATACATAAAAACATTTCATACTCTTGGGAGGGAGCTATCCTATAAATTCTAGGTTTTATTGTTATTTAATACTTCTATATCTCAGATTGATCTGCTCTCATGAATCACTTTCTACCAAAATGGACTTGAGTAATAGTGAACTGTTTTTTAAGCTTTCTAATCTCCCAATTGGGTCAGATGTCTAGAATTATAGCCCTCTGAGATGATGTGTGAAGCACGCTTCAAGAAATAGAGACTAACTCTTGTCTGTGATTAAGAGACAACATCACATGACTTTCTCATCAGAGTCCAGGGCAAAGAGGTTCTTGGAGGTCAGTCTGGTAGCCAGACTAATGGGTAGCCTCACTTTCTTGACCTGTGATCTTCAAATTTGTCCCAATTTGATCCATATTTCTTATCTTCTTGTGTGTGTTTTGGAAACATTTCTGTTTAGTGAATAGCAATAATAGCCACTACTTTAATTGTTTTAAAAAGCAAATAAGAGACCCAATTTTCTGTTGGTCCAATGTGTGGATATGGTTTCAACATACATTCTCCCCATGCCTCATGCAGTTGTATTTTATTTTACACTGTAGTGCCCCATTAACCACTTGCTGACTCAGTCAGACTCTGTCTTGATAGCATTAGCTGTTTAACATTAAGTAAAAGAGTAACATTAAGCAGTCCTCTAATTTCAAGCATAATTCTCATTAGCCACTGTACTCTTGCATCCAAATATATCAACTCAATGTTTTCCACACCATCCTATTCTGAGTTCCTATACCCAAACACTTCACTGTGACCTGTCATTTTTAGCTCATTTTAACCAACACTGAGTTAGCTAATTAGAAACATAGATGAGTCAGATTTAGACTCATCTATAAAACTCTAAGGAAGTGGTCAGTGCTGCTTTTGTATTTCCAGGCCCAGACCACAGTTTTGTGGCCCCAGGTACAGGTCAATTTCTGAATGTTTTAATTTAATCAACATTCAGTTTTGCAATCTGTGCAGAAAATGCACTGCAGACTTTCATTGACTCTCCTGCCTGTAGGAATGAAGGATCCTTCCCATTGCTCCTCACAGAGAGTAAATTCAGATCATTTTCCCAGGACTTGCTGGCACTGCCTGGGGACCTCGAGGTCTGGATTGGGTCATTTGGTCTCTGCTGGATGCCCCATTGAGTGTCAGCACACAGCAATGGCCCTCCTCTTCTTCCTTGTATTATGTTGAATATATTCTCCTTTTTCCTCCATTTCCCTGGATTATTGTAAAACTCAAATGAAGTAATAGAATAATTACTAGCATAGAGATCTTTGTAGAATTGAAGGTTTCTTTTTATATAAATGGGAGGGAAAAGCCTTAAAAATTTAAATCCGTTGTTAACAATAGTAAATGAATATTTTATTCAGTTGTTCTATTGCTGGGCAGTAGGCTCTTCAGAAGTGCTGGCACATCCCAGATTTTAGTGGTTCTCTGCTAGTCCTCTAAGTTCAAAATATTTCCATTTTCTGATCACAATCCAGCCATCAGAATAGAATCTCTTTTCATCCTTTGGATTGACTTGCATTCATTGATACCCCACTCCAACTGTAGGTCATCTTTAAGTTTTGTATTCTGCTTAACAGCTACATCACTGTGCTTTTTAGTTGACAGAAATCTCAACGTTACCCATGCACAGCAAATGGCTTAGAAAGTGATATTGGTCTTGATGTCTGATCTTAAACCCAAAGTCAGTGCTATTTAGTTTTATCCTTTAGGGATTCAGTCCACAAGCAGGATTATAATAGACCAAGCAAGTCTTCCTGAAACAGTCACTGCTTTAGGAGTACAGCCTTTAATTTGAAGGTACTTTCCCCAGCTGAAAGCTATAATAATGCTTCATTCCATCTGGCAACAAAACAAAGAGCTGTAGGATTTATAAACTGACAGATCCTCTAATAAGTGTGAGCGAGAGTTCAAATTTGCATTCTTTTATGTGACTGGGTGACACATCTCATCACCTATTCTAACTTTGGGACCTTTATTAATAGCCAATTTGCACACATGCAATTGGTATGATGACCCAAATCAATCATAACCATGATGGAAAATGCTCCATAAAACAATGACACAATCTGTCAGCACCCAGGTTGTATAGATAAGGCCAGCTGTGCAGATAACCTACCTGAACATGCTACCTCCTAATTTCTGAAGATTGACTCAGCTGGTCTGACAAGGAGGTTTGTGCCCTTCCTCACCAGTCTACGAACATCCCTGACATAACAACCAGGTCAATAAAGGGAATGACTTCCCCAAATAGAGATTGACAGGAGACAAAAGCCAAGGGTGTTTCTGATTGGTTTAAAAGGATGCATGGAAAGGCCATGGTAGTAAATGAGTTCCAAAAGAAATTATTTTTGTGCCCATCAGACCAGGTGTAGTTTGTAGACATGGACTTCAATCCCTGTGTTCACATGTAAAGGGACACGCACTAGATTAATACTCCAGATCTCATGGGCCACCCTTTACTCACAGTCCACAGATTAAAGGTAAAAACTACTGGCCCACTTTTAAGTTATGAAAGAACTACAGACTCTGAGAATTTAGTTTCTGGATTCTTTTTCTCTCATCTTCCTTGAACCAGAGTAATGCTACAATCTTAGATGAGTAAATCTACTTTAAAAATGCTTATTTTCATTTAAGTAGGTGATCTTAGGGTCTAGACTGGGGGTAGGGGGACCAGCAGAGCATATTAGCAAGCCCATTTGGTTGCATATCTATGTAACAATTGAAGTTAACCATTTGGTTTCCATTTGACTGGTTCCTGTACTGATTTTCAGTTGGCTCTGAATTCAGGTAAGGAAAAGAGGGGTCCTATTTATGAGTTCCTTCAAGTCACACAATGTTCATTTGGTTGCCATAGGACTGATTTAACAAACTCACCCCAAGCTTACACTGGCTTGGAAAAATATACTCAGATAACAGTTAAATTTAGCAGTTGAGTGGCCATCCTCCAAGGAGTAAATCAAGGGCCTGACTCGTTCCATGCTCAGGTTCTGTTATCTTCCACATGTGATTTCCAAAGCCACCATAAAAGTCAATGTCCTTCTAGCAAGTCAGAGGAGAAGAGAGCTTGGAAGATGCACGCAGGAGTATTTTAAGAGCCAGGCCTGGAAGTGGTGCATTACACTTCTCTTCACGTTCCTCTGGCTAGAACACAGTTACATGGGCACAAAAGAAAGGCTGGGAAATGTATTTGAACTGTATGCTCAGGAAGAAAAGGAAATGGATTTGGTGAGCAACTAGCTGTCTGCTACAGTGGCAGTATTAGAAAAACAAAAGGCAACTGATTAGATATCTGCCATAGCAAGATAGTTACATTTGGATGGAGATGCCTTAAGAATAAAGAATGTGAGCATTTTCCAAATAATCTTTTCTATCTACACTATTAGTAGACAACCAATCAAATGGTACAAAGACATGCTACAGGCAAACCTTGGGACTTGCATCATCTACCACCATCACGCACTTTGAGACCAGTAACCACTTCTGTGCCATGCCACCAGTGCTGAGTATGCACAAGATCCTGGCAACCCTGCCTTCTTCCTGGATGCCAGCTTTTTCCCACCTTGCACTCCACTTCCCACCCCAATCTTGCCCAGTTCTTGACTTTTGCTTCATTCCTGTCCATGGTGTTATCCCTAGATATCCCCTTGGCTCTGACCCTTATGTTGTTCTTTTGTTCACTAAGGCATTCACTCCTCAGACTGAGGTTTCTGGCCAATGAAGCTGACAACTCAGCCCATTTCTGGTCTGAATCAATCAGCCCAGACTCAGCACCAGCCCACAAAACTACAGAGGTTTTCCCACCTTCTACAGAAGAAACGGGACATGAATGCTTTAGGAAAAATAGGTTGTTCATGACTTACAAAATTCCCCACCCAGCCAGATTTTAAATTTTAGCTCCCAGAAAGCATTCTACCTACATTATCTGATTTCAATCTGATCCAAACTTATAATAAGATGTTGGTACCACTGCCATCCCGATTTTATTCTATTTTTAGATGATTTTATTGATTTGAGAGAGAGAAGATGGGAGAGGGAGAGAGAGATAGAAACATCAATGATAAGAGAAGCATCTATTGGCTGCCTCCTGCATGTCCCCTACTGAGGATCAAACCTGCATCCAGGGCATGTGCTCTCACCAAGAATCAAACTGGCCCTCTTGGTGCATGGAATGATGCTCAACCAACTGAGCCACACTGGCCAAGCTGACCTCTCCATTTTAACAATGAGGGAAATAAGACTAGTGAAGCACAGTAACTTAGGAACATCATGCTGAAGGACTTCTATTTGAACCCAGTTATTCCTGACTCCTAAGTCTAAGCTCTGGGAAAAAGCACTGTATATAACTAGCAGTGATCAGGGTTTAAATGAGACAGAGGGTATACCTCTGGCTTAATAGTAGGTTTCTGGGTGATAGCTATGGATGTTGATCTGGTCCTGAGCTATACAAGTGTCTCCCCAAAGAGATAATTATTAAAGAGCAGTATTATAGGCTAGTGAATCCCAGACCACAATCATAGTTCAGGTGGTTCTGATTGGCTTTCCTGTCCTTGACATTTTGGGGGACATGGTTTTACCTCTTGGTCCAAATTACAACATATTTTCTGTTTATCAATCATGACTTGATTTTTCTGATAATGTGAGGAAATTTTCTCAGCCCCAAATGTCTGCCAATGATTCGTGGATGGCAGGTAAGCATATTAGCAAGCTATATTTACCACAATTTAAAATTTCATTGTCTTTCAGTAAAAGGCAGCTGTTTCCAAATGTCATGAATCAACCTTTATGTCTGACTGATGGGTGTTTGCAGGAAACATCTTGCAATACTGTCACGTGTTATTGGGAGCTTCTAGATGTAGATTATTTGCAAGTCAGAACCTGCTGCTTTCTAGTGAGTTGCTATTTGTATTGCTTCAATAACCTCCTGTTTAGATATGACAATAGGCTGGTAATCCATGGTCCATTTGCCCCACTTGATTCTCACACCACAATGCTGTGGACCTAGGTATCGGGAACCTTGCAAACACTTGCCAACAATTCAATCACACATCGTATTTGAGGAACACACTCAGTGAGAGCTAATTGGTGCTACTGTCAAGCCCCAGAACATTTTATTTGGTTTTCCTGGAATTACTTATCGTAATTTTTAAATCCTGAATTTCCATCTACTTCTGTAGTGTTTTGAGTACTGGATTAATTTTTGTGTATATTTGTCAATTATTCCCATCAACTTATTTTCACATAAGTCATTCAATGTAAGATACTAATTAGCTGAGCAATTTTATTGTTTAGTCTGTCAGATTCATTGTTATTTTTATATCACTTAAGTCTTCCCAGCCTTTTGGTGGCTTTTCCAAATTTCTGTCCCTCTGTTTTATTACATTTCACTCTATTTGCCCCTTTATTGCTGTGATGTGGATTAATTTAAGTAATTTTTCCTACTGCTGTAACAATCCAATAGTAAATGCTTTATGAAATTATTTTAGACCTGATACGTCATTTGGCTATTGAGGTAATGCACAATGGTCTAATTATTGTAGAGTAGAAAATCTGGAAAGTGTGATGCCTTTCATTAGGTCAGAGTATAAAAGAAATCCAAAGCCACAATGAATGTAATTCTTGTAAACAATCTTTGGGTGTCATGGTTTTCAAAAACTATCAGAATTCAGTTCAATATTTATACCTTTCCTTTTTTCAGTGCTCTCTATGCTTATCCAAATTTCCATTCATCTCACCCAAAACTGAATTCTCACATCTGTTGATATATCCATTTCTGATTCAGTAACTAGGCATCTCTTTACCATGTCTTTCAGATTTATCACATTTACTCAGCCTGGCTGACAGTTCAAGATTTGGTAATAAGATGTGGCTACCTTGTAGGTCTCTGCACCTCAAATCTCAATAAAGAGGTCTCCAATAACTGTGCATTTACTGGATCTTCCTTTAATGTTCGCTCAGCAATCCAGCTCAAGTGGATGAGTGATTCTGTCGGCCATTACACTTCGGATGGTCACAGCTCGCTGGGCTTGGGTGCACCTTCAATCTCTGGTTCCAGATCATCAGGCCCAGCCAGCCACTTGTAACTATTTCCAGTGTGCAAGGCCATTCCTGAGTGAAAAGACCATCAGTCTCTCCACGGACTCACCTCTAATTCTCCTTTCCCTGACAGAGTGACTATTCTGGCCCCACAATGAGCCACTAAAACCCATGATGAGCTACTAAAACCTTTACAGGGTATCAGAGCCCATGAAGTAACTGTGGCACAGCTTGCCTCTCACGCACAAGGACACTGAGCGGGGTTTTGAGAGGCTTATAATTAGTATAATTACTTTATTTTGATTGCTGAGGTTAACAACATGGGCAATGCCCAAGCATATTATCATCATCAATTGATGAGTTGGAGTTTTAAAAATCTGATTATATGACATGTGTTCAGCCATATCACCCTTGGCGTTGCTCTTGGGGAATAACTAATACCTTGTTCCTTAAGATGCTTAAATAATTTTGCCCACGATGCTGTGCCAGGTGTGAGCAAATCTAAAGAAATGAGCTCCCTGAATATTCTGTCATGAGGGTGTGTTTGTGCCAGCATGAGTGCCATGTTACAAAGGCATCCAAGAGAGCAGGAAGCTTGTCATTCAGCTGATCAGGAATATGCCAGCAGGGTTCAAATTTCTTTGTGACACAGTCAGCTACGCTCCAGAGAAAACTGACAAATGCTTCTCACCTTGACAAAATTTTGATAAACATTTTTGGTTGTCACAACTTGGGGACTGGGGGGAGTATGCTACTAGCATCTAGTGCAGTGATGGCGAACCTATGACACGCGTGTCAGAGGTGACACGCGAACTCATTTTTTTGGTTGATTTTTCTTTGTTAAATGGCATTTAAATATATAAAATAAATATCAAAAATATAAATCTTTGTTTTACTATGGTTGCAAATATCAAAAAATTTCTATATGTGACACAGCACCAGAGTTAAGTTAGGGTTTTTCAAAATGCTGACACGCCGAGCTCAAAAGGTTCGCCATCACTGCTCTAGTGGATAGAGGCCAGGACGCTGTTAAACCTCCTATAATGCAGAGGATAGCCCCCCACTCCCCAGATGAGAATTGTTTGGCTCAAAATGTCAATAGAGGCAAGGTTGAGAAAACCTGGGTTAGACCAAAGACAAAGACTTTACAAGGTTAAGTGCATAGGATTATCCAAAAATAATAAGCTTAAACAGTTCACCCATTCAAAACTATTCAAAAGGACAATAAAAGTTTCAAAACAGTAAGCTTCATTAGTTGAAGTATCTAAAAACTTAAAAGATCTCAGCTTGCCTTTTAAAAGTTAAACATTTTAGGCATGCTGAAAACTCCATGAAATTAGGACTTGACAAGATTCAAATGAACAATCCACTTTTATCTCAGTACTGAAGGCTCTTTTTCTCATAAAGAGAGATAGGATGATGATTCCCTTCCACTCCCACCCTAGGTATCCCACATGTATACCAGAAATCACTCATGAAATCATGCTGTGTGTGAAATAGCCAACAGGCAGAATTTTTTTAAAGGTGATCATGACCCAGGTTATAAAACACAATCCCTACTCAGGGCAATCAAAAGTTAGAGGCTAACCCTGTATTGCAAATTGACATACGGTTTAATTCATGTTAAAATAGGTTATCGTGGCCTAAATTCTGACTCTTCCCAAAATTATTCCCTTCCTTGTGCACTATAGCTCAAATAAATAAAATAAAGTAAAGATTAATTAGTGACCATTTAAAATGTAATCTTACTTGAAGACGTAGACTTTTAATTATTCAGATCTTAACATTAGATAGTTATAAAATTGTGCTAGATTCCTTACATTTATTACCAATGATCAAGAGGAAGATAAAGAGATGAAGCTATTTGAACAGGCCCTTTAATCATCTGATTTTCAAAAATTAAGGCATTTGTTCTAGGGGGCTCATGAACCCCAGTATCCTGGTGTCAGCTAGCCACACCACCCTGGGCGTGGTCCAGAAACCTATTCGCACAGAACATTTGTCCTTTATTAGCAGCCTGGGCTTGGCCCCAAACCCCAAGGTGGATCTCAAGCCCTGGTGAGCTCTGCTGCCTGACAGAAATCTCCTGGGCTAGACTAGGCAGGCTGACGTAGCTTTCTTCCCCCTGAATCTTACCCTAATTTCCACTTAGCTTTTTTTCCCCAATTTATTTTTATTGTTGGAAGTATTACAGTTGTCTCCTTTTTCCCCCCCACTGATCCTGTTCACCCCACCCCCAACCCACCCTTGGGCCTTCACCACACCATTGTCTGTGTCTATGGGTTATGTATATCCTATATAATAAAGAGCTAATATGCAAATGGTCATCACGCCCTCATGCCCTCACATTGCAATGGCTCAGACACTCAACACTGGGGAGAGAGAAATGGGGACCAGCCAGGCACAAATGAGCTTGTGAGAGAGGAATGGAGACCAATCCATGCACAGCTGAACTCCTCCTCCTTGGAGGTGGGATCCAAGTAAGGGGGTGGGGGGACTGTAACCTCTCTTAAGCACCATCAACTGAAATGATTAACAGGGCTTTAATGGAAGTGTAGGAATGAGGAATCAAGTAATTCTGGGTTTGTGGGCTTTAAGAGCAAACAAACCAAATGAAGAAGTAGCATAACCAGGAGGCAACATGACAGTTCAGAGCAGCAGGAAAATGGGGCCAAGGGGTCAGAAAGGAGCATGGAACGTGGCTGTGAGAGAGCCAAAGACAAATAAGTTTTTTCAGGATCTTGCTTAGATCAACCTAATGTCTGAAGGTCTTTTCCCATTGATGGCTTCGTCACCAAGGTAGAGCTGCTGTACAGGGATGACTCCTCACCCAACCAGATTTCTTACAGACATGTCCACCCACATCCAGAACTTCTTACCTCAGCACCAAGAGTTCAAGTTGCCTTTTGGGAAAATTCAAATCGTGGCATTGTATATTGTAGCTCCAGTCTAAGTCACCTTATGGAAGATTCTGGGCTGCATATCAGAGATTGCTGAGTTATTGATATAACCCAAAAGACAGCCACCAATGTGGATTTATGGCCAAAGACTCAGGAAGTAAGACTGGCTGCAGCAAAAAGGTAGGTATTTTGAACAGATTGAGAGTTTCTGGAAACATGCAGAACAATTATTTGGGATTAACTGTACAATTATGCAGACCCCACTTCAACATGCTGTGCAGGTTTATGGTTGAGAGGACACTCATGCTTGCTTAATATTTCGGATTGGGTGGTGGAAGGACCACAGTGTGTAAGTATAGCTGTTCTTATTTACCAAAAATTTATTTCCGGCTATTCTTATTTGGTCCCAGGCTTGTGAAGAAGCCTGTTGTTGGACTGATTTGAGATTCGTGAGTATTCTGCTAAAGAGGACAGGAATTATGAAATGGCCTCAGAGAAACTGGCAGAAAAGTGAAAAACAAGGGGCTTAGAAAAATCTACCTAAAATATACATAGCAAATACTCTATCCATTTTTATTGTTGAGGATTTTGCCTTGCATGAGCTTAATTGGGCCGATGTACCATCCCGGTATGTCCTTGGGAGAGAAAGTCATAGAGGGAAGATCAGCCAAGATTAAATCAGGACTTGCAGAATTATTGCATTCAGGCTGAAAAGAGTTAATTTTAAATGCTTTAGGTTTAAAAAAAAGCTTGCTAAGAACAGTAGTTGGGGGAGACATTTCAAACGTAAATTTGCCCTTGGTATGAGGACACAAATGTAAGGCTGGCTACTACTCAATAGGAAAGTAACTTCCGCTCTTTTCCTCATTCTTTCAAATTGGGGTCAGTCCTAGGGATGTGTCCACAGCTCTAAAGATATACATTTGTGGCACCAATTGAATGGGGCACCTTGCTGTCAAGTCATGAAAGGAACTGGCCACCCAGCAGAGCTTGTCTCTGGGTTTCAGAACCTGCCTTTATCCTTCTGGCCCTCCTCCCCACACCAGTTTCTGTCTTATCCTAGTTAACCTCTCCTCTTCCTCTTTTATCCTTTGTGTGTCCTGGGCCCTTCCCTGTGGGGTTGATTTGACAATGCAGCCAAGCTTTAACTTCTTAATTTGTTTCACTTGGAGTTTACCATTATAAATCTTTCAGGAGTTTCATCTCACCTTATAATTCTGATTAAATGGCCCTGCTTTAATAACAGAGATGTGTTGGATTCTTCATGTCTATAATGGGCCCAGAAGTCCATAGAGGGAGCTTTTGTGTTTAAGACAACAAAAATAACTCTCATTACAATTAATAAAAGAAAAATGAGACTCCCCATGTCGAATCTCTATAAGTCTCTAGTATATTAAACATTCAGGAAAGAGATGTGCTGAAGACTCAGCCTGTTATGACCCCATAGTTAATGGGTCTGGAAAGCAGATGACACCAGGTGAGGTTCAGAGCTGCCAGTTGCCACAGCAACTTAAAATACCTCCTGCAGCACTCTCGTTCCTATGTCAAAGAACCGCATTCTCAAAGCAGAGAGGTGACAGAGGTCTGATCAGCTTCCCTCTGACAACCACACTCCAACTCACTGACCTTCCCCCGCTTGGGTGGAAGGCTTGGGAAGGCTTTTCTAAGATATTGCTTATCTTATTTAACCATAGGCTTGCTTTAATATGGGGCATTTTTTCCAAACAACAATGTAACTTTGAAATGAGGTAGACCCGTGGTCAGCAAACCGCGGCTCGTGAGCCACATGCGGCTCTTTGGCCCCTTCAGTGTGGCTCTTCCACAAAATGCCACGTGCGAGCGCGCATGTACAGTGCAATTGAAACTTCATGGCCCATGCACAGAAGTCGGTATTTTGTGGAAGAGCCAGTATTTTGTGGAAGAGCCACCACTGAAGGGGCCAAAGAGCCACATGTGGCTCGCGAGCCGCGGTTTGCTGAGCCGCAGTTTGCCGACCACTGAGTAGACCATGGTTTGACTCTAGCCTCAACCTATTGTGCTAATTCAGTGATTCTTGCCAAGCTGCTTAAATTCTTTAAACCTCAGCATCCACTCTTAGAAATTAGGTTGTGTGTTAGTCAGATTTGCTGGATAACAAATAATATCAAAAACTCAGTGTCTTAAAAAACATTGGCTCTCTTGCTCACAGTTCTACCAGTAGTTGTAGACTGGGGTCATCAGGGCTTGGCTCTAGGCTGTGGGTTGGGTACACGTTTCCTTATTCTCCTTGGACCAGAGGCAACCCACAGAATGTCCTTCTCATGCTAAGCCACAGGAACACAAAGGGGCAAGTCAAGCTATTCAAGCACATCTAAAGATCCTGCTCAAGTCATGTCTGCTAAGATCTCCTTGGGCAAAGCAGTCACAGAACTAATCTAAAGTCAAGTAGGAGGGAAGTGCACTGTATCACCCCTCCTCCCATGAAGTCTTTGTAAAGCCAGAGGGTGTGAGGAATTGAGAGCCAATCTTCCACAACTGAAATAACTATCACATAGAGGAGTTGTAAAGATTAACTAAGATAAAAAATACATAAATCCCAGGACAGAGTATGTGCTAAATAAATGATAGCTATTACTGTTGGTTAACAAATAGTGTTTCTGATATCTATGCCTAGCTACAGAAAAGTTCCAAAATGAGACCAACTGTTAGACATTACTTGTTACCCTTAAATGATTTTTATTAATGATAATTACTAAAACCTAGCCCCAGGCTTGTGCTCCCTGATGCTGTGAGACTCTGATGATGAAAAAAGTCAGGACAATCTACCAAAAGGTTTATACAAACTAAGAGGCTGAAGACATTTGTCCTTGGAGCTGCAGGTTCCCTGCTCTGAGCAGCTTCCTCCAACTGTTCTGGCCTTATTTGACACCACAAAGAAGGTCTCCAAACACTCGGTCCTTGCCTTCATTAGAAACTATTAGTACCTCTGAAAAACTGAGGCTCCCTTCTCCCTGTATCCACATAGGGTCATGGAAGAGCAGGTACGGTGGTATGGTGGTATGGTGGCTAATTTCTGTCTAGCCTTTTCTCATACAAACCTGTCTCTAACTCCGCTTCCTGTAAGAAAAAGCCTTTCAATATAGAGGAGGGGATAATCTTAGGTCTCCAGAATCCACAACCCCTCCCTCCTACCTCATTTTACATACATACTCCTCTATTTCCCACTCATCCTTCACAGGGAAGTTCAACCTACATTACTTAAAATATAGGGATAATTTGAGTTAGCAGGGACCTGAGAGGTTTCAGAATGTCTCACAGCACTCTAGAAATGCTTAGTATTTGGACCTGAAATGACATTCCTGGGTTGAAATGGTGACTCCATCACCCCTTTGGTAGACTAATCTAAAGTCAAGTAGGAGGGAAGTGCACTGTATCACCCCTCCTCCCATGAAGTCTTTGTAAAGCCAGAGCCCAAGTCATACTATTTGGACTCTGTAGGACTCCTTTTTAGCAATTATAAAATGGGATTTTAAATACCTGCCTTGAAATATCACTGATGGGATCAGATGAAATGGTTACTGCTGAGGAAAGATTTATTGAGTGCTTACTAGTATGTGTGCCAGATCCTAAGGATGAAAGACTTGACCACTTCCCTCCAAAGTTTACAAGATAGTCCCAGGAGCATAGTAGGAGCTCAGTAAACCATTACTATCATTATCACTTTCACTTACCTAGTAGCAATGTGCGAGTATTTAACAAGTGGCACCATACTACAACCCTTATACAGAAAGGACAAGCAGTCTTAGAACTGTAGCAGGTGCTGGAGGCCACCTACTATGCCGGGATCATGGGGAGTAATGGCTGGTGGCCTGGGAGTGATCATCAGGGAGGCTGTGGAAGCTTGGCCACACCGGAAACTAAGGCAGCAACTACTTACCACCTAGTAAAATTGTTTTGACATTTTAACAACTGGTATGGCATTATCAGAGACATTATATTTTAAGTGATAAATGTACATACCATACCTTTTGATAGTTCTTTTTTCTACCTAAATGTTATTATAAAGAAATAACGCTCTCTTATATATGTTGCTCTTTCTGACCAATGGTGCAAGGAAAATTTACCCTAAGTGAAGCTGATATTACAGTTCCAGTTTTGAAATGTTCATGTGAGGAGCCATTCTGCCACAGGAGCACAGATCTCTCCCCAACCAACACACACAGGCCCAAAGCAGAACCAAACGACTCCAAAGTCAAGACTGAAGGAAGCATCACTGTGTCACGTATGCTTAGGGATTCCAAGGCAGTGTGTTTGGATGCTCCATCCTCCTGGAGGCTTCCTGTCCCAGGAGGACTCCCTTTCTCAGAGATGTCTGAAGTCCCTCTGAAGTCCTCAAGCTGATAAGTGACAAAGAGTGGCAAGGAGGGTCAGCTTCAGGAAAGAGGAAACAAGTATAGAACTGTTGAAGAACAGAGGAAGGACCCTCCATGATGTTCATCCAACCACAGTGAAATAATGCCTTGGGATAGCGCCAACCTTCTGCCAGTATCATGTGCTTATTTGGCAGCACTTACCCCTTCCCCAAAATACTGAAGATTAAGGTAAACAAAGTAACATATTTCAGAAAATGAAAAATATCCCAGTCAATGAAAGAGTGAAGAATCAGAAAATTCCCATGCATGGTGGAGAGGATTCTTATAAGGATCACAGCAAGTGATGGAACATTCTTACTTCATTGGGGTTTAGGGTCATGGCAATTCAGAGCTTATAGAAAGCATCTGGTCCATTTAATCTGGAAAACTAAAGACCAATGAGGTTAAATGCCCTGTACTAACTGAGGACTCCTGATCCTCAAACCAGGAGCTGGTTACATCATGCTAACATTTCTTTCTCCCAACTGCAGAAAACAAGCGTGTGAACACACACACACACACACACACACACACACACACACATACACAAGAAAGACTCAGGGGTAATCAACGCACCAAGAGACAGGCATTCTTGGAAAAGATTTGTGAAAAAAATTATTCTCCAAAGAATATACAAACACCGACATTTAAGATTATTATTCTAGTTGCCAAGACAACAAAAGAACAAAATGAGAGAAAGAAATAACCAAAGAAATATTCTCCCAAGTAAAACATCCAAACCACATTGAGACTAAAGATGAGGCACCTCTCACCTTGGGACTGTTGGCCCAAAGAAGACACCTCTGATCACAGAAACCTGGGATGCCCACAACCATGAAAGTACTACAAAGCAAAAATATCACCATTAGTGTGCTGCAGACCAGAGTGATCTGCTAATTCCATTCACATGTGCCCAGAAGATTTGTGTAGAAGGAAGCAATCCAAATGCCATCTGCAGAGTTCATTTTAATAGCACTGAGGTTTGTGTGCATGTCTAATCATGGGATCAGCAAATTACATGCCTGGTGCATGAACCATATGACCTTTCTGCAATTGTGGAACAATTGAGTGCATTTTGGGAGAAAACCTAAGAGTGGAAAACTCACCGAGCAGAAGGCCAGGTTGTAAAGCTGTTGCACAGGGCAGATGAGAAGTGGTGATGAGCAACGCGTTTTTGAGCATCTCCTAAGCCTGGGGCACTGAACTGGGCACTGGAGGAGAATTAATTTCCCCCAAAAGTCACTATAGAGGAAACAGCATTATTGCCTTTAATAAATGTGCATCCCTCCAAGGAGACTCTAGATGCTCGGCATCAAAGGCAGACTGGAGATTACAAAGAGGAAGGGGGTCTGGAAAGAATCTCCTTCCACCATCTACCTGGCTGTGCCCCCTCCAGGCTCTCAGAACTCAAGAAATCAACATACCTCGAGGCCCTTGAACATTCAAAGGTCCTAGTAATAGACTAATACAAATTACTTAAACTGACAAAGCATTAACAGGGTCACTGATGGTGAGTTAGAAAAGGAAGAGCTAACAGTTACACATCATCCTGCTCTCTCTTTTGCCTCGTTCTGGTTTCCACACCTCTCCCCAATACATCATCATCTCCACACACAAACACACATACATGCATGCACATGCACACAGAAAGTACCAGTTTGTGTTAATATGAAGGCCTGGGCAAGATTAAGTTCTAGAAGTTTGGTAATAGTCTACTTTGAGAGATGTTAGAAATGTCAGGAAATGAGAAGACTATACTGTTGGAGAAGCCTCTGGCATGAATTACAGAAACGCTAAGAAATCCTTTCTCCAAGAGAATACTCTGGAACTTAAAAAAGACCTCAATGTACAAACAGTATCAGCAATACAGAAGACTTTCCTCCTCTTTCTTATACTTCCCAAGAACACACCCTGTGCTGAGGACTAATGTGGGGACATCTACCAAGCCAGATTTTGGGAAACTCTGGGTTCCTCAGAAATACAGGCTGTATTTCTGTCATCTTTGGACATCAGTGCCCAGCACTTAAGTGGTCTACCGAGATGCCTATTATTGAAATGGCCTACCCACTCTACATGCCCACCCTACACAGAGGTATTCACTTCCCCAGCACACACTTCTGCCTCTTACCTGAGATTAGGCAGAGCTCAGTAAACCATCACTATTATCATTTACATGAATCTGGTGGAAATGTGTGAGATATTTAATAAGTGGCAGAGTACAAGATCCCATTTAGGGATAAATAGCATCCTTAGAGCTTCAGCAGGGTGCTGCTGGATGTTACCTCCTATGCCAGTACCATCCACCCATCCATTCAAAAGATACATTTATATCAGCCACAGTTATTGGAACTAGGATATATCCCACTGTTCTTCCTGGAATAGTCATCCAGCCAGTCCTAATTTTGAACCAATCAGTAAATACCCAAAGAGTGCCTGCCATGTGCTAGGGTATGTCCTAAGCATTTTTATGCAAATGATGTAATAAATGCTGACTATGCAATCAAGAACCTACCCATTTAGTGGAGCAGCTGAGACCACACATAGCAAAGGAAAGCTGGGCAAACAGCAGAATGAAGAGGTCCACAGTGAGAGGAAGTCACTGAATATTTTAGTCTGCAGAGGAGGGAATCTGCTGTTCAGCCTACTTGGGCCTGTTAGATCTGGGGCTTGGTTGGAGATGGCTCTCTGAAGACACAGAGACAGAGTCGTAAGCAGAAATGTGAAAAGGGGAAAGAGAAACTAACACTGATTGGGCATGGCAATGGGCCTTCACAGCCCTTATTCCATGAGTGTCTCTCAGCAGCTCTTTATCATGCATGAACTTTTGTCATTTTCTTAGGCTGCTCAACATCCAAGCCCCTCCCCTTCTGAGAAAGCCTTCACTGTCTTGCCCAATAGGATAACAGGCCCCAAGCAAGGCTTAAATGTGGAGCTAGTGGCACCAAGAAGAATGAACCTGAGAGCCAAGCAGTGTCTAACAGTTGGGGTGTCATACAGTAGTGCATGGAGAGTGGCAGCATTATAACTGGGCTGTTCCTTCTGCTGTACCTTAGCTGAGTTTCTGACTGCTCAGATTCCCTTGGTCTCTGCCCATGTTGAAGTCCTGGTTCCTTAGCCTTCTCCTCAGTTCTACAAGTTTCTGATATCCATCCAATGAATTAAGTTAACTACAGTTATTTTCTGCTGTTTACTACAGAGAACTCTTGACACCTGTGATACAGGCATCATTCACTGTATTTTACAGATAAAGAAACCAAGGCTCTGGGAAGCTAAGTACACAGCCAATTAGTGATAGAGGTGGGGGTTTAAGCTCAGGTCTTCTGACTTCAAACTTAGGGATGCTTCCTCTAATTGGTGTGTTAATCAAGACACCTCTGGTTGCAAGTGACAGAAAAAATAACAAGTGAAACTGGCTTAAGCAAAAAGAATATGTATTAGCTGAATCGTTGAGATGTAGAAAGCATGCCTGGCTCTATTCCCCAAAGGATGTCGAGTCTATCCATTGTTGGTATCTGCTCTCACCTATCTGAACTTCACTCCTAGGAATCTCTTCCATAGTGGCGGCCTTCTCAAGGCTTGTAGTCTCAGAAACCAGTAGAAAAGGAATTATTTTCCTCAAATGATTGAATGAAATTCTTGCGTTTGATTCTCATTGAACCATTTCAGTGGCCAGAGATGGTATATATTCCTGGCCAACTCTGACTCACACGTGCTGCACCCCTTACCCCCTGCCCCAAACTCTGTAGTAGAGTCAACATCACTCCAACTTTATGGGCTGACATCGGTGGAGTGATAGTTCACAAGGAGAATCATAGTACTTTACCAGAAGAAAGGTAAATGGATGTTGGGTGGCAAAACTATAGATGTTCACTGGTTTCTACTGCCTCTACAGTATGGGTGGCACTCATCTTTTCAGCCTTTTGCCATACTGCAGTAAAATCTTTCCTCAAAACTTAATCCCGCCACCCACCTACCAACTACAAGCTCTCTCTTCATACCAACCAAAAGTTTCTTCCAAATTCTTTTATACACATTACACATGCTAGAATCTTGAGTTACCCCTTCCATGGCCTTTGCATTTTAAATCAAAGCAGCAAACACCTCTGTAGGCCATCCTGAAAGCTGTATGTTTAGAGAGGAAATCCAGAGAGAATGGAGAATTAATTGGCTCATCGTGGTTTTACCAGTCCCCTTAATCCTATCACAGAGGTGGCCAAACAGTAGGGACTTAGTGCTATGGTCCAAGAGCAGAGATTAAGTGCCAACGTATGTCCAAGAGAGAGCACCAGGGGTCAAACTGCTAAGGAAAATTATGTTCAAGCAGTATATAGAGAAAGAAAGCCCTGAGGTGGGCATTTTGAGCCGGAGCTTGCAGTCAAGGGATTAGAAAGTCACAGAACACAAGAGCAAGGAACAGTGAGAGGCACTGGGTATGGGTTGATGTTGAAGATGGCAGGCAGTTTAAGAGGAAATGTCTGTTTCCTTTGTTGTGCAGTAGGGTGGTCTGGCTCTGCATAAAGAACCATAGAAGGCCACCTTTAAGACCCTGTCCAGTTTACTCCTTAGGTCTAGATTTTTTCCTCCCAGCCCTGACTCTAAAGTTTGTCCTAGAACTGAGCTTGTACCTAGCAGCTGCTCTTTCCTTGGAACTGCAAAACTTCAATATTTACCAAACACCACATGTTAGCCTTTGGCTAGGAGCTGGTGACATCCAGGTAAATATGTCATTTTCAACCTTGGAAAAATTTTCTGAGGGTGGGAGAAGCAGCTAAGCTTTAAAAAAACATAATGATAGCATATTAGTCCTGTAATAGAGGTTTATGTAAGGTTTCCATAGCAACTCAGAAAAGGAACAATTAACCCAAGCGCCCTTAAGGTTGTGGGAGGAGACAGTAAGTAATGAAGCTGGAGGGCAAGTTGGACCTGCTCCTCCATGAGCTGGCACAGGCTGAGAAAGGAGAAACAAATGGAGTTAGGGTTCACTCAAAAAATAGTCCACACCATGAACTGAAGTCCCTCCCTAGAGCATGAGCCCTCCGTTTTGTATGCCTACTGCTTGGCATGGGGCCTTCTACCTAGAGGTGGCTCAATAATTATTTGTGAATTAAACAGTGAATGCTGTTTTGCCTTTGGAACAGAAGGTAGACCTGCAAGACCAAGGGACACTGCTTCCTAAAACATTATCACAGCATTTAATTTCTCATTATGATTCTCTGAACAGTTTAATTAATAATTGCTATGGGAAGAGGAGAGCAAAGTGATAATTAATAGCTATTGGCCAGGGCTATTGCTGAATTGAGTCCAATTATGCAATGAACAAAACACACCCAAAAAGAAGCATGAATTCCAGGAGTGAGGAAAGGCCATGGATACCCAGGGCTCTGAGGGACATTCTTCATCTGAGCAGCTGTAAGGTCAGGTGTGCTCCAAATAGAAAGAATGGGGAAATGATAAATGTGAGCATTTGTCAGGAAATGACTCCTTCACGATGGTCTGCACTTCCTGGAAGGGCAAACATTGCCACTGGGCTGTTTCCTCCCTCCCGACCAGCAGCACAGAATAAAACCAGAGCAGAGCCATTGTATCCAGGGTGCCAAATGCCCAGGACCCCAGCGCTTCTGAGGTCAACGAATCTTCATGACTTTACAGCTCTTGATTCCTCCTTTAAAAGGCAACATGATCATGGAAACTGCAGGACTTTTTATACATAAAGAACCTCAAAAAATACGTGCTGTTTGAGCAGTTTGGGTGACTGACCATTCTAGTGATCCCTGGGGTTAACCTGTGTGTTTGCTTCCACGGTCCCATCAGGGATCCTCTGCGCTGCCTTTTCTATGCACACTTACCCTCCTACACCAGCTGGCTTCTCTCCACAAACCACTTCTTCCCCAGAATATAGCACAACATGTTTATGCTTTCATTTATGAAGAGCCCTTTATGACTACAGGGTCCTTGGTATTAGGTACCTAAAATTTTCTAAAATTGAATCACTTTAGGATGCAGGTTAAATAAAATCTAAATATATAGGTTGTGATTTTTTAGAGAAAAATCTGTAATTTATAAAACCTTATGCTAAAGAAGAAATTAAGAAAAGTGGGCACATGATTCCTGTAAACCCTGCAAATAATAATAATAACCTGGGAAAATGGGCTGAAGAGAAGAAATGACATTTTTAAAATATCAATATCTATGATTTTACTCACTCACTGGTTGGGATCATCCTGTACTTTTAAAGTAGTCCCTTTAAGAAAAATCCCCCCCTTTTTTTACCTCCTAGGAAATGCTGTTATCCTGAGAGTTACATGATGCAAAGGTGACATTCTGTGGCTGAACCAAGGAATTGCAAGAGTTTGATGCTTCCACCCCTCTCCCCTTCAGGTCTTCATTAACTTGTAGGCTGAAGGGTCAAAGTTAACCTAATAAATGACTGATTTACATGTTACAGACTAAACTGCAACAAATTTTCAAGTGTGAGCCTATCTGCCTTCTTTGATGCATAAGATCTCAGAGTCTACACCAATTGCTATAAAGTACTCCTTCACCAGAGGCACTTTATGTAGCAGAAAAAGAGGGAGGGTTGGAATCAGAAAATTAAGTCCCAGCTCTGCTCTGCCTAGATGTTGTCTTGCCCTCTCTGGGTCTCACTTTCCTCATTTGTAAATTATGAGCGGTCATGCCTGCCATCTATAGACCATGGAAATGTGTTCACATGCGGGCTGTGGGGGACAGAAGGACATGATATGCAGTGGCAATGCTGTACCAAAAGAGGTTTTCTACTTCTGAATGGAAAAGCACCTTCTTCCAGCTGTCCATTTGCAGTATCCATACCTGCCAGGCAGACTCCAAAGCACCATCGCCTGGTGCCTTTCACAGGTCTCTCCGATCTTCCTGTCCCCATTACTAATGTGAGTACTGGAAATGTCTCAAGCACATCATGAATATACTCTCTTCCTCTACAGAAAGCATGTTGCCAGTTCAATGTCTAGTTCATCTCCCAGGGTGTAGGCTTCCAGAGTCAGTATGTTGACATGTCACTGGGTGTCATATAACAGCACATTGAACTTGAATCCAGATTACTGAACTCAGCAGACTGCTTCCCCCCAACTTTATATTCCAAGTCCCAAGGCAATGTTTGCATCATCTGATCCTCTTCTTTTTGAGGCCAGGAACTACCAAAACCTTACTTGGCTAAGTATTTTCCAGAGTGTGGACACTTGCTTAGTCCTCCAGTCAACTGTATTTTGACAGACAGAAATTTCGTTTTCCAGATGGTCTGTGGGAATTTAGGATTTTCCTTTTGATTCTCTGAAGCAAAAACCAAAACCACTAATAGACTGAAACTCTAAATATATTAACTCCCAACACTACCTGGCTCAAATTCATCTTTGAGGACTATAGTTGTCCTATCCCCTACTCTACTTTTTTTACTTTTATTGGATGTCTACCTTTGAGGTGGAGACTTAACATCAAAATCTAAGACTTATTTTTGCCTTTTTGTTTCTTTTGTTAGAAGAAGAACACAAAGGTATATCGCGGGGAGTGGAGAGAAAGAGAGCAATTCATCCATTATTACCTGCATTAAAATCAAAGTAAAGTGAAAATGAGTGTGTGGGGTTTTTTTTGGGTTTTTTTGTGGGTTTTTTTGAACACTGAAGATAGATGAATATCTAGAGCAGTGGTTCTCAACCTTCTGGCCCTTTAAATACAGTTCCTCATGTTGTGACCCAACCATAAAATTATTTTCATTGCTACTTCATAACTGTAATGTTGCTACTGTTACGAATCGTAATTTAAATATCTGATATGCAGGATGGTCTTAAGCGACCCCTGTGAAAGGGTCATTCGACCACCAAAGGGGTCGCAACCCACAGGGTGAGAACTGCTGATCTAGAGGGTGGGGTGAGGTTATAAAAATGGTGAAAGTAGGTAAGAACTGTGCTGACTTTGTTCTTATATATTTTCATGCATAATTTTTGAAGTTTTCAGTTATATTGAGAAATTTTCTCCCCATCTTCTAGAAAATGCCAAAATGTCTGCTCTGGAGGGTAAGCAAACACCTGACAACCCAGGAATTCTGATGGTGCACTAACAGAAGCAACCTTGTACCACTGCATGACTGAAGGTTTCAGAACTTCTGGTCCCCTCAGTGACTACAGCTGACATCAGCTTAGAATAGAATTAAACACAAGTGGCCAGTGAGAATTCATTTTACAGGAATCAAATTTAGAGAGAAGACTGGCTGCAAACAGGCCTGCACAGTCCTGGGTCTGAGGGTGTGCATCCCCTGCACATGCAGGCTCTTCAGAGGCTGCCTCCTTGTGTCTGGTAAAAACCAAAAGCCCAATATTTATGCCCATCCTGCTGGACACCCCTCACTGCAACAGTCATGCCTTAAAAGATTAAAACACCGATCTCTGGTGCTTTATAAAATTCCAAAGGGAACTTATCATGCAGTTCAAGGGTATTTGGACTGGTCATTTAGGTTTTGCAGGTCATTCGGTCTCCGTCACAATTTTTGGTGCAGAGCATAAGCAGTCATGGATAACATGTAAACAAATGAGCGTGATTATGTTCCAATAAAACTTTATTTACCAAAACATGCAGAGGGCAGACCGTGGCCTATTTGCCAAGTTTGCCAAGCCCTATATTAGAGAGCACAGACCTTCTCTAGAGGAGAAAGGAGTTTTCTAGAGCAGCAGGGGTTTCTATTGAGGCCTCGTATTTGGTGCTTCATACATTCATCAGATTCAAAGAGCCCTTTTGATCAGAGAGGAAAGCCTATAGCTGCAGGTATCAGAAAACCCAACTCAATTGACTTACACAAATAGCAATGTCTTATTCTCATGTAACAAGGCGTGCAGGGTTAAATGGCTGCTGCCACTGCTTGTTTGCCCTCCCTCTCTGCTTCCTTGGGAGCAGGCTCTCTCCTCCACCATTCTCAATGGCTGATGCTCCACCAAGCACCACGTTTGACTCTGAGGATGCAGAAAAGGAGGAGGACGAAAGGGTGGGCCAATCATAATGTCCCCCTTTTTATCAGAAAAGGAAAAGTGACCCCAAGAATACCTCTAACCCAGTTGATAAAAAATTTCTACTTATATTGCATTGGCTAGAACTACGGCATTTGGATAGCCACCCTTTCTTGCGTGAAAAAAATGGGGAATTTAGTATTTGCCTTTGGAGTAGAAAAAAGAGAGGGAAGGGGTATTGGGGGTGAGAACTAAGGCAGCCAAACTACACCTCTGGGTATAGGACACTGTGTTGGTGATACAAAACACATCCTAAGGCTGAAGTCCATGCTAAGCACAGAGAACTGTAAGAGTGACCCTTAGGCTGCCTCTGTTAGGGGAAACCTAGACAACAATCTACTGCTGCTTTTGATGTCCTTCATTGGTGTTGGTATTTAAGTCATATCAATAATGATCACATATCTACTAACCAATATTCCTATTAAGAAAATTTGTGACTTTCCCCTATCCTTGACCCAGGATTTTCAGTCGTACCTTGAAAATGGTATGACACATGACTTCAAACCACAATCTCATAGTTTAACTCATTTTAATTTCCAGTATTGCTTTTCTATTAACATTCTAATAGTTCAGGTTCAGAGGTAACCTTCAAAATAGTGGAGGTTTTTTTATTTGTTTTGTGTGGGGGTCTTTTGGTGGGGGGGGGATGAAGAGGTTGCTCTGTAGGAAACAAGCAGAACAGTTAAATTAAGAGTAGGCAGTTTTCTGGAAGGATGATGGAAAAGAGATATCCAACCATACAACCCTGACACATGCACATGAAATGCCACCATATCTGAGCTGTATTCTTACTTTCAATGCAATGAAAATATACCCATGGTCATGGGAGTTTTGCAATGCAACTATAAAATGTAGATAATCACAATTATCTGAATAATTCCTACCAACTCATCTGATATTTATAGTGTTTGGTGTCTACCTGTTTATGTCAAAGAGGAGTTCTACACAGAGAAGGAAAATGATTTGCCCAAGAGCTCACAGATTCACCCTGTGCCCTCGAGTCCTACACCAGTGGATTCTCTATTATTTGTGTGCAAAATACAGAAAATTGGTTCATCTCCTTTTCAAGATCCTGCTGCATTTCCATGTCAATGTCTTACCATATTATGTAGCCTTTTAAAATATTTAAGTAAATGCTGAACTTGCAATTTGCCACCTAAGATCCCTGTTCTCCTTTCATTCTGTAAATGAATGTGAGTCTGAACTGGTTCTACCAGCTCTGAAATACCTGTTTGGTCCCCATGACAATAATGTGCTGTCACTTTGAAAAAGAAACAAGTTGAGTCACCTCCTGGAGTTTTCACCCTTCAGGTCCCAAACCTCTCAGATTAGATGAACTCTCTCCTATTTAGGAGCAAGGAGGGGTGGGGGTGCGGGGGAGTTAAGTTTCATGTCTCAGTGCAACACCCCAGTGGAGAAATACAAAAGAAAAGAAAAAATCCTAAGTGGGTAAGAAGAATAAGGTGAGGCCAGGTTTCAGGGTCCCAGCCACACCTCAGAGACAAGCTGAGTTGAACCCATCCATGACTCCTTCCTAAAACACGAAAATTGCTTAGGAGGAGCCGCCCTCCCAGTGGCAGCCCTGTTCTGGGCCTCAAGCTCCCA
>NW_005871156.1:3804376-3818984 GCF_000147115.1 Myotis lucifugus
TTTATACAGTAAAATTTACTATTATTATAATCTTTGTAGAGATGAAGAATCAGACATTATGAGGCATAGCTTCTCATGGAGGAAGTGACTGGAAGTACCCAGTGACCCCAGTCTTATAATCACAAAAGGCTTCAATTCAGACTTTTGTTGTTATCTCCAAATGAGGGAATACCATCACAGACAGAAACCAAGACCAGCAAAAGTCAGCAACCTTTCTTTCTGGTTAAAGTCTGAGAGGACACAACTTTTAGTATATTACGAATTAACATTTTTTTCTAAGATTTAAAATTCTCCTGTGAATAGCAGAATCATAATGCATTGTTACTAAATGCATTTAATACATTTACTATGTATGAAATTTTTTCCACATAAATATTTAAAATGTACCATGACTTTTTCAGCTATTTTGCCCTTTCACTTTTCTTTTTTAATATTTCAAAAGAAAAAAAATGGGAGTGTCCAGGGTCTTCATTTACCTGATTTAAGTTACCAAATGGCTGCCACTGAATGCAGAGCTGGTAAGCGATGCACAACAGACAACATTAAACAGAGCTCCCACCATGTAGACACAACAGTCCCAGGTATCCTCAAGAGTACAGACAAGAGTAAAATGTAGTAAATTAATTAGAAAGGGAGAATTTTGGAATGCTTATTATTTTTTTCAATAGAATTTATTTAATTATAATTTTATGTAATCTAATTTCTACTAATGTCTTATTTAACAACCAGCTTGCAAAATTTCTGAAAATCTAGCAATGGGCTCTCATGTAGCAGTAGGAGCCAACTCCAGCACATCACTGATTCCACAGAGATTCTTCATCTGTGCAAACAGGAGCATTTATAATTGCATATATCAATACGGTGACACTTATAGCAAGACACTTCTGAGTAGTTACATGTGTTCAAAAACATATGTCCAAGTGGATTTCTTTATATACATAAGAATGTGTGCCTCACATCCAATTCAGGTGAGTTCTCCATACATTGCTCTCTGAGTGTCCCCAACATGTTCATTCACATGCACAAAAGCCTTGTACCATCTGCTACAGACCTTTGTTGGGATTGGCCAAGAATAACAAATACCACATCCATACACAGCTGATGGAAGAAGCTGACTTTTACCTTATTAGCTCTTACCAGACCCATCCCAATGTCACCGATTAGCTGGTGACCTCCAGATGGCCAACTGTAGGACTCCTTTCCCTCCTCATTGAGTGTTACAGACCAGAATACTCTTCTAACCTTATTGCAAAAAATCCATCCAATGCTCAGAAATTGAATAACCAACATCCACTCAGATCAGAGATGATTTTTTTTGGCATCACTGTGTGCTTACAGGCGCACACACACACACACACACACACACACACTCACACTAAATAAAGCTCATGTTTTAAGCTAAATATGGTTCTACTCCTCTGAAATGTATAATAGCTATAGAATGATATGCTATAGTCATTTCCTGATAGAGAATGAGAGCCAAAAAATACATTCTTTTAAGAACTAAATTCTGCACCAGCTTTATTTCTACTATGATATTTTAGTGCACCCATGTTACCATTAAAATTTTTAAACTACCATTTCAAATATCCTTCAGCCAAACTACTACTATTGGAAAGAAATTTGTCCAATTCTTATTGCTTTTCCTTCCTTTTAGATGGAAAGGCAGCTGATCGAAAATCAATTGCTCAAATAGATCTCCACAAGGAGAAGCAAGTTCAAAGCTCTACATTAATACTCCAAATCTGAGAAATGTCCACAATGGACAAAAGTCATAGGAATTTAAGGGGGAGGAAATAGAAGGCAATTGTTTTCAAGCCCTGACTTTTCCCTGAGTAATTCAAAATGATTTCATAATTATTTTTCCAGGCCATTAGCCCAAAATGTTGTCTGATACCTATGACTATTTTGAAAAGGAAAAAGAAATTAAGCAGGAATCAGCCACTAAATTTAGAAAGATAGTTATGCCTTTTTGTAGCAGCCTTTTCATCTCTCCCTGCACTGTAAATAGATTTCTTTTTATCAGAAGCACCATTGGTCTCTACTTGTAAGGTACAATCTTCTAAGACAGTATTTTCATACAAAAAAAAATCAATCTCTTGACTCAAATAGGATCAACTGACCACCAAAGTTCTTTTTTAAGAATTTTTTTTACCATTTAAAGAAATATTAAATAAAAAGGGAAGACGCAGAGAATGTCCTCTACAACAAAAGAAAGCATTTCACAATAGACAACAATGTATCTTCCTCTCCTGAGTGGCAAGATTTTGTTCACTTACATTTTTTAAACAGGCTGTTTAGAAACTAGGCAGAAAAATGTCAAACCAACAAAGAGTAAAACGTTCCAATCATTCTTGAGGAGCAAAGAGAAGGAAAGAAACCTCCCTACTTATCTCCCTGCTGCCAAAAAATATTCACACACAAGCAGCGACTCCTCTGAAATCTGAATTCTTTGTTTTACATCACATAAAAACCAATTTAGAGGTGAAAAATGTAAGTCCAGACTATATTTAGATGTACTAGTAATTATTTCTGCACTAACCAAACACAAAATGAGTTCATCTACTTGATCTGAAACTACCTAGATGTTTAATTAAATGCAATTTTTCATACTAGTTTCAACATTTAGAAACCCACAGGATTTAGAAGAATTATATGAATAATTTTTGCGAAACAATTCACTTTGAGGACTGTTACTAGGATATTCCTGGAAATTTTTGTTTTAATATGCAGCTTGCTTTGGCTGTCTCAAAAATAAATCCAAGGAAGTTTCTACTGAAAAAGAAATTTCTAAGAGGAATGAACACTCATCATTATAAACCTCTGGTTGCTGAGCTTAATGAGATTCGAGCAAAAGCTGGGTATTAAAAAACGTGCATTTTCTACCAGTATTTAATCTGCTAATCTATTCTGAATATCTTCTAAAAATAACAAAATGAAGGCTATGTGCTCATACTATGTGGATCTCATTTCACCTCACATCTCAAAACTCTCCCAGTTTTCGTGTTTCCATGGCAGTTACAAGTGTGTTTATGCAGGAAAAAATGAAAGAGAAATTGGGAGAGTTCAAAATCAACTCAGGGATTCAAGGATGAACCAAATACCAATCTGTTTTTTATCCTACACATAAATTATGATCAAAGGCAACTGCAAAGAAATATGCCTAACAAATCCATTGTCTTTCCCAAGAACTGCTATTCTCTCCCAACTTTCCTGTCTAGGTCAGTGTAATCATCTTTCTTCCACTTTCACAAACTAGAACCTTGAAGTCATCTCTGAAATTCCTCTCTCCTTTTGCTGTATTCCCAAGTCTCCTCATTACTTATTCAAGTTATTCCTCAGTTTCAGTCCTTTCTCACCATTTCCACAGCCATCTGTCTACTCCTACCTGAACAACTAAGGTAACTTCAGACTTGGTTCCCAACCCTACTCCAGTCTCTACAACACTAATCCAGAGGCCACACCACTGCTAAACCAATTCCTAATACCCTGCTGCCCTGAAGTCTTCTGCAGAAGAGAAAATGGAAACTTGGAGAACAACTTATTCAAGGTCACACAGCAGCAACTGGTGGAACTAAGAATTTCTCTAACTATAAACTAGTTCCATACATTTTTTTCTATAGACTACAAGAGGCCCGGTGCACGAAATTCATGCACTCGGGGGTGGGGGGCGTCCTCTCAGCCCAGCCTGTGCCCTCTCATAGTCCAGGAGCCCCACAATGAATCGCCCCAAAGAGGTAGGTCCTGCCCACCCACCTGCTGCAGCCCACTGGTCGGTGGCCTGGGCCTCCCTCTGCAGGGCAATCATGGGGCAACTGCCGGGCCCCCGACCAATCACATCGCACCCACCTTGGCTGGCCTGGCACCAGTAGGTGTCATAGCATGGTTGTCCAGAAGGTCATCCGGACGGTCATTCTGCTATTTGGTTGTTCAGTCGATTCGCACTTTATGCTTTTATTATTATAGATTATTATAGATGATTTCCTTTTAAAATAGAATAAGAGGCGGTGAAAAACTGTATTTACTTGCCTGCACTATTATAACTGCCTCCTAATGATTTTGTCATTTTCTATCTCATCCACTTCTATTTTCACTAGACATGACTGCATTTTTCCCAGAGTTTTATTTAAAGTGGTATTCATTTTGGAAGTCCTAAGCTCTAAAGATGATTATCCTTAGGACCAAGACATTCTCAGTACCAAGAACTGCTGATGTCCCCCATTCCTCCAGCCTGGAACTGCTGGTGTCCTCCATCCCCAGGGCCCCCTTTGCTTCATTCTCTCACAGTACACACCACATTGAATAGCAATTATTTTTGCCTTTCTCCCCACTTAGACTGATGGGAACCAATTCTCAGTTATCTTGATATCCTAAGAAACTGACATAATGTCTTAAAAACACATTGTCAGTGCTAAGTGTCAGGGCTCTATAAGTGCTTGAAAAGATGAGTGAACATAACTGAAGACATCCTCCCACCAGACAGTTGAAGTATTCAAAATGAAGGTTGCTAATCTGTCCTTACATCTGTGAAGATTGTTAAGGTGCACCAGTTGACAAAAGTTTACAGTCACTGGGAGGAAGAATGTTTATTCTTTTAGTCCCAGGGTATTAGCTTAGATGCTCCAACTTTACAATCATCCAATACAAGGTTGCAGGAGTCGTACCTTTCCATTTAGTCACAAGGATGAGAAGAATGAGCACAAGAAAGTGGCTGCCTAGATTGAGAATCTATTCAGATGCTCATATAAAAATAATTGAACAACAAAGCACTGTTTTATCACTTTCTCTACAGTGGTACACAAGAGGCATTTGTGGACCCACAACAATTTTGAAAGCATAGTTCTAGGGAATAGTGCTATGTAATCATAAAATTACACTTGAGATAAGATTTAATTATCATTTTCACCTTTCCAACACCTTTCACAAAGTAATGCTTAAAAGCCTTGCAAGACAAAATATCACCCGTAAAGTGATAACATGCAACAATGAAAGCACAAGAAAGACCAACCAGCAGGCCTGGCCTGCATGGGAGCTTAGACTCAGGACATTATTCAAAATTATTACAAGTGGCTGCCATCTAAGGGAGTTTATAAATTGACTTCAAGAGGGGAAGCTGTTGGGAAAAATAAATGGACTCTGTTTCCTAAAAGAGATATTTTCATTTCCCAGACAGAGAGCTAAATATGAAAGCCGCTGGCTACCACAATAAGCAGTCACTGATCACAACGTAAGAAACATGTCCTCAAAATGTTCTATTTTCACTATAAATCACAACCCACTCAACATTATCACTGAAAGAAATGTGGAAGGTAGAGGGTGGAAGCAGGTGGAGACACTGATCTGTCATCTAAGGGGAGGGGACCCGTACAATGACAACTGCTACTTGACAATAATTCTTACTTGTCCGGAACAGAAATATAAGATTATACCTGGTGTCCTAACTGCATTCATAAATTTCCACTCATTTAAAGAGTGATGAGAAAACTGTCAATGTCATAAAAAATAAGTAAAATGTAAGAAACTGTCACTGATTCAAAAACAGTTACTAAGAAGATCTAATGAGTAAATGCAATATGGTCTCTTGGATTTTAACCTGCATCAGAAAAGGGTATGAGTGGGAAAACTGGTGAAATCCAAATGAAGTCTGGAGTTTAGTTAATAGGAGTATGCCAATGTAAAGTGTTAACATTAGGAGGCACTGGGTGAAAGGTATGTGGGACTCTCTACCTGATCTGAAACTTGTCTTAAATCTAAAACTGTTCTTTAAAAAAAAAAAAGTTTAGGTAGATAAATGCTGGTACTTATTGCCTCCCACAACCATGTCAAATTTACAATCAAAATACAGAACAACCATCATTCAGAACTGCCTGAAATCTGGCTGAATGGAAATCCTACAACTAGAGAAGGAAGAAAGTACATTGAGACTGGGGTGTCTCCTACACAGCAGCTCTTCCACTGCAATCGCAGCTGGTCCTCATGGCAAATTGGCCTGGAGGTTAATTCCTCCCAGTGACCTTAGCTGAGGGGTTGAGCTAGCCTGGGGGTCCTGCTGGACTCCCTGGTTTTGCTGATTAATTCAAACCACAATCAGGGATTTACTTAGAAACGAGACCAAAATATTTTTTAATTCTTTAGCAAATGTATATATACACTTTTTCAATGTAATGATAATTTGTACTACAAGAATATGTGCTCACTTTCTTTTCTCAGAATACTGAAGAACAAGCTGTAAGCGGTATGTTCCCAAGTTTCGATAGTGTTCTACCTTTAGGCTTAAAGGGGGAAGACTGAGATTGAATTATAGAGGCATTCGGGTCCTGGCAGGAAATATAAGGTATCATCAACTTGAGGTGAATTTAATAAAGGACTGATTCCCAAGGTATGGACAAAATTTGAGGAAATCAGCAAAGAATAGTGCATCACCTCAGGGCCAGCAGTTATGAAGAGCTGTTATGACAGCTCTTGTGAAGATGTCCCTACACTGAAGGAACAAGGGGAGAACAAGTTACTGGGAACTGAGAGATGAAATATATCTAGATGGCCACCTGCAGAGCATCAACTGGACACAAACCAGAGGAGTTAACACCCTGACTCTACTCCCCTCCTGCTTTCTTATTCTCTGCTGATGCCTCCTGTTAGCAAATCTACCTATAAACCAGAGCATAGAGTAGCCCACTGCTATACCCCACACAGGACAGCCTTCAAAAGACACAGAACAGGCTGCAGAAGGGTGGAGACTAAACCTGGAGGGAAAACTGTATCCAGACTACTGACTCTGTTCCATGGCTTGTCCTGAATTTTTTCAAAATATATTTTTTTACTTCAGAGAGGAAAGGAGAGGGAGAGAGTGATAGAAACACCCATGATGAGAGAAAATCATTGATCAGCTGCCTCCTGCATGCCCCACACTGGGTATCGAGCTGACAACCTAAGCATATGCCCTGACTGGAATCGAACCATGACTTCCTGGTTCACAGGTTGACGTTCAACCACTGAGCCATGCCAGCCGGGCTTGTCCTGAATTTTCATTGCTATTGCACCTGTTAGTAATAACGCTAATCTACTCATCAGTTGCAGAATTTTTCTGAATCCAATATATCCAAATCATTTTGCATTTTTTAAACTCTTTGATGGGATCAACCCCACTCTGACAGGATGCAGTCACCTCTGGGAAAAAAAAGCATTATTTGCCAAATAACTCAGGCTAGCACATCACAGAGACCACTGTATTCTTTTAGCAATGAAGTGAACTTGAAAATACCCATATTCCCTCTGTGGCCTCACCTGGCTTCAAATAATAGTCTTCTTCCCTCTTTTAAGTCTGTCCTTTATATTCCCTTTATCTGTGAAACCCTTTAAAGAATTCAGTAGCAAAGACATCTCCCTAGAGACAAAGAGGAGAGAGGGCGCAGAAGAATCGGGAAAACGCCATTGGAACACAGAGGAAACAAATGCCAATAACTGCAGACTTCTGGCACTTAGAGACTCACCGGGGTTTGGATTTTCTCAGTTTTAGATGTTGAATTATGTGTAAGAAAAACTCCAAAGTGGGTAAATATATAAGGCAGTTAGAAGAGAAAGGAGTGAGACCCATGAGCTGAACTTGGCAACTGAGCTGAGGAAAAGATAGCTAAGGAGAAGAAAAAAACTCGGTAAGATCGAGAGAGAGGTGAAGTAAAGCCTCATGTTATGTTTGTGGTAATCAAATTCTCACTTTCAGGGGCAGTGAGGCATAGGAATATGTGTGCCAATGAGCTGGCCAACGGGTAGGACTGATGTTCCCAATATGTAGACAGAAAGCACATGTAACAGGTATGTTCTGCTTCAATAACTTAGATATCAAGAAAGTCACTTTCTTTAATGTTCACATGAAATATCTCCAAGGCTAACCATCCCAGGTTAGTACTGCTTCTCTTTCCCAGATATTCCCAAGAACACACAGGCCATAATGTTGTGTGTGTGTGTGTGTGTGTGTGTGTGTGTGTGTGTTTTCACAGCAGAATCTGTATTCATTCCATCACTCACTTATTTGTTTATTCATCAAGTACATATTTATTGAGCACCTACTTTGCATCAGGTACTGATGTAAATACTAAGGATGTAGGAGAGGAAAAGGAAAACAATATCTCTCACTCTCGTGGTCCAAGCATTCTAATGGAGTGAGGTAGACCAAACAAACAGAAACTGAACAAGGTAAGTTCAAAGATTAATGCATCTTTGAAGGAAACAAATAGTCCTTAGGATGGACTATTAAAGAGAGCCTGTTAGTGGGAAGGAGATTACTCTAGATTGCAGGGTCTCAGAAATCATCACTGATGAGGTGGCATTTGGGTTGAGATCCTAGATAACCAAAAGGAATCAGCCAGGCAACAAACTGGGGCATGAACATTGGGGGCTCATGCCTAGATCAGCAAGTGCAAAGGCCCTGAGGAGAAATGGACATCACTGATCTTACAAGGTGTCAGGCTCATGAGGGGTTCACTCTTGGCCAGAGGCTATGTCCATTGCTGGCGCTTCTTAAGAAAAACCTGGGTCCTGGTGCTAAGTCTGCATCAGGGGTCCAGATTCCTGCAGACGCCTCCTCGCCCCAAGAGCCTCTGACCAATCCCCATTAGGTCAAAAATTTTAATGGACTGGTGTAGCTCTGACAAAGGCTACCTGGGAGGAAAGGATCATGGAGTCCTTGGAAATAAGGTTTTGCCTCTTCTCAGCACAGTGCAGGAGGGGGGAATTTGCTATACTTTTGGAAAAGTAACTTCATCTTGAAGAATTTCTTGCAAAACAAAGGAAGCTGATAACAAAGCTAGTTGACATTCTTCATCACTAGAAATTAGACTGCCTACAAAGCATCAAAGGGTTGCTTTCTTAAAATAAAGAACTTAAGTTTAGCCCAAATAGATTCCCTACAAGATGTGCCTGGTGTGGTTCTCCTCAGGTAGGGAAGAAGAGGGTTCTAAACTAGCTGCAGCTCCTGGACAGACACCACCAGGGTACCATCATTAGCAACAGTGGAAAGTGATGAGATCTTACAGCACAAATAAGAAATAAACATTTCAATGTAGATCAGGTCACAGTCAACAATGTGGTGGCTTTAAAATATGTCAACAAATTCTTTGATATGCAAAGTGGAGCCTAATTCCTGTTCCCTTGATTGTAAACTGTACTTGGTTACCCAAGGAACAGAATGTGGTAGAAGTCAAGTAGCATGACTTCTAGGATGAGAGGACATAAAAGGCAATGTAGCTTTCCGCTCATTCTCTCTCGAATCATTGGCTCTAGGGAAATCCAGCTGTCATGTCATGAGGACACTCCAGTGGCATATGAAGAGGCCCGTGTGTCAAGTTACTGAGGCCTCCTGCCAACAGCCAGGTGAGTGAGCCATTTTGAATGGTCCTCTAGTCCCAGTCAAATCCTCAGATGACTGCAACCCCAACTGATATTTTATTATAATTTCATAAAACACCTTGACCATTGAGTTACACCACTCTCAAATTCTATCCCACAGAAAAGTACATTTTCTGAGGTAACAGACAGTTGTTTTTAGCCACTATGCTCTCAGGTAATTTGTTATTCAGCAGCACAAGCAGTGAGGTCTGGAAGCATTTATATGGGACTCTATGGGAAGGCACCAAGCCCCAGAAATATGCTGTGCTAGTGGTCAGTACTCAAATTCTATCTCCAAACTGGCATAGCCTCGGGCCATATTTATTATCTAGGAAGGCAAGCGAGTTATCAAATGTGTCTCAAATATAGGAAACATCATTTTTTCCTACTTGTATTGTTAATAATCAGACTGTGCTTATATTGCTATTGTGTTTTACATTTTTCTCACAATGCTAAGAGGCAACCTAGTCAGCTGATGGGCACACAAAAAACAACTCTGATACCAAACCTGCCTCAAGACTGGAGGAAGTGAGTGTGAAAAATTCAACCAGGAGTAAAAAACATCAACTCAGTAGCAGAGACTTTCAGTACCTTTATTCAAGCTCATTAGTCTGGTGGCAGAGAGAGTCCTGTCATTTTGAATAATCTGACTTGCTAAACCCTAGATTTACATCTCTCCATGTGCCAGTGTCTCTCTGTAGATTAAAAGGTTGAGAATGCAAAAACAAGCAATATTATTTTGGAACCAAGAGATGTTATTATCAAGCTCAAACTTCTTTACCCTCATCATATCTGATTCCCAAAATATCAAAAATATCAAAAATCAGGAAATGTCAAAAGCAAATCAACTCAGATGTACCTATTCTGAGACTAGCATGTCAATAGTGTTTATACCCCTTCTTACACCACATAGTCTAATTACCTCTGATTATATATTTAAGGAAACTTTCATGCACTGTAAAGACTACAAAAATATATCCCTTCAATTTCATATTTCCTCCATCTGGCAGAAATTAGGAGTCCCCCAGTCAGCTAAAGTCCTTGACTAGGACACTTCACCTCTGGGTTAAGGGATAGGGAATAAATAACCATTACTCGTGAGCAATGCATATTTCTTTTATTGCCCATCTCTCTATACCAGTGATGGCGAACCTTTTGAGCTCGGCGTGTCAGCATTTTGAAAAACCCTAACTTAACTCTGGTGCCGTGTCACATATAGAAATTTTTTGATATTTGCAACCATAGTAAAACAAAGACTTATATTTTTGATATTTATTTTATATGTTTAAATGCCATTTAACAAAGAAAAATCAACCAAAAAAATGAGTTCGCGTGTCACCTCTGACACGCGTGTCATAGGTTCGTCATCACTGCTCTATACTCTAAAAACCTCCAGCCTAGGAGAGGGTGTAATGACAAATTGAAAATCAGGATGGTACCAGTACTACCAAATATGACCTCCCAGCAAATTGACTTGGGTGCCAACATTGCCATGATTCTTTGCCAGATTCAGGGGCAATTGCTAAGGGTGGAAAAACAATAGTCAGAGAAATAAGTGAGCAGGGTGCTGACCTCCAATATGGCCCTTTGAATAGAATTGTTTGATTTTGGAGTTTTCCCCCTCCTTTCTTAGGTAGCTTTCCAGTGAGCCCTAAGGAATTCTTGCAATTCAGATACTAATCTATTTTTCCCTGTGCTCCTGTCACCATAGTCTTAGAGTCAAGTGGCTTAAATTCCCAATTGGCAATCTCCAACCATTTCAGCTTGGGTTTTCATTCCCAGAATAGACTAGACTTCAACATCACCCAGTAAACAAAAGCAGCATTCTTAGAGGGCTTCTCCCATGGGAGGGTTCATGATTGAAGAGTGGGGCCATTCGGAAGAGCTGGGGATCTCAGGGAGCTTAAGGAAAAGACAAAATATCTGCAGATGGATGTTATATTTTTATACAGAGAGAGACTTTCCTTAGAGTCCTCTCAAACAGAACAGGGAAAAATGATTGTCATTTTTCTAATATTTAAATGATGCCTATGATAAGCCCAGCAGTGAATTTAGTATTTCAAGAACCCAATAAAAGAACAGTCAACTGACACTGGTTCCCAAGATGGTTTTAACTTCCACTCAGTAATAATGAACTATCAAATCATATGCCCATGTGTGTGTATATTTATTCATTTATTAAGCATCTTTTACATTCCAGGCACTATGCTAGATGTTAAGTGAGCATTGTTAAGCAAAAAAAGAGACAATTCCTGTATTCATGAAGTTTACAGTCTCAAGGGGAAGGGCGAAATTAAATGGATATGTGGGGGGAGAAATAAAAAAACAGAATAACTGATAACCAGAAACATGTATATTAAAATGGTACAATTGACCCAGTTAGGGAGGCCAAAGAAAGTGTCCATGAAGAAAGACTAATTGAGATTAATCACAAAAACAATATTAATTATATATGTGTTTTCTGATGTGTTTTTCTAAATTCTGAAGAAAGAATACATGAGTTATTTGGGGATTAGAGAGTGGGGGTATCACACCAGTTAAAGGGAGATCGTGTACAATGGACCTGTGGCACATTCAAGAAAATGAAAGAAGACCATTGTAGCTGCATTGCAAAGATCAAGAAGAGGCCTGGATCAGAAAAAGCTATAAAGATGAACAAGAAGCAAACCACACAGAGCCTCTAGACCAGCGGTTCTCAACCTGTGGGTCTCTACCCCTTTGGGGGTCAAACGACCCTTTCACAGGGGTCGCCTAAGACCATCGGGAAACACATATATAACTACATATTGTTTTTGTGATTAATCACTATGCTTTAATTATGTTCAATTTGTAACAATGAAATTGGGGGTCACCACAACATGAGGAACTGTATTAAAGGGTCACGGCATTAGGAAGGTTGAGAACCACTGCTCTAGACCATGTAGGCAAAGGATTGAGTTCAAAAGCTAATGTAAATGGGAATCTATTGGAAAGTTTTAAGCAAAGTGACACAACTGGATTTTTGTTTTAACTATTTTCTAACTATAGCATAGAAAGTAGGTAACAGAAAAGGCCTGGAAGGATGCAAGAAGACCAGTTGGTACTACTACAGCTGTTCAAGTGAGAAATGGATGTCTATGCCAGCATGGTTTGTGGACCCCAATACCAATGTTGACCTATTGTCTCTCAGCCCCACACCTGCCTTTAAATACTCTAACCTACTCTGCTGAGCTGGGAGTCTGTAAACCACATTTCCCAGGTTCCCTTAACTACCACCTTCCTGTTAGGTTCTGCCAATAGGAGGTAATGGCAGAAGGACAAAGATAAAAGAGAAAGATTCCCACTCTGGCTCTGACGGTGTGGCTCTTGCCATCAGTTGCAGGGGGTTGCTGGTGTGGCAGCAGGGATGGGATGATTCTGCACTGCAGCAGCCTTTGCTGAGGCAACACCTTCGGGAGTTGCAGGCCTGGTTAATGCAGCTCCTCTTAAACACATCCATACCATACTGCCAAATGTCTCCCACAGAGCAGCATAAGAGACAAGTTTATGTATCTTCTCATATTTGAATATCATTTCCTCTCCCTTTTGCTACTTTCTGGTTCCCTTTTGCTCCTTTTATTCCTCCCACCTTCTCTACAAACGTATAACCAATTCCCTGTATTCCCTTCGTTTTAAATATCTAGGGAGGACCCAAGATAATGGTGGAAGAGGTGAAAAGTACACTCACCTCCTCCCAGGATCAAACTGGAATTACAACTAAAATATAGAACAATCAACCTGAATAACAAATTAAAGATTAGCTGTACACAGTCTTATAATCAAGGATTTACAAAAGCCACATTGAGAACAGCAGCAAGGGCAGAGACATGAAAATGGCTAGTCCTGCTCCCAAGAGTAGCAGATGAGGCATGGGGATTGGGGGGATGAGAAGAGATAAACCAGAGAATTTATATACTTACTAGAGGCCTGCTGCACAAAATTCGTGAACCAGAGGGGGGGACGGCATAGGGTTCCCTCAGCCTGGCCTGCATCCTCTCGCAATCCAGGACCCCTCAGGGGATGTCGGGCCTAAACAGGCAGTCAGACATCCCTCTCACAATCTGGGACGCTGCATGCACCAGTGACCATACTTTTCATTCAGGTGAAAGGCATCTTGCTATTGTATTGGCAGCTACATTTTTTTGCCCTGATTATAAAAAGTGGTACATAACATGATCCTTCTGAGGCAGTAGTACCATTTTCCACATCTTACAGGTGGAAAAACTGAAGCAGAGAGAAGTTAAGTAATTGGCTTTGACACACAGGTATAAGTGTCAGAATCAGGGCTGACCACAAAACGTGCAAGCCAGAGTCCATGCATGTCATCGCTGCATCATCCTGTTTTCAGTGTTAGAGTAGCCTTGCCAGGTTTTAATTTTTAAATCTAAGAGATTGTTCCCAATATATAGGGTAGGGTACCTAAGCCTGGCCGGCAATCAGAGCCATCTGTGGGGTGAATGGCAGGTGGGGCAATAGGGGGGAACCCCTGCTGGCACCGGCCGCTCGCAAGCCCCACCCCCCACCAGCCGGCCTCACCCGCCACCACCCGCCCCCCATTGCCGCCACCAGTTGCCTCCCTCTCAATTGGGGGCAGCTCCTGCATTGAGCATCTTCCCCCTGGTGGTCAGTGCATGTCATAGCGACCAGTCATTCCACTGTTCAGTCAATTTGCATATTAGGGTTTTATTATATAGGATATGCATAGCCGATGGACACAGGCAATAGGAGGGTGAAGACCTAGGGGAGTGGGTAGGAACTGGGAGGAGGGCGAGGAAAGGGAGGGAAAATGGGAGACATCTGTAATACTATCAACAATAATCCTATATAATAAAAGGCTAATATGCAAATCGACCTAACAGCATAACAACCAGTCACTATGACATGCACTGACCACCAGAGGGCAAATGCTCAATGCAGGAGCTTCCCTCTGGTGGTCAGTGTGCTCCCACAGGGGGAGCTCCACTCAGCCAGAAGCCGGGCTCAAGGTTGGCGAGTGCAGTAGCGGTGGCGGGAGCCTCTCCTGCTTCCGCAGCAGCACTAAGGATGTCCAACTGATGGGCATCCCTCAAGGGCTCCTGGACTGCATGAATTTCATGCACCGGGCCTGTAATATATATGTGTGTATATATATATATATATGTATATAGATAGATAGATAGATAGACAGATATAGATATAGATATAGATTTAGATATAGATATAGATG
>NW_005871156.1:3819819-3918683 GCF_000147115.1 Myotis lucifugus
TCAGTAGATAATGCCTGGGCTGTCCACCGCAGTTTGGGTTCAATTCTGACCAAGGGCATGTACCTAGGTTGCAGGCTCCTCGCTGGCCAGGGCCCAGGTCAGGGCTCATGCAGGAGGCAACCAATCAAAGTGTTCCTCTCACTTTGATGTTTTTCTCTTTCCCTTTCTCTTCCACATTCTCTAAAAATCAATGGAAACATATCCTCAGGTGAGGATAAAAAATAATAATAAAGAAATGTCATATCCTATGAAAGATATATCTTGAAAATGCCTAAAGAAAGTTGTCATTTTTTCATGGTGAAGGGACTGGAGTCTGTGTTGATGAAAACACCTTGGTGGCTGCAGTGACTGGCAGTGGCTGCAGCAGCGGGGTGATGGGGCTGTCACCTTACCCTGATCAGCCCAGTCACCTCCCACAAAGGGAGGCCAGACTGCAGCTTAGGCCCACTCCCCAAGGGGAGCAGTGAGCGGGCCTAAGCCATCAGTAGGATATCCCCTGAGGGCTCCCAGTATGTGAGGGGGGCAGGCTGGGTTGAGGGACCACCCTCCCCAGTGCACGAATTTCGTGCACCAGGCCCCCAGTGTGTGTGTGTGTGTGTGTGTGTATATATATATATATATATCTGAATACAAAAAAGGAATTTGGTTCTTGAATGTTTTCATACCTCTCAAACCTCAGGTGAGACCCAATTATTGGGAAAATCTTTTATTTTTAGATAAAAGATGAAAAAGCAGTATTTCTCTTCCAAAAGTTGTTTTGGCTTTGTTGAGATGTGACCATTGCTTGTACACAAATAAAATTTGTTTTAAAAAAAGTATACCACCTGCAAAAAACTCCAAGCACATTGTTGTACGGTAAACTGACAAGGTGGCAGAAAACCTTCCTATAAATCATCACCAATGTCTCCTGATTGGTCTTTGGCTGGTAGAATGGCAACATTCTGGAAGGGCAAGGCTGTGTCATGGGCCTCTTTCTTGGAGTGACTGATCACAGACAGAATCAGCACCTTTCCTTTGTGAAAGCCTCCTTTCTTCTGACCTGTACCATTTCATCTTTTCCTTCTCTCCAAGATCCTTCCTTCTAGTTTTCTCAACAAAATACTTCTGTCTGAAGAGAGTAAACCCACTCAAACAGACTTCCTAAACATCTCGTGGCCTGCCAAGGTGCCAAGTTGACATCTAGAATTCAGGTTGTTATTGCTGAATAAATAATAATAATAATAAAACTGTTGAAATTAATTCTACAACTGTTTTTCAATCTCATAGAGGATTTTTTAAATCTCCATTTTGCCATAGGCTTAATATCCCTCTTAGCCTCTCTTCTAGCAGCCTGAACTCTATGCTTGATCTTCAAATTATTTACCTACCTATAGTCTCATTTCTTTTGCATCTTTATCCTTTCTTCCAAACCCATTCTGAAAAACATCATCCTCAGATCAATGTAAGAATTCCAAATCTATTCTGAAAAACATCATCCTCAGATCAATGTAAGAATTGACCGCTTCTGCTCCCACAAACAGCACAACTGAATGATTAAAGTCACTACAAACTCGGATCCCAGATGCATAGGGGACAAAGCTCTACCTTCTATACTACCCCTGTCCTTGGTTCCTGCATTCACCACAGTCACTGTTCCAAAATTCCCCATTCTCCTTATCACCTATACAGCATCTACAATACACGTTGAGCCTTAAGGGAGATAGAGCTCTCCTTCAGAAAATCAGGCCATCATGTGGAAATTCCTGAACCTACAGCCTCCCTACATCTGCAATTCTTTATCCAGGTATATCTACTCTAATTAATACTACTCTATTATTTGCCCACTATGGTCTGGCCACACTAGTCTTTCTGTTTCTTGCACAAGACAAGCCTAATACCATCTCGGGGCCTTGGCTGAAGCTGTTCTCTGCTTGGAATGCACTTTTTCTGCTCTTTACATGCTGGCTCCTCCTTGGTATTCAGGTATCACTTAAATGTCTTCTCAATGAGGTTTCTTAAAACCAATCCAGTGTAATCATCCAGGTCCTCTGTCAATTCACCCCTAATCCCCTGCATAGCTCTTAGTAAATATTATCTGATATTTACCTGTGTATCATCTGTTTGCTACCTTACATGGAAACTCTAGGAGAGAAGGTATCTTTCAGTTGTGTTCACTGATCTGTCTCCAGCACCTGTAACTGTGCTATACATAAAGTTAGTGTTCACCAAATGGATCATGTATGGATTAATAAAATAAGCATTTGGAGAGTGTGAGCATGCATACACTACTAAGGAAGTGTGGCAGATGGCAGGGCAGTGTTGAGTATTCAAGATGTGTTCTCAGGAATCAAAGATTTGGGCAGGTATTGTTCTCCTGCTTGTTCAGTTGCTTCCTGCTTGTTCAGTTGCTTGGGTGCAAGTATGCGGTGGATGGATGGATAGATGATGATGCCAGATAGATAGATAGATAGATAGATAGATAGATATAGACAGACAGACAAACAGACAGTATTAAGGTAGGGGTTTTACAAGATGAGTATCATGGAGAGAGAAACCAGGGAGCAAGGTCTTTACAAAGAAGGGCTTTTAATGTTGAGTTATGGAATCTATGCTGTGAAAGGAAGTAATTAGGACAGGGGAGAGGATGGAAAGTGAAAAAGTGGCATATGGAAAAGTACATTAGGGGTCTAGAGGAGGATGAAAAGCTGAGAGATTAGGAGGTGCTGCTTGCAGAATGGCAAGTTTGACAAACAGCTTTCAGAGGAACTACAATTATTGGGTGGAGGATAAAAGAAAGAAAAGATGCAACCGTGTTATAGCCTGAGAGTGGAACATCTATAAGTCAACAGCTCTCTACCTGGCCACCAGTCACCACCTCTTGGCATACCTCCTATGCATTTTTATGCCCAAATAATCTTTGTCCCTTGTTTTGCCTTAGTTGCATCACTAAAGCCTCCTTCTGTTTGTCTAGTTTTTGGAGGATGCCAGGCCCCACCTACAATGGGAGGTAACAGGAAGGGGGAACAATGATATCCTATTGAGTATCCATTAAGATGCACATTATTTGTCACTTTCTCAATTAAATGTCTTCCTGACACCTCTCTCTACTCCCTAATTAGGATTAGAGAATTTTGCTTATGCACCAGAAAGTGCCCTGATCCATTGCTTCAAAACATCTATGTATGGGTCTATTTTCCCCACTAGACTCTGAATCATCTGAGGGCAGGTTTTGCCAGATGAGTATCATATTTCCCAGCACAAAGCCTGGGACTCAGCATAGAGTAGACAATCATTAACTTTTGTTGAATAATTTGAATGGGTAAACAAGTGCATAAATTATTTCATGGAACAGCACGCTGGCATGAATGCTGTAACACATGCCAGGCAGACTCCCAGGGCATTTGGTCTCCTGTAAGTACCAAGAGTCATAATGTTTCCTACTCACCCCCGCCCCCTGGCACCAACCCTGCACACCGCTGAATGTTAGACAGAGATGAAAGGCCCCTCTGAGATGATCTGGACAAACATGCATACAGAAGCCACCTCTAAAAAACTTGGAGTCCTCTGGCATAGACCATTTATAAACACAGGTATTATTGATGAACTGAAATTTGCTCAGTTCCCAAAGGTCCTTGGGGAAAATAAACTCTAGGAAAGTTCAAAGTAGGATTTAGCTCAATGGGAGGCAGCCCTATTTGTTTCTCTAGAAATAGGTCTCCTGCTCCTACTTGAAGTTTGACTTGTAATTGCCAAATCATTACTTCCAGTTATGAGCATTTATTGTGAAAACTAATGAGGTGCCTCCAAAAAAATATTTTCACAAGTTGTTTTTGAACATTCTGAGAAGTTCTTTCCTAGAAGCTACAATTGGGGTCTTTGTGAGAGAACTTGCCTCCTGCCCGACCAGGTGTGCCTGGCCAGCTTCGTGCTGACAGGAGCACCAACCCTTCCACCAAAGGAGATCATCTTCTTTCCAGGCCTGAAATGAGTCCTAGGAAAGGCAAAGCAACAGGAAACCCCTTTGCTTAGACAGGACAAGACTTGCCTCACTGTTCTCAGGAAACTCAGCCTCTGCTACAGTTCCCTTTGATGAAGACGAGTGGTCACGTCAAGTAGAGTTGGCCCTCTTAGAGCTTCTCACCCACTCAAGATGCTTTCCAGATCTCTCTTCCCCACAAGGGCGCCCACACTCCATTGTGAGGGGAAAGCCTGGGCCAAAAACTGAAAAATGTCTGCTCTACTGTTCCTCAACCCAGAGGTGGGAATGCTAGCAAAACCTAGGGAACTTTTTAAAAATGTACATGTCTGGACTCCCTCCCAAAGATTCCAATACACTTTCTTCTCATGCTAGGAACCACAGATACAGTAATCTACTCTTATCTGTGGTTTCACTTTCCAAGGTTTCAATCACCTGTGGTCAACCTCAGTCCAAAATATTAATATGAAATTTCAGAAATAAACAATTCACAAGTGTTAACTTGCCACCGTTCTGAGTAGTGTGATGAAATCTCCTGTTGCCCTGGACATGAATTATCCCTTTGTCCGGCACACTGTATACGCTCCCCGCCTGTTGGTCATTTAGTAGCCATCAACTGTATCTCAGTGCTTGTGTACAAGTAACACTTATTTTACCTAACAATGCCCAAAGCATAAAAGTAGTGATCGTGGCAATTCAGATATGCCAAAGAGCAGCTGTAAAGTGCTTCCTTTAAGTGAAAAGGTGAAAATTCTCAACTTAATAAGGAAGGGAAAAAGTCATATGCTGAGGTTGCTAAGATCTATGGTAAGAACAAATCTTCTATGCATGAAACCATGAAGAAGGAAATAGAAAATTTGTGCTAGTTTTGCTGTCACACCTCAAACTGCAAACACATCTCATTGCAAAGGCATTTTATCATCTCACATCATCACAAGGAGAATGGTGAGTATAGTACAATAAGATATTTTGAGAGACACTGCATTCAAATAATTTTTTTAATCCTCAACCGAGAACATGCTTAGAGAGAGGAAGGGAGAGAGGGCGAAATATCAATATGAGAGAAATATGTATGCCTTTGGTACATGTCCCTACTGGGGATCGAACTGGCAACCTTTCAGTGCATGGGACAAAGCTCAACCAACTGAGCCACTACAGTTAGACATTCATATAACTTTCATTACAGTATATTGTTAAAACTGTTCTATTTTTTATTTTTTTAAATATGTTTTTATTGATTTTTAGAGAGAGAAGAAGGGAAAGAGAGATAGAAATATTAATGAGAGAAACATAGATCTGCTGCCTCCTACACACCCCCTATTGGGGATCAAGCCCGCAACCCCAGCAAGTACCCTGACTGGGAATCGAACCAGCAACCTTTCATTGCGGGGGATGACACTCTACTAACTAAGCCACACTGGCCAGGACATAACTATTCTATTTTATTATTAGTTTCTGTTGTTAATCTATTACTGGCCTAATTAATAAATTAAACTTTATTATAGGTATGTATAGGAAAAATATCATATATCTGGGGTTCAGTATTATTCAGGTTTTAGGCATCCACTGGGGGGTCTTGAAATATATCCCTCTCTGATAAGGGGAAGACTTCTGTATTCTCTTATGTTTCTATTATATCTGTCATGCTAATCTGAAGAGTAAAATAAGAGCATTTTAAATTATTTTAAAGTTTATGGTGGGCACAGAAAAGGCATGTGTCTGCAGAAAATTATTCTGATTAGTTGGAGATGACAAGGAGGTTATATCCATGGGTCAACTCCAGTAGTTGGTAGTGGCTGCCATGAATTGAGAGAGACTCTGGGCCGTGTACAGATGTAACATGAAAAAAATGCCAGGTCCAATTACTGATGTCTGCTGTGGCGTAGGGAAGGGACAGTGATGACACATGTACCACATTTTTGCCTCGACAATCTAGATCCTCTACAAAGCCAGAAACAAGACTCAGGTCTCCAGCCTCTGCATTCCAAGTAAAATCCCTTCCAGGAAGTTTGAGAGATGCATCTGCTCAACAGTGCTATTTAAAGGTGCAGCGGATAGGGCTGGAATGAAATTTAAAAGGGAAGTCAAACTCTGTACT
Organism: Myotis lucifugus; assembly: GCF_000147115.1. Lineage (NCBI taxonomy): Eukaryota > Metazoa > Chordata > Mammalia > Chiroptera > Vespertilionidae > Myotis > Myotis lucifugus. The sequence continues at coordinate 3,825,873 of NW_005871156.1, forward strand.
TCCCCAAATACCAAGCAGAAAATAGCCTTACAATGAGAAAAAGGGAGGTTTCTTTGGAGAAGCACAGCTATGATGTACGAGAGAGTGTTAGCAAAATGGTATCTGCCAGTTCACAGGATTTTCTTTGCATTGCTCACGGGTAAAGTGAAAGATAACAACAGTGTTTTGAACATGTTTAGATGTTTCGCTACCAGAGGGAGCTACAGAAAGCCTGAACTCTCTGAAATGGAAAGAACAGAAATGCATGTTGTGCATTTTGCTTACTGTCAGTTGCTTCACAGCATTTCTTAAACACTTGAGGCGTGACTTGGTGGGGTGGGGTGGTGAATATCATTTTAAATGAAGGCAGATTTCAGATTTTTAAAAAATACTTTCAAATAAAGGTTAGTGGGGATATCCCAAGGTCAATGTCAGAAATTGGTCATCTGAGGTCTTAGCTCTTTCTGAGTTGGCTGGACCAGAGGCAAGAATGAGTGACCAATTGCACCCAACTTTTCTCCAGGTGGACACTTCTGAGGACCCATCCTTTCCAGCATTCCACCTCAGCACTCAGCAACTTCTCTGTGGGTTTACACCCTTCTGGCATCTCTCCTGGGTGCACCGCTGTGCATGTACTGGCATCTCTGATCTGTTGCGTGGCGGTCAGACTCTCCACTTCGACAAAGTCAAGACACAGCTCTGAGCATTCTACCCAGTCCTTTAACCGCCTGCACTCAGTTGCTTCATCTGAAAATGGGGATATCAACATCTTCTTCACAGGGCTGTTGCGTGAGAGTTGAATGACATGTTAAAGCGCTTTGTGCATTAAAAAGCAAACGCAAAGCATCCAATGCCAAATTCCCCCAGTCCATTAACTCAGCTCCAACATCATCTCCTCCGAGAGTTCATCCCTGACAGTGCTACAAAAATGATCACCCCTCTGCCTCTCTGTCACTTTTCCCTGCCTTCCTTTTCACTGCTTACTGCTCCCTGGCGTTACAATTTATAGAGTCAGGTGGTTATTTATTTATTGTCTGTCTCTCCCACCAGAAATTCATGGGCAAGGACTTCCGTCTTGTCACCAACTGTGATTCCAGCCCCCAGAACTGCACCTGACCCATCAGGCACTCAATAAATATTTTTTGAACAGATGAGTGGCTCTTTTCACCCCAAACCACACAGCAGATGAGGACAAGGGCAAATATAACTCTTCTTGGTCCCACATCTCAACTAACCACCAGAAAAAAGGTAAACACCTACTCAAAGACAGAAACAAAGATTTTATTTAAATCTAACGTATCTGGAACATGTTCATGTAACAAGGAAACATGATCAAAAATTCACCTGAATAAATCCTAAAGTGAATGGATTCCAGTGTGCCAAAAAGTTCGAAGTTCAACAACTATAAAATCAAAGACATTTTTCCCTAGGAGGAAAATTTTTTTAAGTAGAATCTGCTCTGTTTATAAATTTGTTAATATAAGAGAAGTTCACTAAAAATGAAAGAAACTTAAGTTAGCTCAAGCTCAATTTTAATAATGACTGAACTCTTTTACAATATTTGGTTGAAGTTGGCCTCAACTGGTCCTTATAAATGTCAGCCTCATGGAAATAGCCCTTTAGAAACCAGAAAACATGACATACAGGAGCCTGCTAATCACTCGCTGATGTCAACTACTTCTCATTCATTCCCAGGACATAACTCCATTCATAGTGCCAAGCCCCATTAAAAATCTTCATAATGATCAAAGGGGTCAATGAGGGGAACATAGGGGACATATGTAATATTTTCAACAATAAATACTTAAAAAATAAAATAAAGTGTCTCAGGAGAAAAAAAATCTTCATAATGTCTCATCAGCTATTTTTAAAGTTCATAATTAAATATGCTCAGCTTAGAGAGCAAATGGACTTTAGTCAGGGACCCTGGAAAGCAAAATAGTACAAATACCGTTATCTTCAGAGATCACTGTACCTTCTACTTGGCCTACCACAAGTGGAAAAAAAGGATGAAGAATTTAGTCAATTTTCTACAAAACACATTCCCTCCACTGAGGGAAGCAATAGCCATCACTTCACCTTTCTTATTTTAAATAAATGTTTCAGGATTCCAAAGAATCCATTCGAATTGCTCCTGAAATATTTACCAAGCTCAGTCAGAGAAGTGCCCATCCTTAAGTATTGATCCTGGCAGACATGAGAACAGAAATGGAGAGGATGAAAACAATTGTCATATTTGTACTGGTTCGAAGGCAATAAGGAGGCAAAGCTCCTCTTGGGATAAGCCTAAAGCATTACAATATATCCACGGCCCTCTAATTGGATCTTCATTTCCCCTGGTAGTCCCTCAAAGCCCACCCCCTCTCACCATATGAGATTTTGATGCGCCACTGACTCTGCATTTCCATTTCTAGACCTCTTTTCCAAAGCACCACCAAACAATGTCTCCTCTCTTGCAATCCACACTTCCCATTTATACCAAACTCTCCTTATTCTGATCACTGCTGTCTATTGACCCTCAGGAGATCCTGCTTTAATGACATCAACTTTTGGCTTACGGTTCTTCTCACAAAAGAGCACAGGCCTGGGATAAGACTCCTATTCACAGCCTGTCTCCAGCATGTACTACCTGGGAGACCTTGGGCCACTTTGAGAGGCTTCAGCTTCTCATCTATAAAGTTAGAGAGTTGCCATTCCAAGGCTACTGTGAGGATTAAATACTATATCTGATGTGAACAACTTTTGCATATTGCCTGGCACATAATAGGTGCCCAACAAATAGTAGTTTTTTCCCTTCCTTTTCTGCCCCCCTGCCTTTACCTCTGGTGAGTTCAGAATCCATATTGTGATCCCTTCAGCACTGACTTACCCCCACCCATACCTGTGGGACTTCAAAATCCTCAGCCCCATCCTATTTCAACACCTCCTCAGTCATACCCTCAGATATCACAACACTGGAAACTACCCTAGCTAAAAAGCCCAACCCCCCCAAAGTCCCCTTCCCCTAATAGTCCTTGCTTCCTCATATGTTCGCTCCTACTAAATATATTTTATACCCTTAATGTTAGCCAACCATTCACCCTCTCTCTGCTCTTCTAGACCAGGGCCTCATGCCTACCAATCCACCATTCATCTTACTGTCTAGGCCATTTCAGCCTCCTCCCTTGCATGACCATAGAGTCCCTCAACTCCTTGGTCTCCTGCTAAAACTGCCTTGCCACTCTTCAACCCTTGGGAACACTCACCATCTGCTTTCATCTAATAAAATTCTCAAACCATGCTGATTGGATTCAACTTTCAATACTGTTTCACTTTAGCTGGCCCCTCATTGCTGATGAATCTCCCCTCATGGCTCTTCCGAACTTCCTCCCACTTACAGCCCCGTTCTTATCTGCAACCTTTAACTCCCAGCAGTGGCATTCCCTCCTGCACATGGAGACATTCAAGTTAATATGACAGGAGCTATCACAGCATCTCTCTAAATGGACCTGCTCACTTAAGAGTCTCTGGTGACCTCTAATAGCCACATCCTCAACCACTTCCAGCACTTGATCCTATTGCTCACCATTTCCTTCTTGAAGCTCACTCTTCCTTGTGCCATCCTTTACACTGTAGTTAATTCTCCTGCCTTTCTCCTTCTTGGTTCACTTCCTCCTCCAAATCCTAAAGGCATAAATTCCCACCATTCTGAACCACGGGCCTTGACCCTCTGCCCTCAATACTCTCATTGGAAATCTCATTTATCCCCATTACTTTTGCCATTACCTCCAAGAAATTACTTCCAAGTTTCATGCCTCCAATTCTACCAAACACTCCAGAGGATTCTGTCAGGATATCCCAGGAGCATCTCAAATGAAACATCTTTAAAATTTATCTTGTTTCTTTCTCCATCTTTCTCCTATTTCTATTATAACACTACCCATCTTCTATTCATTCAATCATTCTTTACTCCACCTCTTCTCTCTTCCTTGATAATCCAATCACGCCAAATCACATTTATTCTAACTCTTGGCTCCATCAATGACTCCTATTCCCATTTGTACCTCTCTGCTTTAGGCTCTCAGAACTCTCACCTAAGATATGATCAGACCTTTATAACTGCTTTTCCTTCCTCCTAAATCCCAAATTCCCACCACCAGATTAAGTGGCGAACAAATTAAATCTAAATCAGAGTTTAGCTTGGAATTCCAGAACCTCCATCATGTGGCCAAAACCTAGACTTCTAGCTTAATCATTCTCTACTCTTCTCAATGAACCTTAAATAAATCTAAAATTGCCCTCCAGTTCACTGTTCCCTAAACACGTGCTTACATTTCCTGCTCTGCACTTTTGTTCTCATCATTCATCCCATCCCATTTTGTTCTCATCATATCATTTCCCCAAATGTCTGACTGGAAAAAATCTTATGCATTCTTCTAGACTCTGTTCAAATGCCACACACACCCTGAAGCCTTCCCGGGCCCACCATCAAACATGATCTCCTCTCTTCCTGAGTGCAGCTCTTTGTCCTTCCTTTGCTTATTGGATTTAAAACATTCTGTGTGACTTTCTAATGTCTCCTGCTTATAGATGTGTCACCACAGAAAGAGGCTCAGCTTCCTCTTTCAATCTCTCACACCCTCTAAAATGTCCCCCCTAAGCTACTTTGGCTGGCTTGAACCTCTCCTTTCTCTTTTCCCCTTGCCTTGCTCTGCTACTGCTCTGCAGCCAATGCTCCAGCCTCACTGTCATCACCCACCCCTTTCAATGAAAGATATTAAGTCCTTTCCACCCCATGTAGTTCTAGTGTCCCTTAATTCCATTGATACTGACCCTGGAGTATGTTTGAAAGTCAAAGGTATGCAGTTTAAACCATCAACTTGCATGGAGGTTCTGTTCTCAGAGAGCTAGACGTAAAATTACAGAATTCCTACCTGTGCTTTGTCTTTCATGCACAGTCTTTAATAATCTATTTCCATCTTATTGTGTTGTCATGTTCTTCTTTCCTTCACAATTGAACATTCACTTGCCTAACTCACTCAATAGGATGAAAGAGTTCCCAGTTCCAACATACCCAAAATAATCCAACCTGTCATGTTTACATTCACTTGATGAAACCTACATTTTTAGTCGCCAAACTAACATTTTCATTCTCCTGCTTTGGATTAGTTTTGAGGTTGTTGTTTTTTTAATAATCAGGGGGAAATTAGATAAAATATTTAAACAATTGCACAGATAAACATATTGTACAACTAGAGATTAAAAAACACTGCACAAACTATGAGAGGCTGGCAGGCAATATCAAAATTTGGAACTAGCCTATTGACCATGGTAAGAAAGCCTAAATTTGGCCCACAAAAGATAATTTAGGGGTATCAACTACAAAAGTGAGGGATATTCAAAAGCTGGGACCCACTGGCATCCCTCACCCAACACTCAGGATCATGTCCTGCCACCTTGGTAATCCCATTTCCGAGTGAAGTGGGCAAAGGAAAAGCCCAGGATTGCAATGGTGGGAGCTCTGGATTTTAACACAACTGGTTTCTCATTGCCTTGTTTCGAGTACATAAGGAGCTAAAGAGGCTTTTGTTTTCTTGCCTAGGATTATGATACTATTTTGTAAACGATAGAGTACTATATAGCTGCAATGTGTTAGAACCTTGTTTATATGGAAAATTCATTTCAAATTCCAAATGACTTCAAAATGCTTTTTAAAAATGTGTCTCATTGTAAGCTCATAGAAGGCAGGGCACATTTCTTGCTTATCTTTGTATCTTAGCTCTCATTATATTTTTAATATAAATGCTCACAAGTTCTTATCATAAGCATGACCAAATGAATTGATATCAAAGAGAAGCCAGAATTAACCAAAAGAAACCTTTTAATGTAATCACTTGGTGGTGTGTGAGCTCCTATAAGTTACTTCACATGGGCATATTGAAATCAGACTCTTTCCAAATAAGAAACAGAAAGCCTACAGATAAGAAAACAATTGTGTACATTTACATCTTCATCAGATTATATTTCCACTCATGCAAATCAGCGGAATCAACTTGCGTGGAATTTGACAGCAAGTCTTTCGGCAAAGACGAAGGAAAATTATTCAGCTTCCTTGGCTCAAAGGCAAACTTGGGCTGTGGCTAGAATGGAGAGGAAATAAAAGGCAAGCACAGGCATCCATAGAATGTGGGTCCCTTTCATTTCAAGTTTTCATTCACTCTCTCACACTGGCCAATATGAGAGCAAGAAAATGTTTAACTTATGCAATCGTGTTGCCTGTGCTTGCTATTCAGGGAATCACCTAGCTCGAGACCTCTGTATCCTCCCTGCATGGTACTGTTAACACACACACACACACACACACACACACACACACACACACACACACCATTTAAACTGCCACAGCTTCCTCTGAATCCAGAGCTGGCTCCTCTACTGAGAATCTCTTCCCTGGGAGAGACATCAATGGAGCAAGGAAATTGTCTCTACCTCCGGTTGGGTTACCAGGGTTCCCTCTTTTCAAGGCTTGCCACTGCCATGCTCTGAGAAACATTGATCTGTGCTCCCCTCATTGTCCTGCTGTACCAGAAACAAGGAACAGCAAAAGAGCAGTCATTATTTGCATTTGGCAAGAAAGGCAGCAGTAAAAGCTGAAAGGCAACGGGCATGGAAATGTCAAAGTGAGGCTCTGAATGAGATAGGGACAGCAAACACGGAGGAGCAGTCTCAGTGGAGAGGAGCCCATTATAGATGGACGGATGACGTTATCTATGATGGAGAAGGAAAGAAAGTGAGAGGAAGAGGCAGGGAGACAGACAGGGGAAGTCTACCATTCCTAAAAGCCAACACACGCAGGTTCAAATGCTGCTTTCACATCCTGAAGACCATCCAGACAGACTCTGGATCTGAATGTCCACAGTTCAAATCCTGGCTCAGGCAATTATATGATTTGTATAGATAAATTTCTTAACCTCTTTGTGCCTTGGTTTCTTCATCTGTAAAATAGTGATTATGATTATGATGATAATAACTACCTAACAGAACTGTCATGAGGCTCAAGTGGTTCTCAACCTTCCTAATGCCACGACCCTTTAATACAGTTCCTCATGTTGTGGTGACCCCCAACCATAAAATTATTTTCGTTGCTACTTCACAACCGTAATTTTGCTACTGTTATGAATTGTAATGTAAATATCTGATATGCTATATGTGTTTTCTGATGGTTGCGACCCACAGGTTGAGAACCGCTGGCTTAGAACATTCAATGTTAGAACAGCATTTCACACATAGTACATGTGACTTGCTGTTATGATGCTGAGCTGGTAAAAGTCATTACAACACTGGTGACTTCCTTTTCTTATTTAGAAAAAGAGAAGAAACTAAACCAAAATATTCTATCATTCTACCATTAGATATGTATTATTTGCCACGTGCCTTGGGAAAACAATTGCCTAATTCTGCAGGTGTAGGTAAATCTGTGGGTGAATGTCCTGTAAATCAGGATTCCTGGTGTTATTTAATACAAAATAAGCCTCCCCCTATAGCCAGCACTGTCCTCACACAGCAGGCACTGCCTCAGGGACCTCTACTGGACCAGATTCCTGCCTACAGGCTGAACCCCAGGCTCTGAAGAAGGTTCTAGAAAGAGGTATCACTCCCAAAATAGCATTCACTTTCAATAAGTGAAAATATTGTACTACTTTCAACAATAAAGATAAATTTTTAAAAATAAGTAAAAATGCTACTGCACAGGACTGTAAGCCAAAATAAAATGAGTAGTGGGTGCTTTGCTTTTTCCTTCAAATTTGGCTTCAAGATGGGTCGTTAGCCAAATCAGGCAAAATCTGTCTTCGATGAACATTTTTTGGTACTCTACCCTGAGCCTGTTCCAGGCTGAGCTGGACTAAACAGCAGGATGAGTGGGTGAGAAGTTCTATAGAGGCCAATTTGTAAGGGGCACTAAAACATCACTAGGACACAAAACATTTCTAAAAATGTCATGAAATGCTGAAAGATGTGCTAGTCCAAACTCTTCTATGGAGGGCACTGTAATAGGAAATAACTCAATGGATCTTATGTGGGATTGTACTGTTCTCCAGGGATATGTGGAAATGGGTGGAGAGGGGGATTTGGGTAGTCACAACTATTGGGAGAGCAATGCTGGCAATTAGCATTTAGTGGGTGGGGCCAGGAACAATAATCCAGGAAGTAGAACTTTTCTGTCTAAAATGCCATTGGCTGCCTTGTGAGAAACAGCATTAAGTGCTCCCAGAGAGCATGCACCTTGTAAGGCTGGTGGTCCAGCTAGCCCCTGGCTCCCTGTTCCCACCCTGATGCTAGTAGAGCAAGCGTGCCCACAGGGGCCAGAGATGGGTTTTCAGATAAGAGAGAAGATAAAGCTGCCACCAGCAAGCCCCTTCCATGCTCAGACCACCCCTGGCTTACTGCCCAGCCCCTGCACCTGGAATTCAAGGTCAAGCACCTGTTTGTGGAATAGAGGAATGAATTTTGAGTGATATGCTCTGTCCCCCATATGGTTTCACATTTAATTCTCACAGCAACACCTTGATGATGATACAGTTATTTTCACAGAATCTAGAGGACCAGAGAAGGAGAGTGAGAGCTATGCATCACATTCTCTGCCCTGGGCTCTGGATCCCAGGGCAGGACCACACTCCCTGCTGCACCTAGAAACTGTGGGCTGCTCTTTGGAGACCCCAGTTTTTCCAATCACTAGCTCCCAAGCCAAAGTCCCTGTGGGTGTGTCTGCCAGGCAAATCAGGTTACATATTTGTGCCCTAGGGCAAAGGGGCCTAAGAAAACAGAGTGGAAGACTGGCCTCTGACTCCTAAGGAGACTGAGGAGCCCAATTTGTCAGTACGAAAGAGGCTCCAGGTGGCAGAAAGAAAGGCAAACATGCAAACATAGAACTGAGAGAAGAAAATTCATCTTTAGGGACTTGACTGCAATCCTCCCTCAAACTAAGCTGACCACATGTCCTGTTTGCCTGGGGCCAGCTCACATACACCTGTTGTCCTAGCTTCATTATTGATAACATTCTTTTCACTCCCAGAAATATTGCAGTGTGGACAATGAATTATATTGTTACCCTCCCTGAGACTCATGTCTTGCACGGAGCCTCCAACAAAGTGGGCAGGGACTTGCAGGCATGCATGTGTATGTGTGTACGTGTCCCCAGGCTGCTGGGAATCGTGCTCAGAGACCAGGCACTGATGAAACAGACGCCACTCCTCCACTTCCAGGAACTGCTCAGCACAGGTTAAGACTCCAACTTAAGAATAATTCACAGGAACCACTTCCCTAATAGCAGAATGGCCTTGACTTGGTATATGATTTGTTGCTTTGCAGTTGGAAAACCGGGAAGTGATAATTCTTGGAAAAGATTCTTTCCACTGTGTCTGTTCTGTTAAGTGCATTTCTCAGACTCCGTTATTTTATCTTGCTTCCCTCAGGATTCTGCCCTTAGCTGCCTTCCAAGTAGCAATAAAATTCACCTTTTGCTTTAACTTTAAAATGCCAGCCTTTTGGAGATCAGTGGCTAGCGGAAGAAGAAGAAAAGAAAAAGAAAAAAGAAATCCAAAGAGTAAGGTTGAAGAACAGAAAAAGGATGGGGATTAGAGAAGAGAAAGAAAGTAAAAAGGAAGAAGAAAATTAAATGAGAGGAAAAGGAGAAGAAAGCAAAGAGAATCATCTTACACTATATATTACTGACGTGTTTATTTCTCTTGGACTAAAACATGTGTTGGTAAAAGCTAGCAATTCATCAAGCATGGTGGTCTCAGCCTGATTCCAAAGCCTTTCTCCAGCTAAACTTGCTCCCAGTGTCTGAGCCAGTAAGCGCTTCTGCCACAGGACCCAGGACAGGACCGCAGAGTCCTGAGGATGAGGAAGAATCCACCCAGCAGACTGCTGTCTAGTAGGAGGGTTTATCCAAGCTGACGTTCACAATGGACCCAATGGACCCCAAACACAGTCCCTTGTGATGTTAATCCTAACAGGAAACATGCTCAAATATTATCCCACCGTGATTTTCAGTCCCAGCAAAGCAAAATTGAGAAATCAAGAGACATATTACCTTTACCTGGGAATATTAGCTTCTTGAGAAATCCTTCCTCATCTTGAAAAATCCTTAAGTCAATTCCATTTATGTCTCTGTTATTCCCAGCAATGTTTTAAAACTAATAGAGGGGAAATCGCACTTCCCAAATTAAGACAATGCCACTTCTGGGAGGGGTGGTTGGGGGCTGGGTGAAAAAGGTGAAGGGATTAAGGAAAAAAGAACAGGCAAAAACACACTCAGACACAGACAACAGTATGGTGATTACAAGAAGCAAAGGGCGGGAGGAGGAGGTAGAAGAAGGTAAAGGAGGAATAAATGGTGATGGAAGGAGGTTTGACTTTGGGTGGTGAACATAGAAATAAAATATACAGAGGATGGATTATAGAATTGTACACTTGAAACCTATATATTTTTATTAAGCAATGTCACTCCAATCAATTCAAAGAAATTAAAAGAAAAAAAAAGACAATGCCACTTCTCAAAATAAAACACACCCTATAACCCTGCTATGTTACTGGGTGGCAGAGCCAGCATTTTCTCTCCCTGTTTACAGGTAATTTAGGCCCTGCAGCATGTTATGATCACTAAATATTGAAAGATTTTTTAAAGCTTTTGTTTTAACCCACAACCTCATTTTGATTTGTACATGTCTACAAGGATAGAGATGGGGAAAATATCACTTCTTCTGAATGATCCAACCTCACAATTAATAATTGAGAATCTCTTTTTCTCTTTCTTCCTTGCCTTTTTTCTCTCCGAACTAGAGTGCACTCTTCAGCTTGTTAAGCTCAGCTCACTCCCACTGATAATTCACTAGAGATCATAATTTATGGACAATTGAAGCTGCAGAAACATCTCTTAGAAGGAATAGAGCAGATCCATAGCAACAATTCTTCAGGGGAATATTAATCCCCGGCTTTATGTAGTGCTAAGTGTACAATAGTAATCAGAACTTGAGTAGAAGCTGCTAATCATTGAGGGAAAAGGCTGTATAAAGAATTCATAATGGAATTAGCCTGCGGCAAACAAAGAAAGACAAAATTAAATCAGCCATCAAATTGCACCAAGGAATTTTAATTTACAGGTTAATGTAGGATTATGTAACTAATCACAGCTAACATTTTCAATGAACAACCAATAAAATTCCGCTCTTTTTTTCCTCTCTAATCTTGCTAATGGTATTCCAATAACATGCTTTTATTGCCCGATAATATGTTAGAAATGATTCTCAGAAATTCTAAGTCTTTCCAATGGTCAGAATTAGTGTAAAATAGATTTGAAATAGTCAAAATGTAGATCTAGGAAGATCCACTCCTCGGTTCAGTCCAGACCCAATAATATCTGGGTGAGTTTACATAAAGTAGATTCACATAACCATATAGCTTTAAAGGATATGCATGTTTCTCATGCAGTGCAGGGAGCTAAAATGGGACAAAAGAGACTAAATTAAATATGTGAAACTAATTTGGAGCACAAAGTATATCAGCTAATTCTAAATAAAACCACCGCCATAGATTTATATGTCAATATTGCAGACATATCCAATGACATAAACACCAAGGACCGCTCTAACGGAGTTTTCATGGTTTATAAATGTGAACATCATAAAAAGAAATAAGGTTTCTAGGCTAAAAAGTTGATTAGCATTTCTCATGGGAGGGGGTGGACTCTGGTGTCCTCCCCAGTTATATTTTGATATCAACCAATGCATGACAAAGACAGGAAAAAAACCTCTACACAATTTGAAAAATTATATGAAACCCGCTGCTTCATAAATATAAATATATAAAAGACAGCATAACTCTTTGCACATTGGCAAGGAGAAACTCCAAAATTATACTGTATGCTTAAAAAGACATCAGTTTAATCAAAAAGATCTTTTTCCAACATATGGCAGAAGGAAAATTATTACAAATGGAGTAAAAAGTATGTTCATAAGCTTTACTTCACGAGGGAAGAATGCTGGGAAGAAAGGCAGCGGCATTCTTCTTGCATATGTTTTTCTTGTCGAGAACAATGTGGGAAAGTCTCATTTTCCTTTAATCTAAATGTTCATTTTATGGAAGCAGCAACATTCGGCCCAGTTATTAGCAAAGGAGTTTTGTTGCTTTATAAAGTCTAATTTTAAGATGCTCACTTCCAAAAAAACATTATGGTGTCAATTGCACTACCCTTCAGCAATCCTGTAATAACTTTATTCAACCATTTCTAATTATAATTATATTTTCAATTCCTTTTAGCTATAGAAACTCTTTATCAATCAGAGCACAAGACAGAAAATTACTTTATTACAGCTACAGCTCGTTAGGCTGAGTGCTCTTAATGAAGCAGCCTCATAATCAGATGAAAATCATGCTGGAGAAAACTTGCATCATTAGTCTGGGCCTTAATTACCAAGAAATATAGTCACTAACAATGATATTCCATTTCATGATATGGTGCATGCACCTTCTACACTAGTTGCAATTAATAATTCCACCGACTGCTACAGAATCTTTTCTATTTATTCATAACAATGGAGGGGGGGGGCGATTCTAAATTTAATTGAGCGCTTCGGATTGCACTCTCTTTCTCCCTCTCTCGCGCGTTCAGATTAAAATGTCACAAGGCTAATATTCTATCTTACAATAATTCATCATTTTAATTACATATTTTATGTATGTGAAATGTCTTTTTCAGTTTTATAGTTGAGGTTGACATTTTTGGGGACGCATCTAGGAAAATGTGTGGCTTCTTGTGAAGGTGGTCCCTACCACCCAGGACCACATCATGAAAATCTGAGAGAGAGAAAAAAAATCACGGCCATCAGTCCATCAACTCCATCCATGTTGGGAAAAGCTGCCACAAGAACAGGGACATTCATTTAAATTAATGCCGGCGTCTTCTGATAGGCTTTGGACGGCAGAATGGCGATGTGCTGGGAGGAACAAGGCCCTGTGTCATGGGTCTCTTTGTTAGGCATGATTGATCACAGACAGAATCAGCAACTTTCCTTTGTGAAAGCCTCCTTTCTTCTGCCTCATTTCCTTTCGCCCTTTCTTTGCCTCCCTCTCTTACCAAGATCCTTGCTTTTGACCTCCTGAGAAATACCTTCAGCAGGGAAGGAGACCTGGTCCCTTGCTACCCGCGCCCGCACCCCCCTCCCACCCCCCGCTGGGTTCTGCACACTACCAGGTCCCTGCAGAGACCCACCTATTTCTCCAAATTCTCTCCAGGCTGGACGAATGCTGGAATTCAAGGTGCTGTTGCAACTGCTGCTCTTTTTCAAACGCAAATTAGGTTACTGGGTGAGGGCAAAGAGCACTTGGGGGAGGGCAGAGGGCAAGGGGGTTGGCATAGATAAATGAGATCCCCATTGACCTCAAACCCACATGTGCCTAGACTGAACTTCCTGCCTGACATCGTCTTTTCATAGAAATCGTTGCCAAACAGTTTATTTGATTAATCTGGGCTGCACTTTCCCCAATCATCTGCCTTATAAGCACCAAGCAGTTTGATAAATGAAATGGATAAAAGAATAGAATGACTTGGAAAAACCCACAAGCCACAAGATGAAGAGTTGGCTATGGCGTAAGGGAATGGTAATTTTTTAAAAAAAACTGAGCATCCAATCTCTATACTATGAACATGAAGCTCCCCAACTTAAAGATCATTGCCATCATACTAATTAGTGTTGAGCAAGCTGTGGTTCAGATCCTAAAGAGGCAGGAATTCTCCCCACCCAATTTCAGACCCCAAATAAGCAAATGACTGAATAAATTAATAATGAAAAACTTGCCACAACAAAAACACCAGATGACAATTAGCTTAAAGATGGTACAGAACTGGCTGTGTTATTAGTGAATCTTTGTTCCTTCTGGCATTTTAAGGTTTGGAGGGAAGTAGAGACAAGTAGTATCACATTTGACATAGACTTTACAGGGAAAGGGGCTCAGGGGCGAGATTTGGAAGATGAGAGCCAGTAGACCCAGAGTCATGAGGCAGAGCAGGGGGCTGTGAGCTGCTTGGAGAAGAATGCTAAATGGGCAAGAGGAAGTGGGCCTGGACCAGGGGGAAAAACACAGGAAGCAGCAGAAATATGAAAGCTGTCCAGGAAGACAGCAAAAGAAGATGGGACACTAATCAGAACCACACAGAGCGTATTTCCATTAAAAAAAAATGCTTGGCATTTTGGACGGCCCAATGGCTTGTAAAACAGCTTGAGATGTCTAGGGATCCCCAAGGACAACTGGTTTGCAAGGCCCAGCCTGACACCCTTAGCAGCAGCCACAGGAGAGCCAAGTAAGAGTTAAAGGGAACTGGCTGAGTGCTCACATTCTCCTATTAATGCAATGTCAGGAAAAGCCCTCAGCATTACTGCCCTCGTTTTCAATCACTCTTTAATGTTTCCTCCTAACAGCATTTCATTTAAGTACAGAAGTCACTGCAGGTATTTCCATCTGGCAGTGGCTACCCCACCTGAGCACAAGAGAGGCCCCAGGGATGCTCGAGACCTTTGTCAGGGGCTGTCTCCTACCTTCTGATGTTGCCACACTCTGTGCCTGGCAATGTCCACACCCAGTTCCACAATGAGACAATAGCTCAATAGCTGAATCTGAGGAGACTGAGGTCTCCTCCACCCTGGAAGGTCTTCAGAGGGAAGCACTGAGCCTAACAGCCCAATCACCCTCCATTAGTACAAAGGCTACAGCATGAGATCTTCCTGGGTGATCTCAGGACGGCGACTAAACTCCTCTGTGTCTCAGCTTCCATATCCCCACATAAGGGCAACAGTAGCATCTGCCTCAAAGGGTTGCTGCAAAGGTAATCTGAGATGAGGCATGTAAAAGTGCTCAAACACAATCTGGCACACAGGAAGTTTCAGTAAATGTTAGTTCTGATCAACATCATCATTGTCATCATTACAACCATCACCACAGACATGAGGCAGGCATGGCTTGCTCTGAAATAGGTTCAAGGATTTCAAACAGTGGTTTTCAAACCTGGCTACACATTAAAAAAATCGCCTTCTCCCCTGAGTTCTCTCACTCCAGACGAATTAGATCAGAATCTCCCAGTGGGTCATTTTTGAAGCTCTTTGCATGATTCCAGTGTGCAACCAGGACTGAAATCCACTGATATTGAGTCTCAATGCCTGTGCATGATATTTAAAACATGATGTTGCCTAGCTAGAAGGCCTATATCTTGGCAAGTGGCAAGCCCTTGTCTGGGTCTCCCAGAGAGCGATGGGAATGTTGTAGCTGTACTTTGAGACGTGAGGGTTTAGAGCATTTACGGCCCATGAAGGAGCAACCACAGCCTTGGCTGAAGGAATGTGCCTGTTGTCTTTTCCAGCTGGCACCGTGGTCCATTTCCACTACACGGAGCATAATGCATGTAGCCAAATGTTCCCACAGGCTGGCCACCTGTGACTTGAAAACTCTTCTGTCTGGACCCAGGACATGCATGGGCCACAAGGCAAAAGATCGCCTGTGAGCACCAGAGAAAAAAACTGTCTTCCCCTGTGGTTTAGTAAGGGCAGCCCATGCAAAACCTGCCCAGAGAGATCAAATTAAGTCCACGGGTTGGAGGAAATGACTATATTCAGGTCTCTGAGAATAAAGATTAACCTGTCAGAATGGACAAAGTTAGATTCAGGCTAACCCTGAATGAATTCGACAAATCTAACTACTTAAATCCTTAGCTATCTTGATGACTTTGGCAGCTGTTTGACACTTGCATTTACAAGATCTAGGAAAACTAAAAATTTCAACCGCTCAGACTCCTCAAACCTACATAAATCTGTCAGGCACTCAAAAGACAATCCTCTATTTATTTATTTGCTTTTAATATTGAAGACACTTCCGCCAAAGAAAGACCTCCAAGACCATGTATGAAATAACAGAGAAACCACAATTTAAAAAAAATTAAGAACACTGAGCAGCATCTAAACTCATCATTCATTTCAACTCATATTTTCCTTCCGGCAGGAAGAGGTTTACTTAGACTGTGGTGGTTACTGGAAACCCTGGGGATCAGTTCATGCCCAGTAATACAGGTTAGCACAGCCCTCCTGTCTTTGCAGGAAGTAGAAAAGTATAGGAGGGTTCTAGTCCCCTCCCAGTCAGACACATCCAAACTCTTCCTCCAGCTGTTTTTTCTCCCCACAAAAGGATCATGGGAGAGATATATACTAGGAGAAAAAATAATCAACAGTGGTTAGGAAATACCAGCAGACTCGTTTACAACCATGGAATTTAGAATGGAAACTTAAAATAGACTGGCACACCATAGAACTTAAAGTAAGGCACAAAAAAAGAACAAATATTGTTTGATTTCACTGATATGTGATACTGAGAATAGCCAAAATCATGGAGACAGAAAGTAGAACAGTAGTTATTAGGGACTGGGGAGGAGGTGGGAGTATAACAAGGAGTTGTTTAATGGGTATGGAGTCTCAGTTTGGGATGATGAAAAAGTTCTAAAGATGGATGGTTGTGATGGCTGCAAAAATAATACAATGTACTTTTTATACGTGTAAAAATGGTTAAAATGGCAAGTACTATATTATCCATATTTTCCATAATAAAAGGATCAAACACAAAAGGGCATTTATCTTGAGGTCCTAAGGAACTTGTTTAACATTGTACATATTTTTGTTTCAGGGATTAAAAGAAAAAAGCAAAACAAACCAAAAAATTAAAGAAACTAAGTTCTCCTTTGAGATGCTGGAAGCAGACCAGAAAAGGAAGATTTGAGGTGTGAGAGAGAAACCGACGAGGTCAGGTGTCCTGGGCGGAAGACCTCTCTCTGACCTAATGGGCTGGGTGACCTCGGACAGGTTACCACACCTCTCTAGGCCTTGGTTTCCTCGTCTTTAAAACCAGAGAGTTAAAGATGATCACCAAGTCCATGCCAACTCGAAAGTCCACAATTCTACACTCTCTTTCCTTTGCCTCATTTTTCTATCCCACCATGGCAATCATTGAAACGTTGTTCTAGGAAAAACACAACAGCCACTACAGGCAAATGTCAGTATTCTCGCTAGTGGCTAAAGAAAGGAGGAAAGAGCTTGGGACAATTACATAAAAGCAACTTCACTGTCAAACCTGTAGGTAAAGAATCCACAAAATATGCAAACCCCAAGACTGAATATTACTTTTGAATGTTTCACTCCTTTATCAGAAGAGGTGTGGGGGATTTTGCCCCATGATTGTAGATTATCTAGTTAGAAGCTGTTGGGTCAATGCCTGCCCTTGAGTGAGTGGCTGAGCCTGCCCCTTAACACTCAGGAGACCAGTGGGGTCCAGGGTTCATGAATAGCCAGGTCATCACCACAGCAGAACTTGAAGAGTCTCTGCCATGATTGGGCTATTTCTAAACTCTCACTGATCCCACTACCCACCAGTTTGGCAATCAATGCCATGGTTTCAAGGGACCGATATCCCAACCATAATTTGCATCAGTAAGTATCTGTTTGCCTGACTTTGTCCCTTCTTCACACTTTGACGCTAAAATGCCTTAGCAAGCAGGAACATCTCCGTGCTAAACCCCATGGCATCTAAGGGAAGGTAGGAGTTGTGTCAACCAACCTCTAGGTCAGTGATGGTGAACCTATGACACACGTGTCAGAGGTGACACGCGAACTCATTTTTTTGATTGATTTTTCTTGTTAATGGCATTTAAACATATAAAATAAATATCAAAAATATAAGTCTTTGTTTTACTATGGTTGCAAATATCAAAAAATTTCTATATGTGACACAGCACCAGAGTTAAGTTAGGGTTTTTCAAAATGCTGACACGCCGAGCTCAAAAGGCTCGCCATCACTGCTCTAGGTGCTACGAACCATGCAGATCTGCATTCTATTCTTTATGCCAGTGATTCTCAACAAGGAACCATTTGACCCCTTTCCCACTCCAGGGACATCTGGCAGTCCGTGGAAACGTATTTGGTCATCACACTGAGGAGCTACTGGCACCTACTGGGTCGAGGACAAGGATGCTGCTACAAGGCTACAATGCACAGAACAGCCCCCCACAACAAAGAATTATTCCATCCAAAGTATCAATAGGGCTGAGAAACCCAGCTATATACAATTCAAAATATCACAGTAACTGTGAAATAGGTTTTCTCTTCCTTATTTTACAGATAAAGCTCAATGAAGTTAAGTAACTTCTCCAAAATCACCTAGCAAGGAAGTAGACAGGCCAGGAATGGATCTCAAGTTTGTGAGGTCCAAAGAGCCACTGTCTCTCCTCGAATGAATGAATGAATGAATGAGCAGATAATGAATAAAGTCAGCCTGCTGCTGTGTACTAGGGAAGCCGACGGGCAGATTGCACTAGAGACGGATGCAGGCTGACCTGACACTAATGCTGGATATCACTATTTATGTCCCAGGACAGATGTTCAGGCAAGACCTGCTCATGGCCTCTCTATCACTGCTTGCTGGAGCTGCCCATCCCAAAGGAGCTGAGACAGAGAGGTCGAGCAAAAGTCCTCATGTTTCCACGACACTGCCCAGCTCCAGGGGGCTTTGGGGAGGGCATGGCTAAGCTGAGAATTTAGGCTGCAGAGTTGCATCACAGAAACCACAGGACAGGAATGGCCACCTGGGGAGGTGGCCCCTACCTGTTGACTTGTCCTCATAGGTCCTTTCTTTCAGGAAATGGAGATGAATGGAAGAACAGTGATTGGAAGTGGTCCCTGAGTTTCCCCATGTGGGAAAGCTACCCCTCTACCTCCTAATTGCTTTCAGTTCCTTTGAAAAGTAGGCCGTTCACTAAGCAGAACCACACGAGAGATGGTAGTGGTTTTAAAAGATAACAACCCCCCACCCTAACCCACCCCCTAAAAAAGCTTGCTTCACACTACTAAGGTTTCCAAAGATCGATGCCAAGAGCCAAACTTCATGGTAAAGTGGAGTGGGAAGGTTTGTTTCTAAAACCTGGTCACTGGGGCCCCAGCTTTGGAGACCCCTCTCCTCCCAGTGCCTCCTGCCCCCTCACATCTCCACCAGCCCCTCGGAAACAAGAGCCCACTGTCTGAAGCGCTGCAGACTAGCGAGCTGAATGAAGTAATTAAGAGCTGCGCCTGTCAACCATTTGTGCTCAAAAGTCTTAAGTTATATGTTATATTTAACTCCCGCAGGCCCCACGCATTAATTGAATCATTTTTACCTGCTGCCTCAAATTTTTCTGGAAGCAGACTTTGGAGAAAGAAGAGATATTCTATGATATATCACACTATGGACATCAAAACCCACCCCTAGGGGTTTGGAAAGTGCGCCCACCTGTAAGGGCCACTTTCCCCGGGCACAGACCATAGTGACAGAGATGGATATAAGCCTGCAGCAGCCTCTCAAGGTCACTGTGGTTCTAGGGTCATTCCCAAAGCACTCATGACTGGTGGAGCTTTTTTCCCTACTACTGAGCAGAACAAACATTTATTAAATAATACATGAACTGTTTGTCATTATTTTTTACTAGTAATTAAACTTCCAGCTTGATTTAGGTATCACTAGTTTTTCTACTCATGCTCTTTTTTTCTGTTCCACGATCTAATGCAGGATAACTCGCTGCATTTAGATAACTTGGTCTCCTCTCATCTGTCACTTCTCAGTCTTCCCAGGCTTTTCATGACCTTGACACTTTAGGGTACTGGCCTGGTATTCTATAGAACATCCCTCAATTTAAGTATGTCTGATGTTTTTGTCATGATTAGACAGAGGTTACAGGTTTGGGGGAAGAATTTCACACAGGTGAACAACTGTTCTCATCACATTATATCAGGAGGTAATATATATATATATATATATATATATATATATATATGTATATATGCACACACACACACACACACACACACACACACACACACAACATTACTGGAGATGTTCATGTTCACCTTGATCACTTGGTTAAGGTGGTGTTTACCAAGTTCCTCTACCACAAACTTACAATAGTCCCCTTGCTATATCCTCTATTCTTTTAAAGCAAGACACTGAGTCCAGCCCCCATTCAGGGCAGAGTAAAGTATTTTCATCATTTCATCACATTCTGCCTTAAGACAGACTCCTCACAAAGAAACAGAAATCCATTGTTTAAAAAAAAAAAAGCACAACCTGGAAGTCAGGAATTGGGCTCTAGTCTCAGCTCTATGACCAGGGATGATAGACAGGGGGACCCTGCCCTCCGTGGGAGGGTGCTGAGGGATCAAAGGGGCAATACATAGGAAAGGACTTTCAACTGCCCCGCTCCACCCCACAGCCCCAAAAGTTCACTTCCTGCCACCTTCCTTACTTTGCCCCTCAGCAGCTGCCCACTCTGTCCTGATATTCCCACACATACTCAGCACTTGCCCACTTCCGGCCTCTGCTCCCTTTACTGGAAATGTGCTTCCCTCAATATCCGAAAAATGTCCTCCCTCACTTCACCTCCCTCCTGCTCAAACATCACCTCCCCAGGAAAATCTTCCTGGACCCTGCCACCTAAAATAACATTCCTTTCGCCCTGCCTGGTGTCTCTGTGGCTGCCAGTACTACCTGCCCTGCAGTCTGTACTTTTGTTTCTATTGTTTGTCTTTGCTCCTTGAAGAACAAGGCTTGGTATGTTTTATGCCCCCACTGCATCCCCATGACTAGAACGCAGCCCATAGTCGGCTGAGCCTTAAGAGACATTTATTGAATAAAACAACACAAAGGGGGAGGGGGAGAGACATACGTAATACTGTCAACAATGAAGATGTTTTTGAAAAGGAAAAGAAAAAACACATGGGAAGCTTTTTTGGGGGGAGGGGCTATCTTTACGGGGCCTAATGTCCTTGTAGGTTCATAAACCCTTGCAATAACTCTACATCACACAACCTCCCAACGGACTTATGAATGATTACAATTATAACTTTGGATGGAGATATCTTAGAAAGGAGAAAAACCATAATACATGGATTTTAAAAAATGGTTTTATCTGACATGATATCTGTGGTCCATTGACAATACTGCCAGAAAACTGGAGAGAGTCTGAGACCAGATCTGGGAGGAGAATGTGCCATGATTGATCTGTAATTTTGTAATGTCTGCCATGAATAAAAGAATGGGAGCATTCCTAATCCTAAAATCATTCCACTGCGAGTAGGTGTGGTTTTCTAAGTGATACAAAACGACTGCCACTTAGCCCAACTCCTGTAAGGGCATCACCTCTATCAAGGGTTGGCAAATTGTATATGTAAAAGGTCAGATAGCAAATATTTTAGGTGTCATGGACCAAACAGCAGTCTCTGTGAAACTACTCAGTCCTGCCAAGGTAGCACAAAAGGAGCCATAGACAGTACATTAACAGTGAGAGTAGCTGTGCTCCAATAAAACTTTATTTACAAATAACAGGCTTCAGCTACATTTGGTGGGCTACAGTTTGCCAACTCCGACCTCCATGAATTTCTCTTCAAAGAACATCTTTCACCTCTCTACTCTCCCCACTCCTCCCCCAAAAGCAATAAGATCTTTAGAAAAACCAAAATTATTACTCAGCCCTTGCTAGATCTTCTGACTCTTTGCTCTAAAGACCACAGAGAGTATTTACCTATCAACATCTTCTGGCACCTTAAGAGTTATCAAAAATGTCACCAGTCACCAAATGTTTCATTAATTATTGCAAACATCTTTAGGAAAAAATGCCACAGTGGGTTTCTTTCACCAAGTGATTTATTTCAGATATAATTTCAGTTTAATTAATAGGGGGTTTCATTGTGACCTGGAGGGTGTGAAAACCAGCAGCGAGTCTGTGGTTTGGTTACGAGAAAACGAGAAACCTGTCCGTGCCTGTAGAAGGAAAATTTTACAGATAAAGAAAGGGGGGGAAAGCTGGGATTCTTTTTTGCAGCTGTGAACAGCTGATACCCTCATTAAAGACAGCAGTGGAGCATCTTGAAAAAACAAATTAAAAGGAGTTAGAGGAGCTAAGAGTTAAAAATTTGAGGGGGGGAGGGGGGGCTGGCGGAATGGGATTTGGTTTATTTATTCCCTAAAAATAATTCTCTTTCTGAGCCGTATTGTAATCTGAACTGTGCCATATGTCCTTATAAAATCCTAAACCAGCAAAAGCAACAAATCAACAGTGAGATATATTAGGCCCTGCCTGGCATCGTACAGTCAAAGTCAAGAGACACAGTCCTTGCACTTGATGAGCCAAGTCTTCCTTCAAATGGCTTCATTTGAACTTTCTGGCATTCTGAAAACGTATAATCACTTATCTAAGCAATAAAGTGTTGTTGTTTTTTTTTGAGAGGTGCATTTGGAGGGGAGATGTTTTTTTCAATTACCAATAAGCAAAATGCCTCGTCCACATATTCCAACACACCAGGTTACATTAGCTTCAGTTTTAATATCCTGCCAACGAGAAAAGTCCCCAAATATGAAACAAATACAGCTGTCTAATATTGCTGTTCAAATGCCACTGCATTAAATAAAATTCGATGCTGTAAAATTTTGCAAGGTGCTAAAACAAAAATGATATAATAAATATAAAACATCTGCATTTTTTTAACAAGACATTTGGAAACCAATTTCATTTATATTTAAACTTGTTTTGAAGTGTTCCTAGTTTTGAAAAACATCCTAGTTACAGTATATTAGATTTTTTCCCCCCAGGCAAAAGATTAAAGTGCTGGGATGCCCAAGTGAGGGACCGACCACTAGTGGAGGGGCGGAGAAACCATCATTGTGTTTTTCCAGAATGAACCTTGCATTTGAATCCTCAGCTGGCTTTCAGTCATAAAAGGGGGTGGGGGTGGGGGTGGGGGTGGGGAGAGTGCCCTCCATCAGCAACGCTGGGGAATGGATTCTCACACATGCACAAAAATGCGTTCAAACAACATGAAGTTTCTGGCATTCGCTCAGGCACACACACACACACACCCCCCCCCCACCCCCAGGAAGTAGAGAAATTAACAGCATCTCTGCCTCTCTCCATGTGCCTAGGTGGGGTAGTTCCTAAAACACTGAGAGAACAGTAGGACCACCTACCACCTTTGGCTCATATGGGCTCTGGTATGGAGGAGAAGGACTCAACTATCAGGAAACCCAGATCTGGGCACTGGACATGCAACAGTTCAAAAAGGTCTCATGTTTCCTTTGGAAAAACCAAAGGAAAAAAGGACATTTGAGAGAGAGGGAGAGGGTTCAAAACATTTGCATCTGTTTGCCAGGGAGAAGAACGCATGGATACCTGAATTCACAGATGGGAACTCCACTACTGGTCACCTACCCAAACACCATTTTATCTACAACACCCACCTTGTGACCCAACACCAGCCATACAGCTGCAAGATTAGGAGCAAGTTCTTTACGTCACGGCTCACAGCAGTATGGATAGATTGTTTTTGGAACAAAGAGAATCTGGCCTGAGAACTGCTCCTAAGTGAGTGTGCAATAGTAATGTTAGCAGCTTTCACTGAGCACCTTTTGTGTCAGGCATTTTACAAACACTGCCACATTTCATCCTTGTGACTACTGCTACTGTAGGCAATCATTATTGTCACCTTCCGAACGAGGAAGATGAGCTTCAGCAGGGCCAAATAAATTCCCGGTCACACATCTAGGCAGTGGCAGAGCAGGAAACTGAACTAAGTCTGGATGACTGCAAAATCACCACAGAACACCACTCAGGATTTGATAAATGGGGAGTGGGGGGTAGTCCAAGTTTTACATAGGAAGTTTACTCATTTCAGTCACTAAGGATATGTTCAAAAGTCCTACAACCTTTGAATGGAACAAAATCGACTGAACAGAGTATTTGAAGAGAAATGGAATTTACATTTTGGGGTAAGACTGCATTTAGACAAGGGCGGGGAAAAAAAAAAGGAGACATATGTAATACTCTTTGTAATAATTTAAGCAATAAAAAAATTAAAAAAAAAAAAAAAAAAAGACTGCATTTAGAACTAGGTTAACTGCATGTCAAGTAGAACTAGAAGACCATGTCTTGATGCACAGTTGATGTGGTTTGCACACAATACATGTCACCATATGCTTAAAGGATCGGTTGGGCCATTTGCACAGAATGTGCTCTCATAAAGAAGCTTTTCTATAATCTTGCCTATTAATTTATTTGGAAAACTTTTTCTTCTTAACTAGTTTAAAAGCTATCTTCATCTCATCCTCTATTCAATTCACATGAGAATGCTGCATGAACATGTTCCTTCACCACCATTCCACATATACAACTATCTATCAAAATTTTAATTTCCCCTCCTCAAATAACATGGGCCAAGGCGTTGTCCCCATTTACCTAAATTATTCAGGGTTTTGGCTTTTTGTTTTTATGTGGGTTTGCTCTATTACTGATGGACCCTGTAATTTTCTCTCTAACATCAATTCTCTCCTCCCAGTAAGGTTTGAGTGAACTGCCCAGACCTCAGCTCCAGGAATCTGTTTCAGGCTGTCACAGTAATCTCATCACTCTGGACATTGTCAATCCAGGCCTGAACCAAACATCCCAAGACTCAGGAATGAGCCAATCAGGGTAAAGCTCAGGATTCTTTTTGGACAGTCCTGGGAAGAGACTTACGGTAAGAACAATACGGGGTGCAGCACCATTATGTTGTAAGTGGCGGGTGTCTGACCAGTGGGGTCAGACTGGACCTTGGTACTTGGAAAGAATTCAGAGCCAAGACCCAAACTATAAGAGAACATTTATTTATAAAATTAGATAGAAGTAATTTGTAGAAGAGATGGGCTGAGGAAACAAGTTATGGAGGCAAAAAAAGAGCCCTAGGGCTTGGGAGTGGGGAAGGTGATGGTAACATACCTACAGGTGGAGGGAAAAGGGGAAGGGGAAGAGAAGGGAAAGGAAAAGGGAGGCATGCTCCCAGGAGGGAGAGTGCCTGTTGGAAATTTTTTGATTACTGTTTCAATTTCATTAGTTGTAATCTGTCTGTCCAATTCTTTGATTCTTCCTGATTCATTTTTGGAAAATTGTATGTTTCTAGGAATTTATCCATTTCTTCCAGATTGTCCAATTTGTTGTCATATAATTGTTGTTAATATTTTCTTACAATCTTTTATATTTCTTTGGTGTCAGTTGTTATTTCTCCTCTTTCATTTCTGATTTTATTTATTTGGGTCTGCTCTCTTTGTTTCTTGATTAGTCTGGTTGAAAATTTGTTAATCTTGTTTATCTTTTCAAAGAGCTAGCTCCAGCTCTTGGTTTCACTGATCTTTTGTATTATTTTTCTGGACACCATTTTACTTATTTCTGCTCTGATCTTTATTATTTCCTTTCTTCTGCTCACTTTGGCTTTGTTTGTTGTTCTTTTTCTAGTTCCTTTAAATGTAAAGTTAGATTGTTTATTTGAGATTTTTCTTGTTTCTTGAGGTAGGCCTATGATGCAATGAAATTCCCTCTTAGGAATGCTTTCACTGTGTCCCATAGATTTTGGGTAGTTATGTTCTCATTTTCATATCCTATCCTACCCTAGACCTTGCAGCTTCCTGAGCAGAGGACAGGGACACAGTCGTGACATTATGGTGTAACAGATAATTTGCATATTTCTCTCTTATTAGTGTGTGTGTGTGTGTGTGTATATATATATATAGCCATTTTATTCTTAATAACTATATTCCTGTTTTGTTTTATATATTTTTTCTATCTTCTCTACCAAATTACTGATTCAATCCTCTCCCTCATCCAGCCACTTATTCCTTGCAGTGTATTCTTCATTTCAGATACTGTATATTCCTCATTTCTGACTGGTTCTTTTTTATGGTTTCTATGTCCTTTTTCATGCTGTTGAGTGTCCTTATAACCATTACTTTGAACTCTATATCTGATAAATTGCTTGCCTCCATTTCATTTAGCTCTTTTTCTGAAGATGTGTCCTCTTCTTTAATTTAGAGTTATGTTTCTTTGTCTTTCCATTTTGGCTGCTTCTTTGTGTTTCTGTGTATTAGACAGGTCTGCTAAGACTACCAGTCTTGGTGAACTGGCCTTATGTCGTAGGTGTCCTGTGGAATCCAGTGGGGCAGTCTCCTTGATCACCTGAGCTGGGTGCTCCAGGAATGTCCCTTGTGTGAGTTATGTGGTCCCTCCTGTTATAATTGAGTCTTGATTGCTCTTGGCTTGATTGTGTGTGAGATTGACCCTCAGGCTGGCTGACTGTGAAGCTCAACCCCAACCACAGTGTGTGAGCTGCTGTGCAGATGCTGACCACATGAAGCAGAATTTGCCTCAGCGGCTTATGGTGCCTGTTGAGATCTCCTTTGGATATGCTGCTGGTGAAGCTTATTATATCCCATTCTGATGTTGTCTGAACCTGGCCACTGAATGTATTGGTTCTGGACCCCTTGGGAGGGACTCTGGTGCAGGCCAATAACAAATGCTGCCTGTGAATGGCCCTGCCTTTTTGGAGCTACAAGTGAACCACAGCTTGTGGCTGCCTCTGCTGGGCCTGGCTGTGCATGGGAAGGACCAAGCTGCATACCAAGGCTGGCTTTTACCAGCACCAGGCCTGGGTTCAAGTTAGCAAAAGTCCCAACACACCCTGAGATCTTCCTCTGTCTGCCTCCACCTGCCAGCTACTTGTTAGGCTCAGTCACTAAAAGAGCCTCTGGTGATATTGGAGTTGCATGAGGTAGTTTCTCTGTGAATCACTAGGTAGGGGTGAGTGATATTCACCAGACTGATACAGGTTCAAACTCGGTGCCAGTGCTGTGTCTGAAGCCACTCAGCAAATGGCCCTGGGTATACCAAGTCTAGCTGCCACCTCGTGGGTGCTCACACACCTTTATGTTAGGGTAGGGACTCAAGGAGTTGTCATTGAGGCCAACAGAGTTTATCAGGCCCCAAAAGACCAAGAATTGGCTGTGCGAATGGGGTGAGGTCTCTCTTCAGGTCAGGTGTGGGAGAAAAAAATGTCCCCTGTCCTCAAACCAGATTCTGCTGGGAGAAGATGGAGCTCGGCAGGTTGGGGAGGCCAGGAGCCAGGAGGATGGCTACACATCTTTGTTACCCACAGACCAGGAGCAATTTTAGAGTGGGAGTATGTCTTACTCAATCTTGCATCTCTTGTTTTAGCATATAGAACTGACTCAGAGTAGGCACTCATTCTGCTTGCTGTATAAATACTCTTAATTCAGTTGACATATCCTAAATCCATTCGCGTCTCTCCATCTTCACTACACATGGTCTAATCCTCTCTTACCTGGGTTATAGCAAAAGCCTCCTAAATGACCCGACTGCTTCCATTCTTACCCTTTTCAATCTCTTTAGAGCCAGAGGTGCCTCATAAAAATTAGAAAAAGGGACTACTCCCCCCAAACAGAAGTGTGTAACACCTTCAAAAAAAGAAGCTGCCTGATCTACTGAAAACTGTTTGAGTGTTCAGATGGGTTTCATATCATTTTTTAATGCTGAAAGATACCCTTGAAATCCTATGAAATATTGAACAGAAAACCCTGAGGGCAAGTCAAAAAGCAGCCAACATCATTAGATAGCTTACCCTATTCTAACCAAGTTTATAACTGTGGCTTAAAAAGTAAGAAATTCTGCCAATGGTTTATTTATTTACTGCTACAGGCACATCAATGATCCCTCCTGCTTACCCACCTCTCATCAAGGTTGGATGATTTAAGAGGTCTTGTGGTGCCGAAACCGGTTTGGCTCAGTGGATAGAGCGTAGGCCTGTGGACTCAAGGGTCCCGGGTTCGATTCCGATCAAGAGCATGTACCTGGGTTGCGGGCACATCCCCAGTGGGAGATGTGCAGGAGGCAGCTGATTGATGTTTCTCTCTCATCGATGTTTCTAACTCTCTATCTCTCTCCCTTCCTCTCCGTAAAAAATCAATAAAATATATATTTTTTTAAAAAGAGGTCCTGTGGCATGGTGAAAGGGCTTTGGCTCTTTTCCTTGTTCTGCCACTTACTTGCTGGGTGACCTTAAACCTGTCAATTACCTTTGGACTCAATTTCCTCTGCTGAACAAATGGAGATGGTCATAATCCGCAGACTCTTGTGATAAGAGAATGAGATCCCCAATTAGAGCACCCAGCACAGCATCAGGAACACAGCAGGTGCTCCAGACACATCTGTTTGCTTTCTTTTCAATGAATTAACTATCTTTGGCAAAACCAATTAGTTACTTAGGTATAAAATAAGGTAATTTCACTACTTCTTGCTCAAAGTATTCTCGAGCTATTAAATTCCACCAACTTTAGCCACCCCATTGCTAAGCTAAAAGTGAAGTACTACCTTAAATCTTGTTTTCCTCCCATCCTATATCCAATCTACCAGCAAGACCTGTTGTTATACCCCAATAAATATCTCAATCTGACAATCTCCCCCTTCCTCCTACTTTCCTGTCCATTTCATCACCATCTCTCAGTTGGATATTTCAACAGCCTCCTAACTGGTCTACTGCCTCCCCTCTCATCTCCCTACAGCCTCCGTACAGAAACCAGAGTGACATTTTCTGAAGTGCCAATAAGTCCATATCACTTCTGCTAAAATCCTCCCATACCTTCCAATGATATTAATAAAAATAATGATATAATTCATTGAGCACTTACTATATTTAAGGGGCACAGGTCTAAGCACTTGCACATATTAAATTATTTAATTTAAAATTACTGTCCAGTGTCCATCAACAGATGAACAGGTTAAGAAAATGTGGTAAATGGATGTGTGTGTATATAAAATGGAGTAGCGTTCAACCATGAAAAAGAAGAAAATCCTGCCATTTGCTACAACATGGATAAAACTGGAGGGCATTTTGCTAAATGGAATAAACCAGACACAGAAAGACAAATACTATATAAACACACTTATATGTGGAATCTAAAAAGGACAAACTCATAGAACCAGAATATAGAATGGTTGCAGCCAAGAGTTCAGTGCAGGCGGAGGAGGAATGGAAAAAATTGGTCAAAAGGTACAAACTTCCCTTTAGAATTCTGATGAATAAGTTCTGGATCTAATGTATAGCATGGTGGTTATAGTTAATAATACTGTATTGCATACTTGAAATCTGCTAAGAGAGTAGATCTTAAGTGCTCTCACCACACACACACACACACACACACACACACACACACACACAAATGGTAACTATGTGAAGTGATAGATGCATTCATTAGCTTGACTGTGGTCATCATTTCACAATGTGTATGTATGTTAAATCATCACATTGCCTACCTTAAAAAACCATCATGCTTTACAACCTAAATAATATATAATTTTTATTTGTCGATAAACATCAATAAAGCTGGGTTAAAAATAAACTATACAAGGTAGGTACTGTCATATCCCCCCCTTTCTTTACATATAAAGGCCATGCAATTAGTGGCAGGAGCCAGGATAATAAACCCCTGTCTCTTTCTAAGAGACCTACCCCCCACTGCTGTCTGCTTCCTCACTTTACCTCCTAACACTTCCCCTTCCCCCTTGTTCCCTAAGCTCTAGCCACTCTGGCTTTTTTTTAATCCCTCAAATGTACAACAGCTCAATTCTTTCTCAGGTTCAAAGACTCTTCGTTCAGGCTCTGCTCAAAAGTCAGCCTCGTGGAGAAGCCACCCTTGACCACGCTGATGGGTGAAATGGATGTGAGCACTCTTTATCATTATAACCACCACCATCTCACCAGTCCAGAAGGGCATTCCTTGAGGACCTCTTATTGTTTTTGCTGAGGTTTTAAAAACACAGAGAGGATATTGACTCCCAGAGTGCTATGATTTATCACTTAGTATATCAGGTAGTTCATAAATCCCCTTGCTTGCTTCTGAGTTTGATTCTGAACAGAAAAGAGTGGAACGTCTATGGAGCATTTTTGAAAATTGCTTCTTAGAACCCTGGAAGTTTTTTTGCCCCCTCAGTGAATGAACTGCTCTCTAAAAAACTCTGAAGGCTGAAAACCGGCTGTACTGAAAACATTCTCTCACAATAAGGGCTTATATTAACTTTTCAAAAAATATTTGTGTTTCTTCAAATATTCCTACGGTTCTTTTTTTTTTTAAAGCAATTCAATTTGGGGGGAACATTATGACAATATGCTGCTTCATGCCAAAGAAAGCTTTTCATTGGCCTCTCTCATGTTTCTGGCTTTCTTTTTCCAGCTGTTATGTCAGATATAATCATCCAAAACTGCGATTTGTCATCTCCGTCAAATTTGGTTTCTAATTCTCAATGTTGCAGTTTATATGAAAACATTTATGGATTAAAACTCAGAGTAAAATGAAGATTTCACAAAATAGGGACAAGGTTAATAGTCCTCAAAAGGTTGAATTACAAGCAAACCTGAACAAATAGTGGAGTTACCCCAGATGTTAGACCCGCAGCACTGCCTGCTCTACTGAAATGCGGGGGACCTGAAGCCATCCACGCTGCCAAGGCAGCCTGGGGATTTGGTTCCCTCCTACAAGTAACTGGAAGACTGAAAGCTCCTCGTGTATAAAAGTAAGTTCTCAGATCACTTGACCTGTCAATCTAAGCAGAAAGATCACCTTTAGGCCCTTGATTAAAGTTGATTGAATGGTTATTATATACTTCCAACTGACAATCACTGCCCATGGCGGCAACACACTGATCAAAATAGCTACCATTTATTGAGTGATTACTACGTACCAGGCAGTGTTAGGCTGTGCTATGTGCAGGCAGTGTGCTAGGCAATTTTCATACCTTATTTTATTGAATAAATGTCTGGTGAGGAAGTCAAGGTTATTTTAGAATGAATTATATGAGATCGACATTTTTGTAGGAAAAAATGGTCCAGGAGCAGCAATTTCATGCAGTTCATTCTAATACTTATTCTGTATCTCCCAACTAACTCAGCACAATGTTTATCACACACAGTAAAGTTCAGTAAGCTCTTAGTTACTAACTAGAGGCCCGTTGTACAAATTCATGCACAGGTGGGTTCCTCGGCCTGGCTGGCAATCGGGGCTGATCGGGACCACGGAAGGTTGGTCAGCTGCCCTGATCAGGACCAATGGGGCTGGCCAGCTGGGGGAACTGGCCAGCTGTGGGGGAGGGACCGTAGGAGGTTCAGCCAGCCAGGGGGAGGGACTGTGGGAGGTTGCCTGTGGTAGTGCACTGACCACCAGGGGGGAAGCTCCTGCATTGAGTGTCTGCCCCCTGGAGGTCAGTGCACATCATAGCGACTGGTTGTTCGGTCACTTAATCTTTTATATATATAGACAGTGTTACAAAGAAAGAGCTTAGGTGTGGGCATGGGGGGAGCAGCAGTATTTCAAGTAAGATTCAGTCCAGCCACCTCTGCTGTGTTGATCTCAGCCACACAGGTTTCATGTGAACTGTCTCAGGCCACCCACCTGCCTGCACCCCCAAAAGTTTACTTAGTAAAACGGTGAAACTTGCCTGTGTGCTCCCCTTCAATGTAATTATAGAGAGCTATGGGATATTGCTAGTATAAACGCAATTTCAATTCTTCCACCTACCTCCAGGCAACCAGCTTTTCCTCTCCTGGATGTCACCATAAAAGGCATTTTATGGTTAAATAGCTACAAAGGATAACCCCAGGAGCACTGAATTTCATGCCAGGGTTAACCTTAAACACTGCATTCTAGAACCAACGTGTACATCAATTAGTAATTTTTATCATTCTTTAGGCGGTGAAATGAGATCAATAGAAATGAGTGACGAGAAAAAGATTCTACTCCTAAACAAGTTGGGAGGAACAAATGCTCAAAAGCCCCAAATGAAACCTTAGATATTTAAACTAAATATGAACAGGAAAGAAAGTAAAGCCATTCAAACAAGGGGATATGAAGTTGTTCCATTTTAAAACATTGCCTGAAAGAATCTTTGCCCAGTCCCTTCTCACCAAGGTCTCCCCACTCTCACTCCCAACCAAGAAACAAAATTAAGCAAAACCAAAACATGCCAGAATCAAGAGGTTCTATTTCACTCAATAGATAAATTTAAAACAAAACCAGTAGTTAAAAACAGAGTATATTTCCATGCCTCCCACCATCTACTTTAATAATTATAACTCAGAATCCTAGAAGACAAGACCAAGGGTATAGCATAGGTTTGATGTGTTTTGAATGAGGAATAATTTTCCATTTGGGGTGAGGGATGTCCAGAATGTCCCTAAGCCAATCTTTCTAACCTGCTTGTCATGGAACTAATAGACAGGCAAACATCTGCTTGCCAGCTGTGAACAGGAACCAGCTGATTTATCTACAAACATCAGACACCCACTTGCCCCAACTTGGTCTGCAGACTCCTGGAGAAGTGAGGAGTGGCGGGGAGGAGGGGGAACGAAAGGGAAGAAGGGGAAGGGATGTGAGGGAAGAGGAGGGAGGGAAGGGTTGGATTGGTGAGAGGCGGGGAAGGAGCACTTTTTAGAAGCTGGAGGCAAGGAAGTTCATGTAAGGGCTCACTGTGGCCTACTTATGTTTCTACCTCTTTTCTCCCCTGCCCTGCCCTACCCCCTTTTATCTTCATGGGTTAACCAATGAAACTAATATCTTCCAGGTTTTTATGCACTGGAATACCAAACAGGAGATGTGTGTTCAAGCCCAATGACAGCAATACACATGATCACTTGGTATTATCTCAATTTTGCGAAATGAAAATGAAGCAGTTGTGACATAAATCTATGAAGAAATGCGATACAGTTTGAAAACTGCCTAGTGTGCACTGAGTGGTACCCAAATGCCCCATTCTTCTGTAAGGAGAGTGGCCACTCCCAACCCAAACAGGGTCAAGATAGTGCCGATTAGATCATAGTCTCCAGCAAACAAATACAGAGCTGATGCCACATGGGCAGTGCTCAGGCTGGGGAAGACTATGTCCTCCTTGGCCAAGTATTCTTCCTTGTGAGACTGAAGTGCCACAGCAGCAATGGGGATGTAGCGGTCCTGCACAGGGGTTCTTATTGGAGCAGCTGTCTGGAGTGAAAGCCTGTTCATACCTCCCCTGCTTTATGGCTTCTGAAATTCCTCAGCCATCACCTCTGAGCACCAGGAGAAATCTTATAAAACACCATTGGCTCTTGCTCTTTTCTGCCAGCCAAACTGTATCCTGTACCCCATCCCATGCCTCAAATGGACAAGAAGTGAACATGTCATCTTCGTGTCCTCCAGGTTGAAGCAATAAAGTTATGGCCTATTCTACTAATCATCAAAGAGACTGATGATGTTAAGAGCATAGGCTTCGAAGTCCAAATAACTCAGTTTTAAATGCTGGTCTACCCCTTG
This sequence comes from Myotis lucifugus, assembly GCF_000147115.1. Lineage (NCBI taxonomy): Eukaryota > Metazoa > Chordata > Mammalia > Chiroptera > Vespertilionidae > Myotis > Myotis lucifugus. The sequence continues at coordinate 3,859,101 of NW_005871156.1, forward strand.
CCTTCGCAAGTTGCTTAACTTCCCTGTGCCTAATTTCTCCTATGTAAGGGGGATAATAACTGAATCTGTTAGGGTTGTTGTAAGGATTAAATGAGTTAATCTAGTTAAAGAATTTAGAACAGTCCCTGGTACATCATCATCATCATCATCATCCCAGCATCCATTTTTAAAGACGTGGAAAAACTCTGGTCTCCTGAAGTTTACAATCTGGGGTGAAGATTAAGTTGACACCAAACATGAGAAAATAAAACCAGCCCGAATTAAGTCAAGCATGGATTAAATGACACAGACCATATACTTTCTCTAGGGGTCTAGATGAGGAGGGAGAACAGAGCAGGAAGAGCTGGGGAAGGTTCAAGGAGGAGGGAGGGCAGCTTGAGACCTTGCAGAATGGCAGCATTTTGATTGCTAGGGGAGAAAAAACAGGGAGACTGTAGAATTCATTTCCTTTAAAGATTCTTGGGTGGGGGGCTCCTATTATTTATAAGGGGTGAGAAATGTTTGCAAGGCTCTTCTCTCAATTACCTCTCTGGAAAAAAATTAATTGTGGTAAAACTGTACATTTAACACAAGCCCAACTGCAAAGAACCAGGGTGAATTCCCACAAAAGCAGCCCTTCCCTGCCCCCAGCTAGTCAACACTGTAAATAGAACTGCCATGTTATTATTGAGAAGAGTGGTAGCTCCCATGCAAACTACATATTTGATTAGGATCTGAACTCTTTGCTGAACCATGAATTCAAAATAATTTAGGTGATACATATAAATTTAATTTCCTTGTTCAAAAACTCCACATCTGAAATGATGCCCTGCACATGTAGAGCTCTCACTGAGGTCTACAAAATGAGTCTCCTTCTAACTCGTCTATACTGTGTGGAAATAATCTTCAAGGAAAGGAATAAACCTATTTTAAAAACAGCTGAGTCCTTTAGATCATATACCCTAACCAATTTATGGAGATAAATGGAATTCAGTATTAAAGAAACTTTTCCCACTTCTCCAGAAAATGTAAATCCAGCTACAAAATAGAAAGAAAGAAAAAGACAAAGAAATCAAGAATAAAAGCAGCACAGCCCTACCTAGTTTGGCTCAGTGGATAGAAAGTCAGCCTGTGGACTGAAGGGTCCCAGGTTTGATTCTAGTCAAGGGCACATGCCAAGGTTGCAGACTCAATCCCCAGTGGGGGCATGCAGGAGGCGATCAATTATTCTCTCTCATCATTGATGTTTCTATCTCTCTGTCCCTCTCCCTTCCTCTCTGAAATCAATAAAAATATATTTTTAAAAAAGAATAAAGCAGCACAGAAAGGACAAAAAAAATTTCACGGACAACTAAAGAACCTGTGACTTACTGTCCCTTCCTGCCTTACCTCTGTCACCCCCATGTTCCCATTGACCCAAAGCAACTGTATATAATAACATCACAGAGTAGATGAACCCAGGGAAAAACAACCACTGAAGAAAACAGAATTCATTTCTACCATCCGGAATCAGAGAAGGCATAGTTTTCTATGGAAACAAACTCCTCTCTTTCTACAGTGAAGCAGTGTCCACTGTTGGCTATCTTTGCAGCACTGGATACTATTTCAGTAACTCTCACATTAACCCTGGGCTAATTACCAGGACAGATGAAAAAAATAACAAAGGAGAAAGAGCAAGAAAAGGGAAACAAAAATAACACTGTGAGTGATTGCTTGTGCTCTATTAATATAAATGAATACAAAATACTTTTTAAAAAAATGCATTAGGCAGATATTGGCTTATGATGGGGTCAATATCACGATTTATTTAACTCTGGGGACAATAAATCTTGATATTGACTAAAAACATGAGTCAATATGTGTACTGTTGTGTGCATTCTATTACAAAAATAGGTTTTTAACTTTAATGGTCCGTTTTGCAAAGTGGAAAAATAAAAGAACTCTTTCAAAGGCCCTCAAATCACAGCAACACCAACATTTGCTGAGAATGGACTGTATGGCCCACCATCTCAGCATCACTTATCATTGGCCAGTCAGGCCATTAATACAGTAGATTGAATTGCTGATCCTGATTCTTCACCCCTCCTGTATTCACAACCTTTGATGTTCATTCTAAACAAAGCAGAGGCCACTACTTGACTTACAGCTTAGCTTGTGATACTTTAGCTAATGAAACGAGAGCAAAATTGAGAGTTTGCCAGTTCCCAGTCTAATCTTTAATAGACATCTTATATTCTGCTTCTTTTCTTGTGAATCTGTCATCACAATTAAAATAGCTTCCCTTCAAGTAGATGCTATCCCTTCAACCTGGACCCTCAAATAAGTCCACATAGAGAAGACCAGAGTCCAAGACACAATGAGGATCCAAGCCCAGCTGGACCTACAACTGGAAGCAGAGGCTCCTATTCAAGCTCAGTCTCTCAAGTCAATCCACAGATGTGTGCAAATGCAACTGAGATCTGGTGGTTGTTTGTTATGCAGCCGTAGCAGACTGACACAGCACTCACTAAGGTATCATTATTCACAGATTCCTTACTCCCTTGTGGAATTTTCAAAGAAAGTTGGAGATACATGCCCTGACTCTAAGGAACTCAGAATATAATAGGGGAAACAGAACATCCACATGATGGACTGTCTCCCTTTAGTGTATGGTCCATGTAACCTTAGATGATTGTTAGACATCCCTCCATTCCCATAGCCAGGAGTACTAACTTCTTCAGATCCCCCCTAACAGTTTCTAATTATCCCCCCTAACAGTTTCTAATAAAAATACAACCATTTCAAGCAGTGGGGATGTTTGAAGCATTTTTTTTCCGAGATAAGGAAGACTACAAAATAGAAAGAAAGAAGGGTCTGTATAGGCCAAATCCCTCCTCAGTTATATCATAATAGGGTTTCTCTCTTTTTCCTCTTCTCTGACCCCATGGCCAGCCTCCTTTCTCCTTCCAGATTATTCTCAAGAGCTTCAAGCTCCTCTGCCCATTTACTATGCAGAAAAATTCAACTATGCTCCAGCTTATACCCCTGAACTCGTGTTACCCAGCTCATTCTGTTATTAGCAAACATTGAACCCTTCAACAAACAGCACTACCCTCTTTAGAAAGAAGTTCAACTATTTGAGAAGATTCTTTGGTGTCTCGAGCCCCACCTCAAGTGGCTGATCAAAGTCCTTTATTTTGGGGGGGGAGGGGAAACACTCCAAAGTCATTTTAATGACTTAAATTGTCTTTACATCATTACAATAATGCATTAATTTTTTTCAATAAGTGTTTATTGAACCAGGCACTGTTCTAAAAGCTTAGTATATAGCAGTGAACAAAAGAGAGAAACTCCTTGACCTCATGAAGTATACTCTTGAGTGCTGAAAACAGACACTTACTGGTTAAACTCACAGATGAAGTCTTGTGGGACAGCAGTAAGTACTATGACAAAAATTAGCCCAGGGTAAAGGGATCCACATGCTTTTCTAGACAGGCCTGTCTGAGGAGATGATGTTTGAGCTGTGACCTGAACTGAATCTAAATCTCTGATGGCTCACTTCATTCATCCATCCAGCAAGTATTTATTGTGTACCTGCTATAAGGAAAGAATAGTGTTTAGCTGCTGAGGGGCACAGAGAACAATCATGCATGAGGATACTCTCCTCAAGGAGATATAGTCACATCAAAGAGATAAGATATACTTTTAAAAAAAAGATAATCTATAATTAAAGATAGGAAATAATATGTACTGTGTAGATAGAATGCAAGGAATTTTGAAAAAATAAGAAAACCCACACCATGAGACATCAACAGTTGTTTTTTATTGTAAACTTTAAATACAAATTTTTCTGAAAAATCTAAGGTAATTTTATCAAAAGTAAAGGGATTGTTCCACCTCAAATTTCCAGATATTTTTATATACTTTTATATCTAGTATATGCCAAATGTAACAATTATATGTGGAACCAACAATCTATATTTTATGTCCAAATCTTGATATATGAAGAAAAGTAAACAATTTCCATATTCTTGTTCTCTCTCCTCTTGTTTATTGAATGTTATGAGAATGGCAAATAATTTAGTAAAATCAAGTTTTCTGCCCTTGTTTTTAAAATTATCCTCACAATATAAATCTCTACAGTTGAGAGCACAGAATACACCTTGGATTAGGGATTCTGTCGATGTGGGGTGATAACTTCTGAGAAGTCAGAGAATGTTCACATGTCAGGTGGTGGTAGCCATTAATGTTCACCTCAGTCTATGATTGGTTGATATACAAAAAAGGTAGACAGACCACTCACAACCAATATAGCTGTACTCTGAGTTATCTTTTTACTGATTTCTCTGGATGTCTCTTGATTAACCATATCTCTAGTTTGGTTCCCCTGTACCCTTCTCAGAAAGGGTTTTCCCTGCAGAATGGATTTGGAGTATGTAGGTTATGGATGAAGAGTGGGTTTGAGGAATATGACAGATACTGCTAATTCTCTGGCAACATCCATTTTCCCAGTTTTTACTTAGTAATAAAACTCTAGAATTTTAGCTGAACCCATGGCTATCCAACAAAATAGTACATTCCCAGACATTTTTGCAGCTGAGGTTGGCCATATTAACTATGTTCTGCTAATAATGATAGGTGAGCAGAAGTCATATATCCTAATTCCAGGGTGTGCTCTTAAGAAAAGTCAGCCTGCACTCTTCCTGTTTTTCCTCCCTGTCCCTTACCATAGGATGGAAATGGCACAAGCTTTGCACCCAGAGATGGAAACCACATATTGAGAATGGCAAAGGCACCCTACCAAATCCTGGATCTCTGACTATTGTGCTAGAGATAAATACATTTTTATCATAGTTGAGCCGCTATACTTAGGCATATCTTTGCTACAGCAGCTTACTTGGTACCCTAAGAATACAGGAGAGAGAACAATATGGGCCCATTAAACCCAGCAAAATAACTAGCCCAAATGAGCATGTTCTTGTGCAGGTTTAGGAAAGTAGTACTATCAACGGGAAAAATATTTTGCCCAAGACTGGACTTTGCATTAGTCATCTGGCTATTTTCCCCATTGGACATGGCCATATACTCCCAATTTCCACACAGGCTTTGATGTTGCTTATGCGATGTGGTCACTGACATAGTTCTTTCCTGAACAGAGGAACCAAGTCATTCAGCAGCACTGACTGAGAAAAGCTATCATTCCAAGGAGCCAGGACATGAGTTTTTAGAGACTCTAATAAAGTAGAAACCTCTCTGTTGCTTTTCAGCTCTCAACTTTAATGCTTCTTGAGTTTTGTGGCTGATATGCTCATCCCATCTTGTTTCCTAATACAGAAGAGAAGTTATTTTCTAAGCTGTAGCTTCACAAAAACTATTTCCCCTTAGGTGAGGGGGAAAGTATCAGAGAGCAACTCAGAGGAACACAGATTTTTTTTTCTTGAACTTAGGCCTTCTATGGAGGAACCTAAGAGAGAGTTTTCAAGTTTAATTATTAAAATTGCCCAGATGTTTATTTAGAAAGCTGAACAAAGATTTATTGCAAGAAATATTTAAATTAGGGCTGGGGTAAATATTTAACAAATAAGAGACTTCCTGAAATCTGAGGACAGGAAATGGAGTAGAAGTGGGAGGTGGGAGAAGTGAGAGTTGGACACAAAGAGTGGTTCTAGATTCAGGTGGTTCTCAGGATCCCATCAATAGATACACTTGGGCCTTCATTATGCTCTTCACTATTAACCTGATTCAGCTACTCCCACAGGAATGCCATTGTGTTTTGTCCTGCCATCAACCACTTGAGTTCTCAATATCCTAATTCCTAATGCCTTTTACAAAGACCAAGAGTACAGGCAGTTTCCACAGAAAGTGAACTAAGGGTGAACCATGAATCCCAAAACAATCCCACCACCCCAGTGTTTGGGGGACAACACAGATGCCTGGAATTTTCAGGATAAGTTGGGGGCAGGGTACTGAATTCTTGATCTTGTTTCTAGCTCTTTGATAAATGTCTTTGGCCAAGGTCATCTATGCTAGGAGATCTTAACTCATCTATTTATTCATTCAAACATTCATTCAATAAACATTTATGAGCACTTGCTCTGTGCCATGGACTAGGAAAACAAAGTTGAATAAAAAAAGAATCCCTCCACTTAAGAAGCTCACAGACAAACACATAAACAGTTACTTCCCAGAGAGTTGAAATATTTGAGAAAATTGGGGGAGGAAAGTCACATGTATCTCAAAACACGAATTTAAAAATAACTAGCTGAAATATGGTTTAAAATGGTTTTAATGTAAACTGATGTTTAAACTAAAATTTGAACTCATTTACATAAGAAAACTCATTTGCACAAAACCATCACATTTCTTAAAGAGGTCAGTGAACAGTAGATAAAATGCACAAGTGTGATCTTGACTTTGCTAGATAACCTCTCCTTATTGTAGATGGCATCTGCCATCCACCCATTATGTCACTGTTGCATTTAAAAGTCCCCAAATGCCAGTTTTTTTAATTCTCAACCTGTATTTAATATTGCTGTATATTGTAAAAGATAAATTAAGGATACCTTCAGTTCTGAGAGTGTGAAAGAAACATTTTCCTTGTCCATCAGAAATCAATCCATGCATTCTTTTTGCCCACTACCATGGGTCTAAACCAGCATTGCATTATCAAGGTTGTTATAATAGTATATTTCTCATGGTTTTGATATTTCATCTTCAGTCAACTTCATGGATTCACTGAGGATGCAAAAGAAATGAATTTATCTTTATCCTTAAAACCTTAAACCACACCAATGCAAACCTGGATGACCCAAAATAGATATTATACATAGGACAAAGCATGTGCTTAGTCCATTTCCAGAACAAAGATGGGAATGGCTAGTGCCATGGGGAAGGTGGGATTAGATGGGGCACTGTGGGGAGGAGATAGTAAGTGTTGAGGAAAAGCTTCACAGAAGACGTAACTCTTGAGATGAAGTAACTAGTATTGAAAACGAATGAGAAACTATGCTTTCGTAAAGCCAAGGTAGGTAGGATATAGGATTCCTTAACTGCCCTACAAATTGAGGCTCTCTTACAGAGAAGAGATGGTGTCCACACAGCAATCAATATACTCACTGTCTCTGTGCCTACCATCTGATAAGCAGGTGTCCTGCTCTCAAGGAGTATCTAAAACAAGATAATTATTTCCATAAACTCCCCCCCCCAACCTGTTATCTCTCAAAAACACCTAAAAGCATTATAATTATAGATGGGCCTTCAACAAATCCAAAGTTCCATCCAGCCAACTTTTACTGCCTTGTTTTAATAAAAGAATAGTATGTGATCCATAAAAGCAGCCACAATTCAACTTAGCCCTCACCTTTTAAGAAAAATTATAAGTCAAAATAGTGTTGGTTACTTTTAAAGAAAATAATTACAAAACATAGCCCATACGAAATGTTTTCCAAATGTAATTAAGAAAAAAATGACAAAGCCCATCCTTTAATAAAACTTTTTCTCATTATAAGGCCACCATTGCTGATTATTAGTCATCACTAACTTAAATTGCCTCACAGAGCATTTCACTTCATGTACCTGTAAACAGATACAGTGTGAAAAGAAACACAGTATAACAGCTTATTTATTCCCTCTTGCTCTTTCCCAAGACACTTAATGACCTGGGCATAAGAAGTAGTGAAGAAAAGCCCCTTTTTTAATTATCTTTTCTCTTTTTTCCCCCCTTTTCCTCCCTGATAACCTTTAAAGACTTCCCTTAGAACTAATATGGGACTCATCATTTGATGATGAATTTGCATGTCGATCGGCAGCCAGTGTAGCAGCCCTCAGATTAGGGACATTCCGCTGCACACTAAAAGGCACAAAGAACAAGAAGTGCATTTCCATCTGCCCTTCCTTTCCAGTCAGTGCATTCCCAGCCGTGTCTATTGATGAGCACTTGGAACAATACCAAAATGCAGTGTAAGATCAATCCTGCTGTTTACTTCGCTGAGCTAAAGGAACAAAGAACAGAAGAAAGGCCTTAAACCCAGCCGTCGTAAAGGAGCAGGATGAAGGATGAAAAATGGGTCTGATGAGCAGTTGCACAGAGTAAACGTACTTGGAGAAGCAGCAGCCCCAGCTGAGAGAAAACCAATGATGATTTGTATTTTGTACTGTATCTTCGGGGGATAAAAGCACTTCTATCAGATAGCATCGGAGGCAAACTTGAAACACTATGGTACAGGGCTATGTTCCCTGCCAGGGAAAGAATAAAAACTCCCATAATTTCTGAAGAGTGTTAAATATCCGATTGTGCATGCCTCTGTCCTCCCATGGTGAGGCAACTCAACCAGGTCCTCTTTTTAACTCTACCAGCCCCTGCTAACCCAACAGTTGGCTGGGCCCTGCTGTCAACAAAGCAATAGGACCCTGGGTTTTAGTGGGTAATTGTAATTTGTAATTGCAATTTGTGGGATTCTTTGTCTTCACACCTTTTAAAAGGTATTTCAAATGGGAAGCCCAGCAACTTCACTGCTGTGAAAATAAGAGTTGCAGAGGGAGGGGGTGGACCGGATGAGAATGGAGAAGCTGAGTTAGTGTTCAAATGCAAATATTTTGAGAAAGAGAAAGAAGGATTACAAGGCCATTATAGCAAAGGTGGGAATTTTCTCTTTCTAAATAAAGAGCAGACGCAACATATTGCTTCACCGTGTGGTGAAACCACATGACACTGACCAACCGCAATGAAGGGGCACCCCAGGTAAAAGGTATTTGGGAGGCAAAGGCCAGAAATACACAGGCAAAACTGGGCACATCCCAGCTGGGGTGCCCTCCTCAATTCTCCTCCCAGGGCTAGATCCAGCTCATCTCAGCCTCAAAACTCAAGTGTGGCCTTAAGACCAGCAGCAGCAGCATCACCTGGGAACTGGTTAGAAATGCAAAATCTCACACCCCACTCCAGACCTGCTGAAACCCAAACTCAGGAGGTAGGGCCCAGTAAGAGTTCAGAAGCATCAGCCTTAGATTATCCCAAAGAGAATGTCCTGACTCCAGCTCTCAGCAAACCCTCTCTTCTCTGAATCCTGTATCCTTATTTTTCTGCCAATCACAGGCAGAAAAAACAGAGGAGATCCAACAAACATATGTTGATGTGCTTTGACCTTGTTGCTGTTTCATGGGTATTTATGTGTCCTGAATCACCCATCAGATGTCAGATTCTTTGAGAACAGTGAAATAACAGCTTATTTATTCCCTTAGTCTTCTTTGAACCCTTAGTGACTAGTACATATTGGTGCTTGTTCATTGTTAAAGGGTTGATCTGGGCATTCAGCTTCCTGTTTCTATTGGGGGATATTATAATAAGTGGTTTTGAGTAGATTCTTCATTGGCAATGAAAGGTCAGCATTTCCATACTTTAGTTACTTTGACAAAAGAACATAGTGGCCTTAAGGGAAAGCAACTGGATTCTCTATCTTCAAGTGGCTCAGTTTCCCCCTTTGCAAAGCAAGCATGGAAAATCATAAATGCATAAGTAAATATTTTGTAGAGATATTAAAAATTAACCGCAAAAATATTTACCTTTGGAGGGAGGGAGTCCTGAGTAGATGCAATGTAGGATATCTGTGAATTTGCAAAAAATCAAATACACCCTTTTAACTTAACTTTTTATGAGCAAATCTATTACTAAATTGTAATCATCACATGGAGGCAATCTAAATTAATCCTCAAACAACTAAGCAAGCTAGATATAATTTACTCTAAAGTACGTTAAGGAAACTGAGGGCCAAAGAAATTAGATAATTTGCTCAAGGCCACCAAGTTATGCAGCAGAGCACAGATTCTGAGGTAGACTCCGGAGCCCACACCTGTTCTTTAATATCCCACTACAGAAGAGAAAAAAGAGGAATTAAATAATGCATCGAAATGCAACCCAAAGGTCTTTCTGTACACACACAGGGAGTGGAAATGCATGCAACTGTAGGCATCTGGGTTTTATCAACCAGAAGACAGATATGTTCAATGTAATTATATAGATAAGTGAAAGAAATATCACAGCATAAAACCATGTCTACATAATATCAAATAGCTGGATTTTTTAAATGAAAATATTCCACCAATCATCTAGATGTTTAAATAGTGGGTCCTTGAGTTTTCCACTTTTTCCTAAAATGTTTGGGAGACACACAGACATAACTTAAAAGTCCAAAATTTCTGAAAGAGAACTGCCTCCAAAGAACACATTAACAGAAAACACATCAAGAATCAAAACTGTTTCTTAGCATTTGTATTATCTGAGCATAGAAAACACACTAGACACCATATAGAACATTAAGGGAGACTCAATTTCAATCGAGAGGGTCATAATATAAATTAGAATGACACAATCTAAATTAAATAGACACAGTCTGAATTAGATAAACATCATCATCAGAGTTCTGACTCCTTCCCAGTAGAGACTGTGAGAGAGTAAGATTCCCAGAGTCTCTGATTCACAGAAAGGTCTGCATTTCCCAAGTTGATAGGTCATTATGTTTAATTTTATTATATACCCACTGTGACCAAATACTGATCTGGTATTTTTCTGAGTCTAGCATAAGGTGGAACAGAGATGTTAAGGGTGAGAATTATTATACAGTCTGTCAATTTACTTCATAAGAATCATAATTTTGAAGGGACTTTGTTTGGCTAAAAAGTCCTATTTATCATCCAGTTAGCCACAAAAAGCAGAACTTCCTGCCTTTCTTCTTGAACTCTGTGTTCTTCCATCAAAAAGTGAGCCCAGTGCAGATTAAAAAGTACCCTCAGTGTATTCTTCTCAGAATCAGGAGGGTGTGGCTGCCTGCACCCCAGACATCATCCAAACTGGCTTTAGGAATAAAAATAAGACAACATACTGGCAGTGTATAGTTCTCCAACACTGCTTTTTCCTTCTTAGCTATCAAAGCCTCTTTACAGGCTCTTCCATAAAGGCCTAAGGTGCAGATTGGTTAGTTGGCTCATTCAAGGTTATATATTAAATTTGTGCAGAAGTAAGACTGAGATAAGCTCTCTGGACACCTGATCCACTGTTCTTTCCTCCACCCTGCCCTGAAAGTGTATCCCCTTCTAGCAGCACTGGCTAAAGAAAATATAATGCAAGCATAAACGTGAGCCACATATGTCATTTTAAATTTTCTAGTAGCCACAACTTTAAAAATAAAAATAAAAAATTAGGTTTAATAACAGATGTTACCTAACCCAATATAACCATCATTTCAACAAGTAATCAGTATTAAACATTATTAATGAAACTAGAGGCCCAGTGCATGAAATCCATGCACAGGGTGAGGGGTGGGGTCCCTCAGCCCAGCCTGCACACTCTCGCAATCTGGGACCCCTCAGGGGATGTCCAACTGCCGGTTTACGAGCCTAAACTGGCAGTCGGACATCCGTCTCGCAATCCAGGGTGCTGCATGCACCAGTGACCATACTTTTCATACAGGTGAAAGGCATCTTGCTGTTGTATGGGCAGCTACATTTTTTTGCCCTGATTATAAAAAGTGGTACATAACATGATCCTTCTGAGGCAGTAGTACCATTTTCCATCTTATGGGTGGAAAAACTGAAGCAGAGAGAAGTAATTGGCTTTGTCACACAGTTATAAGTGTCAGAATCAGGGCTGACCACAAAATGTGCAAGCCAGAGTCCATGCATGTCGTCGCTGCATCATCCTGTTTTTTCAGTGTTAGAGTAGCCTTGCCAGGTTTTGATTTTTAAATCTAAGAGACTGTTCCCAATATATAGGGTAGGATCCCTAAGCCTGGTTGGCGATCAGGGCTAATCTGTGGGGCAACCAGAAGGGCGATCGGGGGACCCTGCTGGCACCCGCCTTGGCTGGCCTGGCACCCCCCACTCGCCAGACCCACCACCCACCAACCAGTCGTTCCGCAGATAGTTCTGCCGTTCGTCAATTTGCATATTAGGGTTTTATATAGATATTTTACATTCTTTTATTCGTATGATATGTTCAAAATCTGGAGTGTATTTCACATGTTCAGCACATCCCAATTTGGACCAGCTCCATTCCAAGAGGTCAAGGATTACATATGGCCACCTTATTGGGCAACACAGCATTATGGTGTCTACTTAAAATATTTCAACAGTAAAGCCCTCCAAGTCTAACCCTGGGTCAGACAGCTACTTTACAGTCAGAGCTGTTGAACTGAGACCCACACAGCTCCACTGGGAAGTGTTAGAAAGATTCCTATGCAGCCTCCAACCCTAACAAGACTCTTATCCCTGATATAAAGGCTGAGAAGCCTATTAACCTCTCTCCTCCCTACAGTGCCCAGTAGAACAGCATCTTCACACAGCCACCTGGCAAGCCTTTAAGGGGGCACTGTAGCGGGGAACTGCATCACAGTCTCTTGCAGATTATTATTTTATTAAGAAAAATAAAGAAAGCATATTCAGTTTTACCAAATATCTATCGAGTAACAACTATGTGTCAACAACTATGAGCATGAAGATACAGCAGTAAACAAATTTGATGGGCTACCTGGAGGAGCTTACCTTCTAATGGGGATGACCTGAGAAATAAATAAACACACATACAAAAAAATGATTACAATCTTTGAATATGCCTACAAAGGAAATAAACAGGATAAAGAGAAAATGGCATCTAGTGAATGTCCACTACATGCCAGGCTCTGCACTAGTCTCCTTTCCTGTGTTAGCATGCATCATGGCCATTACTGATCAGTGCTTAAAACATATCAGAAAATATTCTAGGCTATTCATTTCTCTTACCTCTTATCCTCACAAAGATTTTGCAAGTTAAATCTTTTTATCTACAATTTATACATAAAAGCCGGATATCCAAATACATAGTTACCAAAGGCCACACTGCTAGTGAGTGGAATAGCCAGGATCCAAGCTCAGAACGAACAACACCATTCTCTTTTTATTCTATCATGCTGACGTTCATTTTTATCATCTGGATTTCTTTAATAGCAATAAGGAATAGAAATTGCACCAACCCTGTGTGGACTAGCCAGAGCCTTTAAGAATTAAACTTCAAGCACTGAAAATAGGATCTCTAAGAAGCCTTGAAATAAGGATATCAATTCAAGCATCAGGGCATTGTGGGACACGGATTACCAATGGGCTGCATCTCCCAGCCCAACTTGTGAAGCTACCTGGGCTCAAGGTCAGGTAGGTCATGATCAAAGCTCTGTCTGTCCTGGCTGAGGGTATATTTAGCATCCCTGGATTTGATCATCAGACCTGAGACCCTCATAGAACCCAGGAGCAAACTCATGGACACAGGACTGCCTACAAAGTAGGTCCAGCCCCAGACCACTCCTGGCTAACATTTTACCAAAAGTCCAGTGAGGTGGGTTCATAGTGGACAGCCAAACTACACTGTAGTTATAACTTACTTGTAATTTGCCAATGATTTATTTATTATTAAACTACTTATGTATAAACTGTGTTTAATCTACATTACAGTGTCCATTAATCATTTTCCACTAACCATTTTGTTGTATTTTAAAAACCTCCAGTTAAAAGCACAAACACCTAAGAAAGAGGAACCAATAGGGTTTTCTATCCTAATCCTAATGCCCCTAATGTGGGTCTGCCTGAAAAACATCACTGTTGGCCAACAGGGTCCACATGGGCCACTGAAATGGGAACAAACAAGGTTATCAATGTTATTTTTCTCCCCAGGGACTGGTGTGCCTAGATCACATGTCCCACTAAGCCAGAGGAGAATTTCCAAAGGCCAGAAGAATCACACACAACATGCAGCTCCTCTCCCTCCCCCATCCTCTCTAATCCCGGAAAATGGCTATATTCCCTTTCAATGGCAAAGAGACCACCTCAAAATCTTCTGTAACTCCTACCTCGCCAAACTAAACCCTAATATTACAATGTTTTCCACAACAGTCAGTCACAGGGAACATGAAAATCTCTCTCCCTTCCGATCGTGGCACAATCACAGGAGAACATAATCTTTGGATGAGCAAACTTCCTCTTCAAACAAAAGAATATTTCTCCCTGGGCGGCGAGAGACATTTAGCCCCTCTAATATGCCCTGTTGTGGAAGGTGAGCCTTCCAGGCTTCGGTGATGGGGATAATTACAAGGGGATTTGCAGTCAGGGCCTGCAGGTGGGAAGGAGGGAGGGAGCGAGGAAGGAGAAAAAGCGAGGATTCCAACAGCTTTCTCATGTCAGTGAAGCATCTTCATGCTCAAAATGAGCATCGCTTCCTTATCATTGACCTCTCTCTCTCCCATAAAGTCTTCTTAGCTGTGAAAAGATGGTTGTAAATATGGTGCCCACAGTTTGAAATGTTGAAATGTCTGAGAGATTTCAGCACTTCTTGGTTAAGTTCACACACTGAAGTGTGATTGCCAGGCGGACATTCTCACAGCCTCTGCCATCTTTATTTCAAATGTCATGCCAACAGCCAGGGTACACGTGGACAGTCATTTTACAGATAAAGCTGTTCACCAGAAAAAAAAAGCAGAAGGTCTACTCTTTGGAGAGTCCAGGCAATTACCAGTCCATCTGCTCCTACTAAGGGGCAAAACATCAGAAAAGAGGAGAGATGTAAAAGGCATAAGGACAGCTGACTCCTAAGGTGAGCATCTCTGTGGACAAGCATGTGTCCAGTTCAGTGACCTGAGCTGGAAACAAGAGCAAGGGCTTTTCTAAAAAGTTCTACAAAGCCATTTGCTCCAGTAAACACAGGAACCCTCTGCCCTTGTCTAAGTGCACGGGGAGATCTCATCAACCTCTCCACCACCTGGAACTTCTGCAGTGCCTGGGTAGATGGTAGGGCATACCTCGCAACCACAGAAAGAGTGAGAACGTATTAGTGGAGCATTTCACAATTCACTTAACACTAGATGCATTTCAGCATGCACTCTTCATCTCCATATTCCTTTATTTTGGTTGGTTGGTTGTTTGATTGGTTGGTAATTGGTTAATTTAAGCCATCCTCCTTTACACCCCTTGTAACCAGATGTCAAGACCCTTCATAGGAAAAACCAAGAGTCACGTTGAGTAATAACATGTAATGTTTGTGTATATGTTACTCAGAAAAAATATATTTACCCTCTTTTCTAAGAAAAAAATATCTTCCCTGAGCTCTGCATCTCAGAAAAGGGATTAGACCTCACACCCTTCCCGGCATATCCAGGGAGCAATTCCACTTCCAAGACAAGAGATGAGCAATCCTCATAAAGTGGCCAGGAAGAAAGAACTGTCACTGAACTTTTGCTATGTTATTGTGCATTTTAAAATGCATTTAATTTCCTGTAGTGTTACTTCAGAGTATTCACGCCTACACATTAACAACACAAATAATTTGCACTCTCGGTTACCTTTCACGGGTGTGCATGGTCTGAAAGAGAGTATTTCACATGCCCAGGTGCAGAGCCTTTCCCCCGTGCAGACGAAGGATGGCAGAAGCAGGGGCATTAAGAGACTTGCCTGAAACCAAACAGGTTGTTTCAACATTCAGGCTCAATTTCCCCAAAATGTCTGAACTCTGATGGGAAGGAAGAAAGAGAAGATAAAGGAAGCAACCAAGGAGGAGAAGGGAGGAGAAAGAAAAATTTGAAGACAAGAGGGAAGCATGGTCCTTGATGTCTTGGGCATTTTTTTCCACTGTCCCCGTTTTTCCTATATAAGCCACTATGGAAAGGAAGCAGAGCAAGAAGGGGGGAAAGACCACTGGCAACTTCACAGCCACACTCCTCCTTCCACCACATCACTTTCCCTTTCACTCATGTTCTTCCTACCAAACCTCCTTTCTTTGCTTATCTCTCTTTCTCTGTCTCAAAAATGTCTTCTTGTGTCTACTATCCTTTCTTCTCTCCACATTCATCCTCTTACCGAATTTCCCTTCGTATTCAATTGCCAAAATTAGTTGCTTTTTTCAAAACTGAACATAAAGCCTGGAGCCAGCATAACCTTAAGAATTATCCATTCCTCTGAAAACTGTTCCTACTTCACACCCCAAGTTCCCCCACCCTGTTCCCCCTTAACTCCCCAGGAAATCCCCAATCTCTGTAGACTGAAAGTCTGCCTGCTTCCCTCCTGAGGTTTCCCCACGTGCCCAAGCAGGGTGCCCCCACCAATCACAGCAGATGCCCCCCAGACAGGTATGGTAAACACATGCTGGGATCAAAGATGCTATTAATAATAATGCCATTAAACAGGCCTTGGCAGGCTGGGGTTAATCTGGAAACACGCATGCTCATCACACATGAAGCTCATAATACACGGATAAAGGAGACTCTTTATTCTCCAACTCACTCGCATTCATTTATATTCCAAAGTCTCCACCTCTCTCCCGACGGAATCATTCAGCACAGTAGGATTTTCTCTGCTCAAACCCACTCACTTTAAAAGAACTGAAAAGGATGGGCTTAGCTCCTCGCTGGCATCAAGGCTTTTTCTCTTTGACAACTGGCCCAGGGATCTGCAGCTTCATCTCTTCATCTTTCCCCCCCTGTACACACATGTGCAAAACTCACAGCATCCTTATTGTAAGTGATTTGAAATTCTATTGGGTTCATGTTGACCCCGCAGTAGATGTTCTTGTAAGCTAGAATGATGGGATATTAATTCCCGCCCCCCGCCCCCATCTGGGTTAAAAAGAGCTGGCACCTCCTGAGAAGGGAAGCAGAGAGGCTGGTCTATTTCACCTCTAATTTGACTTTAATAGAAGCTGATTCTTGGCTCTACAGCTGTCCCTCCTGGAAGCAGCTACCCTTAGGTCTCCTTCCAGCCAGGAGCAGCAGGAAAGGGGCATGTGAGGTCTGTGTGTGTGGTGTGAACAGAGGCAAAAGCACATGCCAGACAGGCAAGCAACCAAGAGCTGAACATGCTGAAGCTGCTCTGTAGCCCGTGGTTACCAAATCCCACCTGGAACTTCCCTGAACCAGGCAGGAATATCATGGCCAAGGGGCCCATCTATTTTCTCCAAAAAGCCACCTCCTGTAAAAATAAAATAAATTCTACACGGGAGTGTCCTGGCACCACCCCCAGGTTACCCAGAAATACTCCCTGCCCATCCCCGTTGTTTCCTAAATCTGATTTTGCAAAACTACAGGTGGCTCCCCTCATCTCAAAGAGTGTTGAGAAATTCCTAGATGTAGTTCTTAAGACAAAATGCATCCTATTCCCTTTCATTTTTTAAAATGCCTTGCACCACTTCAAGAGGAAATGGAGAACAAACTGTTAAAATTAAGGAAAGCACTACTAATACTTCTGTATCCTTCAAAATAATGATATTATTAATGTATTGAATGTGGGACAAAGGTCTTCAGGACACTGAGGAACTTCTTCCCTTTGAAGAAGTTGTGGACCCCAGGTTTTTGCTTTGTGTGTAGAGATGAAGTCTGGTATGTTAAACTACATTATCACCCAGCCCCATCCAGCCATTCCCTTCACAGATGTCACCTCAAACTGGCAAGGACTTGTATGTTCCTTCCCCAAACTGGCTTCACATGAAATGCAATCATAAATATAGATTCGCTCCCAGTGATAGCTGCTGTCTGTATGAAAGAAACAGTGACCATTTCTGGAGATGAAATATAATTTCAGCTGCTGCATTCTCAGACACACCAATTTTTGCATTCATTCACCATTCGACAAATAGAAACGGAGCCTGTGTATCCCACCAGGTCAGATGCTAGGAGACAGAGGTGAATAAGGACAATGTGTGTTTCCGCCAATGAAGCTAATACCCATTAATTAATAACACACATATTAAATAATTTCGGATTAGAGCAAGTGGCATGAAAAGACAAACAAAAGTCCAAAGTAGAAACTACCAGGGTGGGACCCACTTTGAACTACCTCTGGGGCGGTCACATTTAAGCAGAGACTAAACAGATGAGAAGGAACTCATGACACTAAAATTCAGCAAGAGCAAAAGCCCTGAGGTTGGAAAGAACTTGGTGGGTTCAAACATGAAAAAAAACGCTTAATTTGCCTGGTTTGTAGTAACCAAGGGAGAAAACCATGCAGGACGGGACAATGTCTGCCATCCTCTTATGGATGTGCCCAATTCCCTGTCAAAATGCAAGTCGGGAAGAGGAATGGCATAGAGAGGGCCTTGGATCTCCTCTAATTTGTAAAAGAAGCACAAACTTTGAGACTTTGCCTAATGTGGGTAATAAATTGCTTGTGGCGTACCTCAGTCCTGAACATGCCGCACCATCATCTGGGAATACTGCATTTGAAAACCTGAAGAACAGAGCACAGGCTGTGGACTCCCACAATCCTGGCTCCCAATCCTGGTCCACATCCCTAAGCTCTCTGAGATCCAGTCTCCAACTCACACATGAGCACATTTACTAATGGAACCTACTTGAGAAGGCACATCTTCACTAAATGCCACTCTTAGTAGTAATTCTTTGGATATTTAATGTTGTTAACTGGTTGATACTTTATCAAAACTGCTGCTTCATCCAGTCTTAGAGCTCACTTGCCCACCAAACACAAAAATGGGTGCTCTATAGTAGTGCTGTCCAACACTAATATAATGCAAACCATAAACATGAACCACTTGGTATAATTTTAAATTTCCCAATAGTCATGTGAGAAAAAGTTTTTAAAACATAGGTAAATTAATTTTTTAATGTATTTAACTCAACATATCTAAAACATTGTCATTTCAACAGATAATGTTTTTAAAATATCAAGGAGACATTTTACATTCCTTTTGTTCTGCCTTTTAAATTGGTGCATATTCCACACTTAATAGCACCTTTCAATTCAAACTAGGCACATTTCAAGTGTTTGATAGTCACATGTGGTTACTGGCTAATATAATGAATAGTGCAGCTCCATAAAAACAATCAGAGTTTTAGACATTGAGTTCCATGACCTGTCTTTAACATAATTGCAAGATTGATGAAATCTAGAAAGAAAATAAGAAAAAATAAACTAGGCAATACAGATAAAGCCAATCCCATGTTTAGGAGTCCATTCTGGTTTCTGAGTGCTAATGAAACTTTCAACTTTTCTGCCTCCCTGAACTATTCATGTAGCATTCGTTTACTCATCTATTCATTAGGTCATTCAACAAGCATTTATTGAGCATCTTCTCTTGTCCAGGTGCTAGGGATGCAGACATGAACCAGCATAATTCCTGCCCACAGGATGCTCAAAATTTGGGTGGGAATCTTCCAACCCAATGTTTAGTAAGCACATCCTCAGGATTTCTCCCTCCCCAGCTAGAGTTAGGGAGATACGTGTTCTGGTTTCTACTCCTCTAACAAGCTGACAATCCCTGAGAAAGCATTTTCCTCATCAGAGTCTTCGCTTCCTTATCTGCAATATGTGTGAGTTCATCTGAATCGCCATGAAGCAGCCTTTTGGTCTGAGATCGCAGCTTCAGCATAAACCCCATTCCCCTGTGCCATGTCCTAATGATATGTGGGAACACGGGAGAGCAAGCTGAAGAGAGCCACCTCCCCTACGTCTACCCCCGGAAGAGGCAGCGTTGTTCATTTCTGAATCCTTTCCCTCCTGGGCCTTTTGTGGTTACAGGAGTTGTCTAGCTTTGTTTTACTTTGCTTTGTTTTAATTACATTCAAAATTAGCAAAACAATCCCTATGGTCCACCTGGAAAAATAATTGGCCCATTTGGTACATCTGACTGTGTGGGGAGACCCCCTTGTCATCATACCAGGGCCCCACACATATTCCGCTCCCAGGTAGATGATGTCTAAGAAACCCAGAGAGCTCATCTAGCCCATCATTAACCTCATTTTGAGACAGCCCCAGAGGCAGTCCTTTAGCCACCGGCACAGCCGGCTGTCAATTGTGTCAAGGCAGTAACATATTAGTTAGCAGGGGAGCAATCCAAAGAGGTAGCCATAGATCCAAATGCCTGAAAGATATTCTGGAATGTGGTAATTATGTCCTGCAGCTGCCAAGGGTGTCCTCTGTGAGTTCGCAGATAGTAGTTGTACCATGGAAAGAAGAGGACAGATAATAGCAGCCACGCTGTTAGTAACAAACAACAGGTCTTGGTTCTAACTCACCAAGACAGTCCTCAACACTTAAGTCATGATTCATCCTCAGGTCCCTACAACTGTCCCCACGAGATTCTGCTCTTAATATGGGTGCTAGGTATCCATGTCCTGAACAGAGGAGGTAAGGGACGGTGGGGGGGGGGGGGAGAGCAAGGTATGGGGAAGTTAAGAGTAAATGATATGAGCAAGAGAGAATACACTTGCTGTTACTAAGCATTCTGTGGCTCTATTGTTCACAACTGAAATCTCCTAATTTCCACGTTTTAAAAAATGAGAAACTTCTCATACTTTATCCCAAAACAGCTTATGCGTAGTTTGCTTTTCCATTGATAGTAAAATAGAATAACATGGCTTCAAATGACCCAAAGTTACAAATTAGTGGGTTCACTAAATGGTGGTGGAACCAAGAGCTCTGAAATACAGGAAAATTTGAGTAAATCCGATGAATTTCCCCTTTTAAAAAACTTAGCTGCATTGTTCACTGAAACTCACATACCCTGGCCACCCTGGCCATCTCCATTTGAGCTGGTGTCCAGTGTGAAGTTCATTTTTCAGAGCTGCAAGGAGCATCTGGCTGTTAGCTCTGCAGGTGGTATTCCCAGTCATCTCCAAACGATTTAGGCCTAAGGCACAGCTGCACATCCTGAACCTCAGGCAGGCATTGCTAATTGATCATGATAATATGTCTCATTGAGTCCATCTAGACTAAGTCTCAGAACCATTCTCAACCTAGAATCGTAGGCATCACCTACTAATTGATCAGAGTTGACATGTGATCTTAGCCCACAATCTCCTCTGAATTATAAATGGACCACTTGTATTGGTTTCCTATGACTACTATAAAAAAAACTACCATGAATTGAGTGGCTTAAAAAAATACAAATTTAGCTTACACTTCTAGAGGTCTGAAATGTGTCCACAGAGCTGCATTCCTTCTTCAGGCATTAGGGAAAAGTCCATTTTCTTGCTTTTTCCAGTTTCTAGAGGCTAGCATCTACATTCTTTGGCCTGTAGCCCCTTCCTCCTCTTTGAAGCCAGCAGCACACAGCATAGCATCTTCTCTCCTCTCTGACCTCTGCTTCTGACTGCCTCCCTCTCACTGCACCCATCCTGAAAATCCAGCATAATCTTTTTCAAGATCCTTAATTTAATCACACCTGCAGAGTCCTTTTTGCCATGTGGGCAACAGCATGTGGGCAACTTTTTTAGCCTACCACACCATGTCTTAGAGAAAGTTCCCCTGTAGAACCACAGAAGAGGCCTGTTGGTAAGAATTATCGATAGAAGCTGAGTAGATAGCAACATGAACTGAGAAGCTGACTCACCCTAACCTCTAATTATTAATGAACCAAATTCATTAATAATCTTTTGATGAAATTTAGAGTTAAAATACATCTTTGAACCAATCATCCCAGAAATCTTTTAAGATATACCATTAAAAAATAAAAATTTTACCTGCAGGGTTTTAAGTTTGATTTCCCCTTTTTTCTGGTCTTCTGGTCTTATATTCCGTATTAGTTATAACTGCTCCTTTAATGCACAGCATTTGTAAAGTAAATTGTAACTGAGCTCAACTGAATGTCTTGCCTTTGGGGGCTTCAGAACTACATGACAATTTGCCAGGACCTAAGGCAAGAAGGATGCAGCCCTTACTGTGTCCCTCTCTTATTTAGCTTTTTATGAAGATTCCTATTTTTATTACATGTAATAGAGGTCAGTTTCATTACTGCCAATCTACAAGCTGCTACAGTCACTCTGGGAGATATTAGCCTGTCACCACTTTGCCAGCTGGGTCTCAGAATACTACAATAGGTCTCGCTTTTTAGCTTTAAGAACAAAAAAATTAACCACAGAGAGCACAGCATTACGTGACTCTCAACACCACTCCCAGGAGAATGGCAGTGATGAATTGACACCATCCAGTGCCTGCAGAGGTGCAATACCATGACCAGAGGCTATATCCACTTGGCAGACCCAAAGAAACTTTCCAAAGAAACACCACCACTAAACTTGAAGTTGGGCTAAAGTTTCCTCTAAGAAGATGCTTGTTGAACAAGACTAATATGATATGGAAAGACATGTCCAATATTCCACTGTGGGAAAATGATGCCACTTTTGCTTAATATGTGTATAAATAATTAGAAAAAAAACACCAAAATAACAATGATGATTAGCTCAGGAATGCTGTTACAATTACTTTTTAATTATTTATTTTTTGCTTGTTTGTATTTTCTAGATTTCTGCAATGAAAACATTACTTTTGTAAAATTTAAAAGTTTTTTTTTAATAATAATAATGCATAGCACTCATCTTGGCAACAAGCTAACCAAGACACTGTACAAGCCTTGAATAAATCAAAGAGGCAAGACTGTGTCCAAACTTGTGTAAGCTTGGATAAAATTCTTAATTATGTTAAGCTACATATTAGGAATATACTAAATGGCAGACACTGTTTCTGGTACTGAAAATAAGTGTTGAACAAGGTAAGCAAAGTCCCTTGTGGGAACAGAGGAAAGACAATAAAATGTGCATTTGAAATGTCAAATAGTTCTCAGTGCAATGATAAAGACAAAACAGGGTCCTGAGATAGGGGGTGACTAGGGGATTCTTTATGTTGGGGAATCAGAGAAGACCTGAGAAGGGAACATGGAAGCTGAGACCTGAGAAGAAGGAGCTGGCCATAAGAAGAACAGGAGAAAACATTTCAGGCAGAGGAAAAGCCCTTCAGTGAAAACAAACCTGTTGTGTTCATGGACAGGAAGAAGGCCAGTGTGGCCAGAGCTTCATGAGCAAGGAAGTGAGTGGAACAATATGAACTCAGAGAGGGAAGCAGCAGCCAGGTCACAGGGGGCCTAAAGACCAGGGTTGGGACTGGAATTTTATATTAAGTATAATGGGAAATCACTGTAGGTCTTTAACAAGGAGTAAGTGATTTACATTTTCAAAATCAATCTAGCTGCCAGGAGAGGATTGGATTAGAGGGTGAAAGAACATAGCAGTCTAATTAGGAGGCTACTGCAATAATGCTGGTAACAGGTATGTTCTTTCACCCTCCGATTCAATCCTCTTATAGCAACTAGTTTGAACTGAGATGGTTACAGTAGAGGAAAGTAGATGGGTATTGTGAAATAGAGTTGATAGGGCTTACTAATGGATTAGATGTCAGAGAGAGATGGAAATGAATTAAGGATAATATGCATTTATTCAGCAAGTATCAATAAGTACCTAACACATGCTAA
The DNA here is from genome assembly GCF_000147115.1 of Myotis lucifugus. NCBI lineage: Eukaryota > Metazoa > Chordata > Mammalia > Chiroptera > Vespertilionidae > Myotis > Myotis lucifugus. The sequence goes on from NW_005871156.1 coordinate 3,882,319, forward strand.
GCACTCATACAGTAAAAAGCAGCTGATGAATGGTGATCCCATTTACGGAGATGGGCAAGAATATGGTAGGAGTAGGTATGGGGTAAAGGGAACCAAAAGTTCTGCTTGGGGCAGGTTAAGATGCTATCTTTATTAAGATAATTTTAGCTGCTCTTACAGACAAATACCAAACTCTAATGGCTTAATACAATAAGATTTTATTTCTTGCTAAAATCCAAATCAGTTATTCTTGATTAGTAGGCAGCTGTCTTCCAAGTGGTGATTCAGAGACCCATGTTCCTTCCATGTTATGGCCCATCCATCTTCGACATTTGGCTTTAAAAGTCACTAGGCTCATCTGTATCCATTTGAAAGATAAAGAGTATGGACAATCACATGTGGGAGGCTTTAATGGGCCAAACTTAGAAGTGATATCCATCACTTTGGCTCACATGCCATGGGCTAGAAATCTGTCACAGAGCCATACCTACTGGTAAGGGAGGCTGTAATGTGCTGTTGAGGTGTGTGTCCAGGAAGAGGAAATGAGTTGGGAGACCTCCCAGTAGTGCCTATTAGTCTCCCAATAGAAAGGTTAAATAGCAGTTGAATGTACAAGTTCAGAGGAGTGATCTGAGATAGAGATAAAAATTTCAGCATAATCATTGTACACTAGCTATAGTGTAAATAGAGAGAAGTGAAAGATCTTGGTTATGCCATCCTTAGAGGTCAAGCAGAGGAGAAGGAGCCAGCAAAAGGAGATTAAGACTGAGCTGCCAGGGAGGCAGTAGCAAGACCAGAAGGCAGCTGACATAAAAAAAGATGAGAAGGAGGCTGTTTCAAGAAGGAGGGTGGTGCCTGGCCGGCATGGCTCAGTGTTGAGCATTGAACTATGAACCAGGAGGTCATGGTTTGATTCCTGGTCAGGGCAGATGCCCGGATTTCAGACTCCATTCCCAGTTTGGGGTGTGCAGGAGGCAGCCAATCAATGCTTCTCTCTCATCACTGATGGTACTATCTCTCTCTCCCTCTCCCTTCCTCTCTGAAATCAATAAAATTAATTTTTTTTAAAAAAGGAGAGTGGTCAGTTGTATCAAAAGCTACTGACAAAATGCTAACCACTGGACTTAAAAACATAAAGATCACTGGTGACCTTGATAAGAACACTTTCAGTGGAATATCAGAATTGGGAGTAGATTGGGGGAGAGTGTGAGGTGAGGAAGTAGAAAAACGATAAACCACAATATCAAGATGTTTGCTGTGATGAGAGAAAGAATGTGGCACAAGTGAGCTCATGTATGTGTTTTAAGATAGAAAATGTTAGCATATGTTTAGATGTTCATGGGAATAATCCTGTCTGAAAAATAGTGATACAGAAAACAAAGGAGAAAATTACCGCACAAAGTTCTTGAGAAAGGATGAAGATGGGATCTAGAACACAAGTAGATGGGTTGGATTTAAATAAGGAGAAAACTGTAACAAGAAGGAAGCTGGAAGGTGTGAGTATAGATACAAACAAGGGGTAGATTTGGGTGGTAGGGGAGTTATTAGCTTACTGATTTTGTTTTGTTAGTAAAATACAAGGAAATCTCCTCAACTGGGAGTGAACCATGAGGAGAGAAATAGATCTGAGAAAAGAGGATATTAAGTAACTTGATGAGAAAGAAAGGGCAATGCGGTAAGAATGACAGGTGGATATGAGTTCATTTGAGATTAGTTGTCCTGATTTGAATATGTGATCAGTTGGTCCAATTGTATGTTTTCTCCAAGAAGTTTTGACTACTCAAGTGCAGGCATGGAGGCAGCAACTGTATGGCATTAACCACAGTCAGTTCTAATCAGGAGGACTCCAGAGTCAGAGAGGGGCAAAGGAGTCAGGAGTGACCCTAACCATGAACCACGGAATCCTAACTGGGAACGGTAGGAAGTATGGACATGAAGACAAGAAACGACAGTGAACTTGGGAAGTGCCCCTGGCCTGGAGGTCTCAGTGAAGGAGGACAGTAGTGATAATAAGGTCGTGAGCATGACCATGAAATTCAGCAAAGGAATTGGGAGGAGGAAAAGATTTTGGAGGTGAAGGAATAAAACAACTCAGAGGCCACAATGTTCATGGGTCAAATCCCTGGATAGTGAAGTTCACCATCTCCAATAATGGAAAGAGGACTAAAGGAGGAAAGAGCAGAGAGCTAAGTACTAAATGCATCAATGAATTTAGTACATGTACGAGATATTTTCCATTTGCACCCTCCCTTCCCCCACCATTACTCTATCCACCCTGCACTATTTGGAAATGTGAACAAGCTCCTGTGCCCTCTGGCTTCCAAATGCAAGATTAGAGAAAAGGAGAAGTGGGTGACCTTGGAATATTTATTCCCTTTGCTCCACTGTTGCAGGATTGCTGTGGACGAGCCTCATCCCTTAACAGACCCAACTCCTGTTGACAGCATCCTCAAACAGCCTTCTCTGTTCCCCACACCCACTCCCTCCCCTCCCCCTCCAGTCTTAGACTTGTAACAAAGGAGCTCTACTGTTACTAGCCCCAGGCACCCTATGCTTGGGATTTCCCTCACCCTAACCATACTTTTGCAAATAGTCCCTTTATTAAACTCTTCACAAATTATCCTAATTTGAGTGGGCCATCTGTTTCCTGCTGGGAGCCTACAGTAGATGATAGCAATATGAATACCTACCTTGTAGGGGTGTTTAATAAAGATTAGAGAAAATGTATGCAAGGCATCTAGCATAGCATCTGGCACATTATAGATGGTGGGGTAGGAGGGAATAGCAGTTGGTTTAGTTGTTGTTAGTATAAAACTCTATACTCAGGTCCAAGTAGGTCTTCTAATTCATAACTAGTCATTAATCAATTCACAGTTAAGCACCTGGTTTCTGGTAGTACCAAGGAACTCTCAGCCAACCAAGTCACTCAAAGTTATGTGAACAAATATATTCCCCCACAGACACACCAAAAAAAAGGAGGATTTCAAGAAAAAGATTTCAACAAAGTAGTTGGCTTCTAGAGTGATCTCTGTAGACAGGCTGACTGGCATGATGTTAATATGACTTCATCCTGTGAAAGTGGAAGAAGTATGAAGAATCAGAAAAAGAAAAGACCTCCATACCTTGGATCTCAAACACACCTCCCTGCTACTGAACTCTGTAGAAGCAATCTCCTTCCAAGACCCAAGTAGAATGACTACCTTACCATTGGCTAGTATTAGTTTATTTTAATCACAAAACAATGCAAATGAAATTATCTATTTACAAATCAACAAAATTTACCTCAATTTTGTTAGAACAAGACTCCCGCCTCAGAATAGAGGTGGGTTTCAAAAAAGTAGTCAGCATGAATTAGCTGGTTTTACTGATGCTGACTCTTCAGAGAGACAACTGCCTGAGTAGAAACCACCAGCACAGGACTTCCAACTGCAAAGTCCAGTTTAGAGCCTCCTTTGTTTTGGTGACATATTTGGCAGAGTTGGAGGAAAAACATATCAAGAAGACAAGATTAAGCTCAAAACGAATTCAACTCATTTACCCATTTTACAACACAGAGGAACTCATGCTCATTATAAATCAAGCATACAAGATTGCTTCCTTTTCGTGGCCCATCTGATCAGGTCATACTCCCCTGCTTAAAACTCTCAGTGGATTACCAGTGCCCTCCTGGTAGAAACCAAAATCTTTTCATGTTGCCTCAACTTGCATCACTCTTCATGACCTGCCCACACTCGACTTTGTTAGGTTTTCAGTTCCTCTATGAGTTCCTCTCCTCAGGATTCTGTCCCTGGCACCAGAGCAGAGCACTTTGCACATGATATTCCCTCTTATTGCCTCTGCCCCCATTCCTTAACATGCCACTTACCACTCTGTAACTTTTATTCATACTTTAGGGCTCAGTATATTTTATTTCCTCCAGAAAGCCTTCCATGGCTAGTTATGTCATCCCATAAAAGGCTCCTCTAGCACTCTGTACAAAATAAAGCATTCTTTAATTACTTTTTGATGCCTGTCTTCCCCACTACACTATCTACTCCGTGAGGGCAAAGAATGTGTTTGTTTTGCTCTAAACCAGGGGTCCTAAAACTTTTTAAACAGGGGGCCAGTTCACTGTCCCTCAGACCGTTGGAGGGCCAGACTATAGTTTTAAAAAAAACTATGAACAAATTCCTATGCACACTGCACATATCTTATTTTGAAGTAAAAAAGCAAAAAGGAACAAATACAATATTTGTATTTGCATGTGGCCCGCGGACCGTAGTTTGAGGACCCCTGCTCTAAACTGTATCCTAAGTATCTAGTACATAGTTGTCCCTCAGTAAACATTTGTTGAACAAATTAGTGAGAGAATAATATAGAAAAATATTATGCAGAACTGCCAAAAAATATGTAAATCCCTAACCATGTCCAGATTACTGTGCTATAATCTAGAGTACACAATATTGGAAATTGCTTTTTTGTTTCCAATTTAGGTAAATTTGTTGGTCTGTAAATAGATCATTTCATTTACAATGCAGGTCATTTAAAAAATAAAATCCATTACTAAACAATTATAAGAGAGTCCTCAAGAAATAAACTGGTGAGCACTGGGGGTCCAATGGATTCTCCAACAACAAATCGTTCCACATCAATCCAAGGTTAATGAATGGTATTTCAGAAAAATGTTAGAGAATTCAAAGGGCATTTTTTTTATTCAACACATTTATCAAGACTTCACTGCACATTAGAAGCTGGAAATATGGCAGTGAGCAAGATCCCTGCCTTCATGTAGTCCATAAATGCTCTCCTTTATGTAGCACCAAATGAAGAAATGAAGGCAGAATGATATTATATTGAGTTGAATCGTAATGGCTAAGTCAGTGAATAACTAGTCTGAGCTCTGCCATCACTAGTGAGGTTGAAGACCTAGATGGTTTGTCACATTTATGGTAAAAGTGGGTTTAGAAAGCATTGCATTTCAACAAACATAAAAACACTAGAGGCCCAGCGCACACGAAATCGTGCATGAGTAGCTCACTTGCGCTTGCTTCAGCTGGCCGCCCCGCCCTCCGCAGCTCCTAGCTCTCAGCCACTAGTAGCTCACGCCCCACCCTGCCCACTGTGAGAGCCACTGCTCGTTTGGTAGTGACGGCCTGACGATCACAGGACTTTTATGATATAGATTGCTTATTTTGACCCCTGTAAATTATGCCAGGACTTTACCATGGTAAGATAATAAAAAGAAGGAAAGGAAAATATGCCAAAATATCATTGTTGCAGCATTTTTATCATGGTTAAATATAGAAAACAACCTGATTGTTCAACAACGGAATAATGAATAGTATGTTATGGCATAATCATAAGAAGGAATATTATACAACTGTTTTACATTTTCACTTTGTGGAATGTTGTAATCTGATGTGTTCTTTTTTTAATTTTTTTATTGATTTGAGAGGAAGGGAGAGGGAGAAAGAGATAGAAACATCTGCCGAAACCGGTTTGGCTCAGTGGATAGAGCGTCGGCCTGCGGACTGAAAGGTCCCAGGTTCGGTTCCGGTCAAGGGCATGTACCTGGGTTGCGGGCACATCCCCAGTAGGAGATGTGCGGGAGGCAGCTGGTCGATGTTTCTCTCTCATCGATGTTTCTAACTCTCTATCTCTCTCCCTTCCTCTCTGTAAAAAATCAATAAAATATATTTTTAAAAAAAAAGAGATAGAAACATCAATGATGAGAGAGAATCATTGATTGGCTGCCTCCTGCACACCCCACACTGGGGATCAAGCCTGTAACCCGGGCACAGGAAATCAAACTGTGACCTCCTGGTTCATAGGTAGATGCTCAACCACTGAGCCACACCAGCCGGGCTGATATGTTCTTTTAAAACAAGACTACAAATGTCTGTTTGATGATTATAAAGGCAAAGCTTATCATATTTGTGGTGAGCACAATTGGAATTCAAAAAGAAAAATATGATTAAGACTTATTAAGCATTAAGTTCTTACTGAAGTTCAAAATATCAATTGTAAAGAAAGACAGAGAAGTGGTTTCCTGTCACTGATATGAAAAAGACCTGGAAGTTTTCACTCTGCCGGTTTAAGATCAGGAAACAGTGCAATGTGATGTTGACATGAGAATACACCAAAGTGTGCTAATAAAGCAATTTGGGATGAATCTGTCCCCTGCATTCCCTGACTATACTTTGGGAATGCTCTAGCTTACTGTGTCATGCCTTGAGCGTAACTCTGATAAACCAGATTAGTTCCACAGGATATCAGTGATGGCGAACCTTTTGAGCTTGGCGTGTCAGCATTTGGAAAAACCCTAACTCTGGTGCCGTGTCACATATAGAAATTTTTTGATATTTGCAACCATAGTAAAACAAAGGCTTCTATTTTTGATATTTATTTTATATATTTAAATGCCATTTAACAAAGAAAAATCAACCAAAAAAATGAGTTCGCATGTCACCTCTGACACACGTGTCATAGGTCCGCCATCACTGGACTAAGATGACAAGAAGTTTGAAAACTCCTCTATTTCAATATGAAGAACTGTTGAGGGAAGAGGGGAATATTAACCTGGAGAAGATGTCACATTTTTATGATTCTCATCTTGTGGATGTAATTCTTATTAAAAGGTGTGTGTGGTTGTTTTTTTTATCTAGTTAAAAATGATGAGGGATGAATGCCTTTTCTTTTGATCAAAAGCTTCATTACCTCAACCAGAGTACTCATAGTACATTTCCACTTCTATCAAAATTCAAAATGTTCAAAACTGGACTCTGCTCTCCCATGCTACAGGCCTTCCCCACTCTCTATACTCCACCCTTTGTCAATGTGCATGCACAGCCCAGCCTATCCAAGCCACTCGTGAATCTTCACATGCGCACTACTCTTCCAGGCCTGCCTGCTCTTCCCATGCTCCGGAACTTCCCCCACTTTCCTGCTGACTCCTTCTTCATGACTCACTTCCCCCACCACCCACGAGTGCTTAGCCCTTTCTTCTCTGCGCTCCCATGACACCCAGTAATGTGCCTCCATTGGGAATAAAGGAGTGATCTAGTTAACTACCCACCTTCACCACTGACCGTGAGTTCCCTGCAGCCAGGAGCCTGTCAGTTCAGTTTCAGCCCCAGTGCTTGGCACAGTGAATAGATGCTCTGTTCCAACTAGTCAATGAATTAACCCCCCTTTCCTTTACAAAATCAATTTTAACCATTTTCCCCATGAACAGACGTCTCTCGTTGCAGAATACCTTGGACAAATATTGAAAAAGCACGACTTTTGTTAAATAAATATAAGATGGTCTCTTTCTCCTGCCTGGTACTCCTTGAGCAAAAGTCCCTCCAATGGCACCGCCCCTGAAACCAATGCAAACGTGTGTAAATCCCAGCGGCTTAAACACAAAACATAGGCAGGCAGTTTAACTTGCTCTATGAACTCTGCCATTGTTGGGTTGTTGGTTAAAAAAAAATACCATTCCATCTGCCATAAATCTACATTTCCCCCAAACGAAATATAATACCCCCGCTTTCCTCTAGCAGTCAGATAATCATCTCCTTGTTTTATGGGAAATGATTTAGAAGAGAAAAGAATTGCTCTGACAGTCTCATAAGTTTCAGAAAGTGCTTATCCTAATGGTCTCTCTCTTGTGTGTCCTATTTCTTCTCATCTCTCTATATATATACACACACGTGCACACACAGTCACATACACATGTACACACTCTTGCACACATGAAATCTAGGTCTCTGTCACATCAAGCCAAACTGGAATCATGCCATTATTAACCTGTGTTAGACCTAAGTATATTCTTATACCTCTAAATTGCTTCCTGTCTATTCTTTGCTATTTTTCCAGCTCTCCATCTCTGACTCAAGTCCACGAAAATAAAGATCTTCAATATTATGCAGCCCTTCAATCCTGACCGTAGAAAACACTGACCTGGAACTTCTACTATTTTGGAAGGCAGGGGCACCCAGTATCTTACTCTGTTTTGACCCCCTCCCTCAATGTTTCCCCTGAGGCCACAGACACAATTGTCCATCTGCCTCCCAGCCAGCATAGCACATCTCTTTCTAAGAGAAGCAGTCATTTCCTTAAACACTCCCCCCCGACTCAAATCCTCCTTCCATGGATGCTTAGCAGTGTTCACCTTGAGAAGGCAGAAGACGACTCTGTGTAGGTGAAGGGAACATGGCAGAGGCCACCACTGCTCATCACTTCCTGAGATAGAAAAGCCCTCAGGGTACTCAAGAGAATGAGAAACTTTTTTTCTTTACCACTGATGTTTATTGATTTGTCCAGTTCATTGAGAGCATCCCTTAATGTTCTGCTTTCATGTTTCTGCTTTGTTGCATGGGTGCAGAAAAGAATATTGCAAATTGATCGGTCTTCCCAGCCTTTGTTGGGAATGAACTCCTATTACTTTAGTTTCTCAGGCCTGTCATCGCATGCTCACATTCCACAGCATATATAATCAGCCTGGCTAAACACTGAGAGCCAAGCTGATTAATTTCTAACATTCTCACCCAAGCCCATTGATGGCATGCCTATTTGATGTGATGATCTCGATGGCCACGTCTGATTGTTTGACCTTTGCCCTTCAACCTGGAGCAATCTATGCTAGTACCTGTTTAAGTTGCCAGCACATACGCTGTCTATATCATGCCTGAAGAAAACCGTCAAGTCTTGGTGCTATGAAAGCCTAGAAGAAGGGCTTTTAAGGGAAACCCATTTCCATTACCAGCTGAATGGCATTCGAGAACCAATCATATATCCATTAAACAAAAAGAAAAGACATTATCCATAACCTGCAATATTACGCCTGTACTTTAAAATCTACCCATTCATTCTGATTTAACTTATGTGCTAATTATGATCAATGGATTTCCACAAGAATGTAAAACTATATCACAGCTTTTAATTTCTCATTCTGCCATTTCCCAGAATTCTGTTATTTTAATTACTTCATATTCCACTTACTTCTAATAGCTCAGAACAAAGGGGTCATCATCACCATCACCAATATATCTCTCTCTATATATATAATTTTAGTCACATTGGCCCTAATATTAGGTTAAATGGGTTTTATTTTTAGTTTTTATTACAGAAGTGGAGCCTCTAACAATTTCAGAGACGTATTTCATTTATCCTAAAATATCTTTGGTTGTAGGATAGGTGGCGGTCTATTTATAGAGCTAAGTTCTCAAAAATGCACATAATTTACATCCTCGATCAGTAGGAACCAAGTAGTTAGAGAGCTAATGCAGGTACCCTTGGAAGCCAATTTTTAAGGTCACACCAACTCTTATCCACTCCACAGGTAAATGGAAGGTTATGAGAACACCAAGGTCACCCAAGGACAAGTCACATTTGCATTTAGTTTAATGAATCAAATACGTGTCCTGGATCAAGTGTGCAATGAATAGCATACTGGAGCAAGAAGAGTTTTAAGAAGAAAGGCAAATACACTGAACATTCTACATACTACTAGAGGCCAGCACAGGGAGGTGGGCATATAATTGTGCCAAATTACATCACCTTTGCAAATTGGCACAGAAAAGAATGTGTGTTGCTTTATACAGTATTTAAGAGCTTTGATGGACTGTTGAGACCACAACCCATCCCCCCATTTCTAAATGAGAAATAGGGATACAGTGGGAGGACCTGAGATGGGTCCAGGCCAGTGTCTTCTGATGCCGATATCAAGATAGTGTTCTTGTCCTTGCACCTGACATTACCCTTTTCCCGGTTCCCTGAGCCACTTCTCTCTTACCCCAGCTCCTTCCATAATTCTTTTCCCACATATCAAATGGAAATATTAAACACTGCAAGTTCATAGACTTTGTTCATGTTATCTCCTTGAGAGACAATGTAAGGAGCTTATGGATCAGTTTCTGAGGTGTGGGCCTCACTGAAACATAAATACATTTTCTTTTAATTAGTGATCAACCTGATTGGTCACATTCACTAATTATGTTAAAAGAAATAATGATTCAAAGAAAGAATGCTTAAACAGCTTAATTGTTAGCTTTATTCTGATGTGTGAAGTTACATATGAGCCTAACTTAGTATAAAGAACCAAACTCTAACATTATCTGTCATTTGGACTTTAGTTAATGTGCTATAATTTTAAAAGAGACGGTTCTTTAAAAATAAGTGTGCATGTATTCATACATATTTGTGTGAATTTCAAATGCTGTGCTTTTTCATTTTATGAACTATTTCAAACACACAAGGAAACAAAGAGAACACTGGTATAGATCTCATTCCCCACCTTAAACAAACTTTCAGTTTGCCATATCAGATTTTTTTTTCTTTTACTACTTGTGAATGTACCTATAAATAATATATAATATTGTTTTACATGATTTACATTTTTATATAAATTGTATATAAACTATGTTACCCTTAACCTGCTTTTTCAAATCCACCTTAAAGTTTCAAGATTTATAAGGTAGCAACAGTTCATTTTAGTGAAGTGTTCTGTATTTTATTTTACTATATAAATAATAACAATCCATTTATCTATTCCCCTCTTAGTGGCTATACAGATGGCTTCTGGTTCTTTACTGTTACATATGAGACTTCAATAAATATTCTCACACACATGTCCTTGTACACATTTTCAAGAGCTTCCTTCTAGTGCAGCGGTTCTCAACCTGTGGGTTGCGACCCCTTTGGGGGTCGGACGACCCTTTCACAGGGGTCGCCTAAGACCATCGGAAAACACATATATAATTGCATATTGTTTTTGTGATTAATTACTATGCTTTAATTATGTTCAATTTGTAACAATGAAAATACATCCTGCATATCAGATATTTACATTACGATTCATAACAGTAGCAAAATTACAGTTATGAAGTAGCAACGAAAATAATTTTATAGTTGGGGGTCACCACAACATGAGGAACTGTATTAAAGGGTCATGGCATTAGGAAGGTTGAAAACCACTGCTCTAGTGCATTCTTAGCAATGGAAGGTCTGTGTAGTAAGGTATGTGTATTTTCAGATTTACTGGATACAACCCATTATTCTCTCAATTATTATGCAGTGTCCATAATTATACTTATTAGAGCTTTATCCTAAATTCCACTTCGTTATTAATATTGCTACACAAGATTTCTTTTGATTAGTATTTGCCTGGTATATACTTTTTTCCAATTTCTCTACTTTCAACATTTCTGTATGGCTTCATTTTAGGTTTCATACATCTGGTGTTTACTCCAAGCTCATGTATAACTACGTAATTTTTCTAATAAATTTCTATCCCTTTCCCAAACACATTGACCTTGGCTTGCCCAATGATCTATTGAAACAACCCCCATATTTAATTGTTGTCCAGTGTTCTATTTTGACCTGTATTAAACATACATGCACACACAAAATGAGGATTTTTAGTCAATACTTAAGTAAATTTACCAACATATCTTATCAATTTCTGTATCAATCAATATTTCTTCTAACCTATGTCTTTCCTCTGGTGCATATTTTGTCTTGCTACAGTGCAACCTTTAATATTCTATAGAATATCAAATTTTCTTAGCCTTGGTACGTGTGAAATGTTTTGTTTTCACTTTGAAAGACATTTTAGCTGTATATAAAATTATAGATGGGAAGATATTTTCCCTGGGCACTTTGAATTTAACAAGATTCTCTGGCACCTAATTTTCCTGATAAGAATTGCTCCTTTAGTCTAATATTCCATCCGTTAAATTTAATATTTCTTCTCTTCCTCATAGTTTCTAAAATATTCTTTAAATCCTTGATGTTCTACAGAATGAAGAGGATATGTCTAGATGTGTGTTTATATTTATTTATGTAGCTCAATTCTTGGAGTATATTTTGATCTCAGTACTCCTGTCTTTGTTCAGTAGGAAAAATTATCACTGTTATCTCTTCAAATATTGCTTCTCCAGCATTTCTTCCATTCTTTTCTTCTAGAAGTCTTATTAATGTTAAATTTCTCAATCCATCCTTTATGTCTCTCCTCTGTTTTATTTTTTAATATTCTTAACTTTTTATTTCTTTTTGCTACATTTCGGGTAACCAACTCTGTACTGACTTCCAAAATACTAAATCTCCCACCATCTGTCTTATCTAGAGCTCATCGTATCTACTGAGTATCTTATTCTGATGGTGATATTTTTACTTCAAAGATGTACTTCTAATTTTGAAATTATTCTTTCTTAGATGCAACCTTTCTGGCTTTGTTCCTGCCTATTTTTAATGGCTATTATTTCTTCCCTAGTTAATATAAGCTCTCTAAAATTATTCATTAACAGTTATTCTGGCTATTATATAAAGTTAATTTTATTTGAATAAATTAATTTTCTGATTTTTTGTTTTGTTTGCAATCTTCTTTAGCCTTTAGTTTCTTGGTGTGACTTAAAATTTAACTTTTGAGACTTAATTGAAAGAATTTTTATACTTTGTCCTCACTCCTCTCCTCGGACTTCACCCCTTTCTGTGTTTACCTGCATGGTCCAGAACCTGGTTTGACAAAAGCAGTTTGAATTCCTATTCCTCAGGGGTTTAGGGAAATCAGCCAAAAAGCAGCTTGATTTCGTTCAGTATCTCAGGTTTCCTAGGTTTGTAGATACTGTTAAGCTATAGTCCTACCAGCAGTAAGCCTGATCCAGTCCCCCCATCCTTCAGTTGAGCACTTTCAGTCTAGTTGAAGCCAACCTCTACTTGCTTCTCAGCCTGAAGCCCAGTATGGGATTCATTCAGCCCTAAACACTACCTTAGGTAGCTGTCCTATCTCTGATCTATAAGATTGTTTGTCTTCTTTTTTTGAAATTAACTATGTCTTTTTTATTTTGTCTTTTATAGTTTACCTCCAATGGTTAAGAAGTTGAGCCAAAGCATGAACTTACCCAGCCATCTTGGCCTGTGGTCCCAGCTTCATGTTTATAACCCACTACAAAAAATTTAACATGAGGGCAGAGCCCCTGGCTAGCTGATTCACTACTGGATGCCTTGTAATAGGTGCGCCAAAAAGATGTGTTGAATAAACAAATGAATACAAGTCATTTTCCTAAAACACAGCAAGGACTTCAGATATCATGTTTCAGTTTTCTCAGTGGACTACAAACTCTTGAGGGCAGAACCCACGTCTGATCTATCATATTACCCTGAGTATGGTAAATGGTCCATAAATTATTTCAAAGGGCCAACACATTTCTCCTGTTGACCTTCCATATGACAAAAGGTAGTGGCATCCAAGTACATGCAGTGTTGCTCTAGACTCTAGAGTCTAGAGGATTAAAATTATTATCCTCTGGCCCAGCTGGCATGGCTCAGTGGTTGAGTGTTGACTTATGAACCAAAAGGTCATGGTTTGATTCCTGGGCATGGCACATACCCAGGTTGTGGGCTCAATCCCCAGTAGGGGCGTGTAGGAGGCAGCTAATCAATGATTCTTTCTCATCACTGATGTTTCTATCTCTCTCTCCCTCTCCCTTCCTCTCTAAAATCAATAAAAAAAATTTTGTAAGACAAATGAATAAAATTGCCATCTTTTGAATTGTTTTATAAGATACTGGTTCTTCCTTATACATTATATTTTTTAAAAAATAAATACTTAATGAAAAACATTTCATTCAAGAGTAGAGAGGGTCAGGTGAAAATAGGACATTTTCACTAGAAAAATATAAAAGTGGGACATGTCTGACTTCAATTAATCAAGACATTAAATAAAAATTCCTTTTCCTACTATCTTACAACAATATCAGGGGCCAGATACAGAGAGAATGCTAAGCGAACACAATTCCTCTAACTGAAATAACATTTTTCAGACACAGACCAAAGGACACGGGGACAAAGACAATGTCCTTGTTGATTAATTACCTTTGGAACCAGGCCCAGCATAAGGAAAGAGTATAGTCTAGTGGTAAAGCTACAGGTCTACTCTTCGTCCCCTCTGCCCTCCCAGGAAACGATCCTCTGGTTTTCTGAAGGACAAACACACTTAAGTGCTTTAAACCATGATACCCATAAAGAAGAGGCATTTCCATATATTTTTAAAATGAATTCATAACCTCCCCATTGACACTCATTTCATTTCTATACATATTGAGCACCTACTGTATGCCAGGCACTCTGGAAGTTCCAGGTAGTTTGAATTAAGGGGAACAAGCTATATTCAGACAAACCCTTCCACATGGGCTGCACCTTCATAAGTGCTGCAGGAAATTAAAGGAAGAGCAGATCTGCAGGGGCAAGTGGACATGGAGGACTTGGTAAGGAGACTTGAAATTCAAAAGGCCTTGAAAGTTGGGTAGGATTCCTGTGGGAGACACATCTCTGGGCCTTGATTCCCTTATCTGTTAAGGGAAGGACCTGGGTTAAATAATTTAATTAAGATTCTTTCCAGTTGGAGCTTTAACTGGTGCTCTTCTTCAGTCTTCCTAACAACTGATACCCCTGCAAGGGGCATTGCTAGCCTAGTATACAACCTCCATTGTCTAGAAACTCATTTACAACAGAGAAACTTCAGAGACATTTGCCTCCAGGCAAAGAGAAACTTTTCTTCTTCAGAAGGTCTCCCTCCAAAAGTGAAGGCTGAGAGAAAAGCAGGCTTGCCCAGAGCTCCCTGAAGGACTGAAATGGGATCCCAGGGGGCCAATGAGGGAGAGAAAGTCAGCACAGGGCAGGCAGAACCATGCTTTCAAATATGTAGGTTGATCACTTGCTTCAAATTTCAGGCCCTGCATGGAAAGTGCCTCTGAAGAAAAATGGCATTCAAAATTGACAACTGATTAATACACAATCTTGATTATATGCAAATCATCACTTTCTGTTGACTTAATTGTGATCTGATGTAACATGCATAATTAACACCTGTATTTAAAATAAATGTATATGTAATTGATATGCATATTTACAAAATGAATATTTATATTTACATGTTGTCTTTTTAAAATTGGGGATGAATTTCTTTCCCACAGAAGTGAGAGGTTAGCAGGTCCTATCATGAACTAAGCAAACAGAAACAAAGGATTGAGAACTCGCCTTCAATATGTACCTAGAGACAGCATACCCAGCTGTCACAAAGCCTGATTCTAGACCTGGCCCTGCCCCCTGCTGTGTGACTTTCATCTCTACATCTGGGCCTGTTTCTACATCTGTGAAAGGAAAGATAGCTCTACAATTCTATTATAAACTCACAGAAGCACTCCAACCTCTCATTTATTCTGTCAAAATAACTAGACTCCAACCACTGATAGCCCAGATTCTCTCTGACGGTAATTAATGTACCTGAAAAGTATACTTAGAAGGTTCCCGAAGGATTCTGAAGCATGAGGTGCCCCATCCAAGCCCACAACACTAAGAGAACAGCGGTCCGGAGACTAGACTATATAAACACACATATGTGGAACAAGAAGGACATGGAGAGTTCATCAAAAGAGGGCAGGACCCTCAGAAAGTGTGACCCAGGCCTGGTCCATTTTGAAGGAAAGAGAAAAGAAGGAATTGGATAAGGCTCAGCATTGTCCTAGAGACACTATCTCAGTAGATGGGATCTTTGGTGAGTGGCTCTATAAAGAACAACTTTAGAAAAATGTAGTGGGCAAATGTATAACCTCCATGGACTTTGGCAGACAAAACTGTGTGTTATGTGCCACTGAGTCAGCTCCAACTTTTGGTGACACTATGAATAAATGATGGCCACAATGTCCTGTCCTCAACAGATAAAACCGCACAGAACAAAATGAACTTCCCCTTCATCATGAATACAAGTAAGTTCTTTCTCAGTCTTTCACAAGTAAAGTGACTCACCATAAAATATTGTATGGGCCAAAGGATTAGGAATAGCACTCCCCCCTACAAAAAGCTCTCAGTATGCTATGGTTCTGGATATTTCTTGGCAGCTTGATAGAGTAAAGAGCCAAAAGACCTGGGTGTGCCTCTGTTCCATTCCCAGCGAGGTAGCGATCTTGAGTAAGTGGCCTTTTCCCTTCCTGTTCTGTCTTCCCTCCTTCAACTACTTTCCTTTTTGGAAAATGTAACTTGGCTCTCATCAAGCAAATGAATCAAAAAACTATTCCAGATTCAATGCTAGAATTCCAAACATAAATAAGACATGGGATCCAAAGGGATTCTAATCCAAAGAAGGAGAGTGTGGAATATATAACTAACTGAAATGCAAAGAGAAAACAGCTACCTTAGTAATATGGATGGTATTTAGGGAGAGAGAAAAAGAAACAAATATTTACCTGGGAGGGTCTGTTTAGAAAGTTGGGTCTTGAAGAATGAGCAACTTTTCAAAGTTAAAATGCAATAAAGGTTGCATTTTAGCCATAAAGCCAGGCAACACTTAAGCCACTGTCCATGTTAGGAAAACTAAGCTTACAAATCTAAAGAACCTTAATAACAAACTCTGTTGATCAGTTTAAATCTTCATGTTACTAACTGACATGACCTCCAGAAAAGAACCGCACAAAAAAAAGCTCATATACACACCCATGCGTGCACACAGCATTTTACTGTATGTTTTGACACATGCATTTCGTCTGGGTAGCAGTGCCTTTTGCAAGTGGATGAGGAAGAAAGACATTAAAAGATGAGCTCCTATTGTTCCACCACACAACTTAAAACTGATCGAAGCCTCAGAGGAGAAGAAAACAAAGCCAGGTCTCTGAGGCTTTCCATCTACCCCTTTAGAAAATCATTGGCATCCCAGGCAGTTCTTAGAAAAGTATTAAAATTTGAGCAACACCGGTTTACTTGTTTATATGCATCCCCATAGAATCCCCCACCACGTCTACAGAAGCTTCAAAGGCTCCACAGTAAGACCCGTCAGGATGTGGGGAGAGGAAGAGAAAAAGCCACTGTCAAGCGTTTGGAGACCCAGCCCAGGCATGCAAGGCTCTCAGGCATCTGGTTATCCCAGCCTGACACTGTGACTGCGATTTCAAACTGTTTAATTAATTCTGATAATTCCACATCACAGGTGCTGCAGGAAGTATGTTAATTTAAGATCACATCTTACCAATTCCCACAGGTTTCATTCGAACCTAATAAATGAAATAATCTCCACTGTGAGCAACTTGCTTACCTAATTAGGCACAGGGCGATGAGGCATTCTCACTTAGGGTACGTCGGTGTCACGGGTAACCTTTGAAAGCATAACTGTGACCTGCCTACAGGCTCCTTCCTCAGGCTTCTATCATACACAGATCAAAGTCAAGCAAATAAGGGACCACACTGCCATTTCCCTACCAACAACCCTGAATTTTTTGTTCCCTCGAACAATTTTTTGTCTTTTTATTTTTTTTAATATATTCTTATTGATTTCAGAGAGGAAGGGAGAGGGAGAGAGAGTTAGAAACATCAATGATAAAAGAGAATCATTGATCTGCTGCCTTACTGGGGATCAAGCCCACAACCTGGGCATGTGCCCTGACTGAGAATTGAACCATGACCTCCTGGTTCATAGGTCACTGCTCAACCACTGAGCCACGCCAGCTGGGCTTTTTTTGTCTTTTTAAACACACCTATATGGCTGGATCCTATGAAATCTCACCATATTTAAACTAAACTTTAGTTAGTTTAAATTAATTTCATATTAATTCATTTAATAATTACCAAAAGATTCAGATTGTCTTTGACCAAAAGCTTATTTCCAACCAGTGGGTTTTCTCCACATCAATGAGGATTAAACGGAACCAATTCTATCTGAACCAGTGTGCTAGAAGTAATACACATGCCTTTATGCCTCCCCCATCTCCTCACTCCCACCCACACACACCCACTTTTGAAAACTAGCCTTCTGTTGTGGGACGGGCAGAAAACTGCCTAGAAGTATCTCACCTTGACCCTGCACATGGATCACCGTCACTTCCTTCATGTCCATCCTCAACCGTTGTCCTTCAGCAAGGCCTTTCTGATCATCCAAGTAAAAAAGCAACCCCATCCCTATAGCTGTACACTGGCCTCCCTACACAAAATGAAGATTTGGCAACTGTGATACCTGGTTGATTTGAATAGTGTAGCCAACAGTTATTAACCATGGCTGCTCATTAGATTCACCTGGGAGATTTGATGTCAATGGCCAGGTGCCCTACCACCCCCCCACCCTAATTCACTGGTCTGGCATGGGCTACAGGAATCAGTATGTGTTAAATTTCCCCCAGATAAGGGCTGAGAATTCCTACTGCACAGAGTCAAATGGACTCAGTCAGGCCTGAGTAGTCATTTAATGGGAATGGTCTATTTTGAGCATCTACATCAGGGGTGGGAACATCCAGTCTTCAGGCCATACAAGGTCTGAGAAATCACTTAGTCTGGACCTGCCAAGGCATTAAGGATGAGTTAATTAAATATTTGACCAAATATAGTAGGCTAATTTTTAAGTTGATAATTTTGTATCGCCCTCGACTGATGTAAATATCCAAATGGCCCTTGGCAAAAAAAAAAAAAAAGGTTCCCCAACCCTGATCTACATGCTCAAATAGATTACTTCCTAATCATAAGTGGATTAAGGCAAAAGTCATTTTCACTTCACTTTCTTCCACATAAACCCCAATGTCAGACACCCTACCCCCACCCCCCAACCGCCAGTGGAAAGACTTTATCTTAATTCCCAGTGAACAATAGTGACTTCTGGCCAATGGGTATTTTCCATTGCCCTGGTGTTAAAAATCATTAGATTGAATAAATTGAGATAAAACACAAAAATATGGCCTCCAGTGTTCAGCAGTCTTGTCATGGAGGTAAAATACAGAAAAGGAGAAGTTGCACTCAAGATTTTCTGTGTAGCTTCAGTTTTAGAAGTGCCACTCTCCCTCGGCTACTAAGACCTGGCTCTCTCCCCATTGGCTCAAACTCTGATTCTCCTACATCTTCCCCAGCACACCGGAAGTGGGGTATGAGAGACAGAGGTGGCCTTTACCAGATGTAGGGCCCCCAACAGTGGTTTTTCCACCACATAGAGGATTTTCGGAGGGGCCACATTTAGCTACATCCCTCTCCTGGGGAGCCCTGGACTGGGCTGCAGTGTGGCCCCTATTCACACTGTTTGCAGAAGCATCGCCCAGGACTAGTCCAACTCTCATTCTAGATTCAGTTGGCTTCTCCCATTTTCTGAGCCTGGCTTTGAACAAATCTCTGAACTTCAGAGGGGAAACCCAGAAAACACTGCCAGGTTTTTCTAACCCCTGCTTGAAATAATCAAACCCCCAGTGTATGCCCGAACTCAGCCAACGCTGGCTCAGCCGCCGGCCCCAGCCTTGCTAAAAAATTCACAAACCACAGAACAGCTGGGCCACAGTCTGCTTTCGGAGCAAAGCATCCACTATCAGGTTTCATCGACGCACTACTGAAGAACTAAGTATTTATTCCTGACAGAGACTTGAAAGAGGAAATCTTACTGGCTGTCTGCTCAGAGTCACATGAGGACAGATTTGATGGGAATCCCATGCATATTCCAAGTAGACAAAAGATATTATTCATTCCTAAAATGTCTCCAGAGACTCCATTAATGGAGAAATTCCAAGTGGCAGAAATAACCAAAAAATATTCCCCTAACATTTACATACAACTGCATTAGGATGGATCAGGAGAAGGAATGTTTAATATTTAGGCCCTCCCTAAAATCATGCTTCTTTCCTTTTCATCACAAAAGATAAGAATTGGCTGGGGGGATTGACAAGGAAAAGAAGGTACCCCCTGGAAAACATGTGGGACCAGTTAAACACTCCTTTTCCCTAACAGAAGAGATTTCATTAGGAAGTTGCCGTATTTTGCCAATTTCTATGGAGACTTATTCTCTCATGAATTTCCTCAATTATGACAGGCTGTGGTAAATGCAAAGATATCTTGTTATTATGCCATTAATATTCTATGCATAGGTAATATGCAGCTTAAATAGGCATTTTTTAAAATTTATTTAAACTTTATTCTTTCTCCAAAGACTTGGTCTAAGAAAGAAGATGAAGACATTAAAGCCCTGAAATCTTGTGCCCAATCCAATAGGGATCCAGAATCAAGATTCTCAGACTCCAGAAAATCATCCTTCTGAGTTTTTGTTATTTTTAATGATTAAAACAAGATTTTTTCATTGTTACCTCTATTACAGATGTCTCCATTCCCTCCCCCTTTGCCCCCTTTGCCTCCCTCCACCACACCCCCCACTCCCTCTAGGCCAGTGGTTCTCAACCTTCCTAATGCCGAGACCCTTTAATACAGTTCCTCATGTTGTGGTGACCCCCAACCATAAAATTATTTTCATTGCTACTTCATAACTGTAATTTTGCTACTGTTATGAATCGTAATGTAAATATCTGATATGCAGGATGTATTTAGGCGACCCCTGTGCAAGGGTCGTTCAACCCCCAAAGGGGCCGTGATCCACAGGTTGAGAACCGCTGCTCTAGGCCTTCACCACATTGTTGTCTGTGTCCATGGGTTATGCATATATATTCTTTGGTTAATCGCTTCCTGTCTCCCCACTCTCCTCTGCTCTGAGATCTGTCTATCTGTTCCATGTATCCATGCCTCTGGTACTATTTTGTTCATCAGTTTATTTTGTTCTTTAGATTCCACATATAAGTGAGATCATATGATATTCATTTTTCTTTGACTGGCTTATTTCACTTAGCATAATCATCTCCAGGTCCACCCATGCTGTTGCAAAGGGTAAGAGTTCCTTCTTTGTTACAGCCTCATAGTATTCCATTGTGTAAATGTACCACAGCTTTTTTATCCACTCATTTATTGATGGAACTGGGCTGTTTCCAGATCTTGGCTACTGTAAGTAATGCTGCTATGAACATTGGGGTGCATATATTCTTTCTGATTGGTGTTTTGGGATTCTTAAGACATATACCCAGAAGGGGGATTGCTGGGTCAAAAGGCAGTTCCATTTTTAATTTTTTGAGGAAATCCCATACTGTTTTCCACATTGGCTGCACCAGTCTGCATTCCTACCAACAGTGCACTAGAGTTCCCATTTCTCCACAGCCTCTCCAGCACTTGTTGTCTGTTGATTTATTGATGGTAGCCATTCTGATAGGTGTGAGGTGATACCTCATTGTAGTTTTTATTTGCATCTCTCTGATTAGTGACCTTGAGCATTTTTTCATGTCTATTAGCCATCTGAATGTCCTCTTTGGAGGGGTGTCTATTCAGGTCCTTTGCCCATTTTTTATAAGACTTTTTGTTTTCCTAGTGTTGAGTTGTGTAAATTCTTTATATATTTTGAGGATTAACCCTTATCTGATGAATAAATGGCGAATATGTTTTCCCCTAGGGTATGTTTCCTTTTCGTTTTGTTGATGATTTAAACAAGTTTTTTTGCACTCACAACCAATCACAACTCTCTTGCCTATCTGTACATTTGTAATTGCAATAATAATCACTGCTCACAATGGTGCTCTTGAAGTCCTACAAGACTTTTCATAGTCTTAACAATAAGATAATGTTCTGTTTTTACTGCGTTCTCAGTCTTTGAAAACAAACTATTTAGCAATAATGTAAAATGTGATCCTAAGTTAATTGCCTTTAATTCCATTTTCCTTATATGCTAACTAGTGTATTCAACTAACACACAGTGAATGGATGAATAGCTGGCTGGGTGACTGGCTGGCTGGGTAGATGGACAGATGGATGCAAAGAAGGCAGGTAAGAAATGGGTTCTACAACCTAGAAATGATACACTGCCTGCCTTAAATAAACTGGCTCAGAGAAAAGCTATGCTAATTCATAGATCAGAGGTCCCAGTCCCCATTTTTCCTATTTCTAGTCCCATATAAATTCATTGTTTATTTTCACAATCTACATAACAACCCTAATTTAAATTAGACCAGCCCCAGTCTGAATGCCATAATGCTTTGCATTTTGTATCAGATTTTCATGTTTCAAAACACCTTCGCAAACACTACTTTGGATCCTCACAACAACCCTGTGAGGTAGCTGTGGGTAAGTCACTGCCATTCTCAGATGCGGCACCATAAGCCCAAAGAAGTTAAAGGCAGCACTCAAGTAACATGGCTAGTTTGACATGGGATCAAAATTAGACCCAAGAATCTTTTCATCCCAGTAGTCTTCTCTATCCTGAGGAAGTTCTCATGTTGATGAAAAAGTATGCTCTCTGGCCAGGAATAAAAATAATGATTCAGCACCAGCTGAGAAGTCCACAGAATCCTCGGCACACACAAAGTCTACCAATTTTCCAGCATTGGGATATTATTACTACCTTGCTTATCCCAAGCCATTGTTTTTGCTCTTTCCCTTCTGCTCCCATCCTCCCTTGTCCTTCACCATCTCCCCAAATTCCTCCATAAAGTGTTCCCACTTACTCTAGTCCAGTCACTTCTTTCTCCCTCAAGCTCTTACACTTGTACCTCTCATGGCACTTGTCACATGCAACTTGGTCACACCTCTCACCTAGCTGTCTTGAATTTTACTTTACACCTTGAATTGTCTTTTATGTAATTGTGGGTATGTCCACCAATAGACTGCACTTCCTCAAGCACAGAGAGGATACGGAGGGGACAACTGCTGTTTCCAGCACAGGACCAATTACCTTCATCTTCCCCACCATCCAAGCCCCCTTGGCCTGGTAACTGCATTGTGAGAATCACCCCTCTCCATTCTCAGTCACTGTGGCTTGGGGTAGCCAAACCTTCATCCCGCCCCAGGGACAGATACATGATCCAACCAATCTATGAGGCACTATTCCGAGATTGTGATAGCAGAGGAAAGGAGAAACTCAATTTCTGGTGAGATTGCCAATAGGAAAGATGATGTAAGCCTGGAGGTACGGTGAATCCCAGGTGGAGCCCAAGACCAATCCAGCATGGAAAAAGCAGAACCAAGGGATGAGCAATTCCAAGTCCTGATGAGAACATTTGCGTCACTGGATCCAGCTCGACCTAACCCTTGGACTTTTTGGGGTACATGAAATATGTGTTCCCTTTGTTTTAAGTCAGTTGAAATTGGGTTCAGTTAGGCTCCTGTTATTTCTTTATGGAAGAGTCTTTGGTGGGCAATCTGATTAGGAAAGAGACGATGGCATTTTCTGGGAACTGAGTATACAAAGCAATCTTATTTATTGCAGATCAATAAAGATAGCGAGATTTTAAAGGTGCTTTTATTTACATTTTACAAAAGGTTGAGAAACATTTTACTGTTCACAGCAATTTTATAGTTATATAAAATTATGTTAATATGTTAGTCATAAAAATCATTACTATTATTACCATTCTGCATCAATTCTTAGATGCACATTATTCTCACATTTTAACATCCCTAAAATGAGAATGTCATATAATCAATGGGATCATATAATCTCTGGGCCTGAACTGAAGTCGAATTCTTCCAGAGAGGACTGGCATTTGTTTCTGCCAGTCAGAGTTCTCTGAGGCTACTTGAAATCAATTTCTATACCACGGGTACTCCTCAGGCCTGTGTGAGTACTAGCTTGTGGCTAAAATTCTGAGAGAGATTTGGGTTTCCTTCCCCCCCATAGAGGCCCGATGATGGGACATACAGGCTGGCTCTTCCAGAGAATTTTCCTTTACCCTATCACTGAGTGAGTAGCTCGTTGGTGTCCTGCCTTTATGAAGGGGTCTCCTATTAGACTTCCTATCTTGGTACATAAAA
The DNA here is from genome assembly GCF_000147115.1 of Myotis lucifugus. Lineage (NCBI taxonomy): Eukaryota > Metazoa > Chordata > Mammalia > Chiroptera > Vespertilionidae > Myotis > Myotis lucifugus. Next base: position 3,905,893 of record NW_005871156.1, read on the forward strand.
TAATGATGCTTTTTGAAATATATGATATCTTGACTTTCATGAATTATTGTTAATATTATAATTAATATTAGAATTGGCTTTGAAAAGCAATGGTGGGTGATTCTGAATTGGGAAGTGGGAGAAATCCCTTGAATTAACTCCTTGATGCTTCTACTGCATGTATTTCTCTTACTGGGAAGCAAAGAGTCTGGACTAATGGAGACTGTGTTATAAACATCTTTCTAAACCTCACTGAATCTAGAATAAGGCCAGGAACATAATAGTTGCTCAATAAATAATTGTTGGGTTTCTAACTCAACTAATTTAATGACTGATTATAATTTTATAAACCCAGATGCAACTAAAGAAGCAGAGAAAAGTGCACCAGGGCAGCTCTTGGGCTGAATGTCTTCTCAACATGAGCTCAAGATGTGGTTCCTATTAAAAGGGGCTCCCCTTTCAGAAGAGCCCAATTAAATATCCCTCCACACTGTGTCATACCACTGGGAGCTCGAGTACCCACATATCTGGAGGCACTAGATGTTCCAATTAAGATGGTTTCTGCCATTGCATTTGAACTTCACTGGATACTTAGGTGGTCTTCTAAGTACACACTTTGGTAACAGTGGTTCAAGTACCAAATGAGATTTCTTTTCATTCAATTGAGCTTCCAGAAATGCCACAAAATTACTTCCCAATATTATAGAAAATGATTCCAGAGAAGGTTGAACAAGAGGCAACCTTTCACCCTCTAACTCTATTACCGCTGGGGTGAAACCTTTGTTAAATCCAGATTTATAACCCTTCTCAGTTCATACTGCCTAGTGGTTCTGTGAGCACGAAGCCTGCATTTGTTGCCAAAGAGAAACATTTGCTCAGTGAATTCTTTTGGTCTTTATCTCCTTTCTCCTGAGGATTGTTAGAAAATAGAGCATTGACTCCCAGTCTCTTTCTCTCTCTCTTTCCCCTCAGAGCCTCTTGCCGTATAACAAGATTGTTAGAGACAAATTGCTAACCATCCCTCTTACACACACACCTCATTAAACTGGTTGCACAATTTTCTTTCATTCTTTCTCCAGGGTTGCTGTAGGAATATAGTCATTTATAATAACTGCCACTGTTGAGTGTAACTGCTGGACTCAGGTGAGAGTGTGTATATACTCTTTGTTTTGTAAAAGGCTTTCTTTCAGGGACAAGTAATTTAGTTCTGTTTCCTTAGATGAATGATTGGCATATTGGAAGGCCTTAGCTCACCTGGGGTTCAGGTTGGTTTTTAATGAATTCTGTTGAAATTCCAGGAACTACATGAGAGACTTCTAAATGAGCACGTCTTATAGGTGACTTGTCATCATCATCCTCATCTTCAGCATTATTGAAAAGCTAGTGTAAAAGGACAAGAGTAGGTCTCCCTCACCACCGCAGTTCACCCAATTAAAATCCCAAGTTTATTCTCTCAGAACCCAACAGAGAGAATCTAAGAAGAGAGCACATGTCTCAGGCAGGGCACATGCCCACAAGTCAGGGGATCTCAAGCAAGACTTACTTCTGATGCTCTCCTGTTTTATGGCCTTTGAGCCTCAGTTTCCCCATGTATGAAATAAAATACTCTCTAACCTGACTAACAGGGATCCTAAAACCATTCCAAATAATAATTTGTGTGAAAGTACTTTTAAAAGTGTAAAACAGCAAACATATGAAGTATTATTATAGACATATCAATGGGCTCTTCCACAATTAGGCAGATGGCATTTTCTATGTGATTTAAAGGGGCTTTTCTATATAGCTTGAAGATACAAAAAGAACAGGGAGGGAAGAAAGCCAGCAGAAATGTGCTGGATAGAGCGTTGGCCTGCGGACTGCAAGGTCCCAGGTTCGATTCCGGTCAAGGGCATGTACCTGGGTTGCGGGCACATCCCCAGTAGGATATGTGCAGGAGGCAGCTGATCGATGTTTCTCTCTCATCGATGTTTCTAACTCTCTATCTCTCTCCCTTCCTCTCTCTCCCAACCCAAACGTGGTAAATACAGAGACCCTCACTGATAAGCACGGAATAAGAAAACATGGAGGGAAGCAAAGCTTCACAGGGTCAGTCCAGTAACGGGGGCCTTGCCCATCCCCAGCCCTTCCCACCAGCCAACACCAAAGCCCTTCAATCACCCATCTCAGCCCCACCCTGTCCCTGAGCCAGTGTCCACATGTCTGACTAACTGGGAGCCATGCCTGACTAGCTGGTGAAATGGAGAGGCAGAATATCAGTTTCACAGGCCCCCTCCTTTTCCCCCAGGGGCAAACATTGTCTGCCTTTTATAGGGATCAGCAAGCAATCTTCTGACATCACAAGCCTCTCTCTTTCAGTTTGTCCTATGTGCAACTCACCCCACTTAAGGTCTGCTTACGGATGCTCACAACCCCCCTTTGCACCAAAGCTTCCAATGTCTGGCCCTGGCCCTTATACAATTCTACTCTCCTGACCTTAGTGCTCAAGGTTTCCATGTCTGGCCCCAAGCAATCTATCGGTCTTTTCTCCACCCTGCCACAGTCCAATGCCTTCTGTTCTAGGCACTTGTTCCCCAAGTCACCTGACTCCTTCCCATTTCCAAGGTTTTCTTAGTCCATTTCCCACCTAACAAACCATTACCCTTCTCTCTACCTCTCCAGATCTTATAGGGTTCTTCAAGACCCAATGCAAAACCCTCCTACCCCATGAGTATTCCAGGATTGCTGTGCCTACAACTGTTAGCTCTCTTCTGAATCCTTGTAGTCCCACCTTCTGTTAGCAGTTTGGGGTAAATGTCTTTTGTGTGGTGTTACAATGTTACTTTTATCATTTCCATTATTTAATTTATTTTTATCTTATTAATGAAAATCTTGCCATTTTTTGTATCTCGGTGCCTAAGAATTATGCTTCACTTAAAGCAGGCCTTTAATAAATACCTATTAATTGCTCTGTTGAAATGATTGGCTTTATGTATACTCTAAAGACTTCCTTCAAGCTAATTCTAAGGCAAGAAGAAGCAGTGTAGTGGTAATGTTCATCCTCTTGAGTCAGACCACTAGGATTTGAATCCTGGTGGCCCCACTTACCACCTGTGTGACTTCAGGGTATTACTTAACCTCTCTATGCTTAAACCTCACCCAGACCGCTGCTATGATGCCTAAATAAACTAACCCACAAAAAACTCTTAGGTTCTTACATGTATGTAGTAAGTATGTACTTAATAAAAGATGCCTCGTGCTCACTTAAGCAGCACATATACTTAAATAACTAAAAAAGATAAGTAATATTAGAGTAGAGGTCATAAAATACATTTGATATTTGCAATTTTAATATCTTCTATTGCACTATTACTGTAAGCTGAGATAACCTATAAAATGTGAATAAATGTATTACGTTTTCTTAAATGCCTAAATGAACTCAAAATGATTTTCCTGTGTATAGACTGATATTCAGTAATTTATTGAGGGTCATTAAATATATTTTGGTTGACTCTCCAAGATTTGGGGTTCAGTTTTACAGTCTTAGAATCTTTAGGAGGACTAAAGTCCTTTGGTTGAAAAAAAAAGGAGAGAAGAAAAGCAGTCTGCCCTCCTACTATCCTTCAATTATTTTCATTCCTTAGAATGGGGTTTGATTATTTTTAACAGGGAAAATGTTGCCATAGAACAATTCAAAATCGATTTATTAAAATTGACAGATTATCCAATCCTTTACCATAAAAGGATGCACCCTCCTGCACGCTTTTCTCCAAGAAATCTGGGGTTGCGAGCACCTTCCTAGAATGCTATCAATTTAAATGATTGAAAAAAAACAACACATAATAAGTGACAGATTTTTCAAATCAGATAAAGATGGGAACCAGATTATCTGTCTGTGGGTGATAGATTGCAGCAATAATAAATTCACTTGAAGACACTGGATCAATTTTTAATCAAGCCAAGAATTATTATTGCAGAAAGATAAAATGACCCATGAGAAGATGCCTTAATTTTCCACCAATCAAATTATAGCCTTTCTAAATAAGATGTAATGAGATCCATGGAATATCCAGGTTACACATCCCACCTAATTACCCATGTTCCCTGTCATGTAGTGATATACTAGTGGTAAACTGACCTCTGAATTTGCCCAGATGAAAAGGTAATTAGTTTTTCCACCAGGCTCTAGTGGAAATAACAGCAGTGACACATGTCATCTCCTTCCACCAAGTCACAGTCTCTGAGGTGTTTGTTCTTAAAATATACAGGATATGACCTACTGAGTAATAAACTACACAGTCATTAAGTGAAGCTTGTGTCTGACAGAAAAACAGCCACCATCTCTAAGTTGAGAAAAAAAGGGCCTGGAGGTAAAGCAAATCAGTGAATACTTGACACTAAACTTTATCAGCAGGGAACAATGCTCCCTCCCCAGCCTCCCCCAGGAACCACCAATCGGGAGATGGCACTCGTAATTACTGCCGATTGTGAAGACCCTGTAGAGAGATCCACAGCTCCATCTGCCCTGCTTGTTCCCATCTCTCCTTTCAGGATTTGGGATCTCTCACAACTCAGGTTCCTTTCCACATACAAAAGCTGCTGCTAAGAAAGGTATAATTCCAGGTTTTAAACCCTACACTAATCCTCATCAGCATCCCTTCAGTATTTATTCATTCAACGAACACCTATACTCCCCTTCTGCTTTCTCCAGTGCTTGAAACAGATAACCCTACCTGCCTGGATCAACCTTCTTCATCAAACCTATTTGTTTTTCATCCCTGTCGCTGAATACATAACTGAGCTCTTCTAACATCAGGATTTCCTCTATTTATCAGATATTCATTCAATTTATCACTTACTTCAGTTCACTTTTAGTCTCCTACTAATGCTTATATCTGCCTATAGATTGTTAATAAATTAGTGAGCAGGATCATGAGTAGACTTCCAATGTTAATGACAATCAGTTGTTGATTTGAAATAGTCTCTTTAATTCATTCCTGTCATTAAGTCCTTTGAAGAATAGCTTACATTTCACCAAGAGTATGAGAATTGCAAAGACCTTACACTTTCAAACAGTGCGAGGCCAACCCAGAGTTTCCCATTGGATAGCTCTCAGAAAGACAGGATCTTTTAAACTAATGAACAGTAATCTTTAATGATGGCGCTTACATTTGGAACTCTATGAATGCATTCCCCCCACTAATGACATTTCCCAAGTTTCTGTCTTTTTAAAAACTACATGTACATTTAACCCATTTTTGATAATGTGTGGTTCTTCAAGTCACCATATTCAAGGCATTCTCATAGTAAAGGCAAAATAATGACCAAAAAATTGCCAATTCTTCTAATATAATACCAGATTTCAATTGCAAATCTCAACACTGATAATCCCAAAATTTATTTAATAATAGCTAACAAAATTAGTTATTTTTTATTATTTAGTATATTATATATATTGTGGACTAAATGTTTGTGCCCCCCCCCCAAAAAAAATTCATCTGTTGGAGCCCTAATCCCTAGCTAGCTAGTATGGCGGTATTTGGAGGTGGGACCTTTAGAAGGTAATTAGGTTTAAAGGAGATCATAAGAGTAGAGCCCCCATGACAGAATTAGTGCCCTTATCAGAAAAGAAAAAGCTTGGCCAGTATACCTCAGTGGCTGAGCATCCACCTATGCACCAAGAGATCACTGGTTTGATTCCCAGTCAGAGCACATGCCTGGGTTGTGGGCTTGATCCCTGGTGAGGGGCATGCTGGAGGCAGCCAACTGATGTTCTCTCTCATTTCCCTTCCTCTCACTAAAAAAAAAAAATGTTTAAAAAAAGGAATAGAAAAAGTCACCAGAGCTTTCCCTCTCTCCACCATGTGTAGATACAGCAAGATGGTGGCTGTCTGCAAGCCAGGAAGAGGGCCTGCACCAAGAATTAAACCTGCCGATAACTTGATCTTAGACTTCTCAGCCTCCAGAAGTTTGAGAAATAAATGTTTGTTGTTTAAGCCACCCAGTCTATGGTATTTTGTTATAGCAGCCCAAGCTCAGACAATATAGAAATATAGTATGTAATATAATAATTGTTATATTATATATTATATTAAGATTAATAGATAATAACTCATAATGCATGAAAAAATATAAACTAACACTTTTTCAGGCATTCTCCTAACAGTTTGACATTCATTGTCTCAAATAAACCCAATAGCTCAAGAGGTTACTCCTTTATTCTAATTTTACAGATGGAAAAATCAAGGTTTGATAAAGATAGCTAACTTGCACAGGTCCCATGAGGGATGATTACCCAAACAATCTGTCTCCACACTTACCCACTACACAATGAGCTTTCTGGGAAATTGGTCAAGTTTATTTGCAGTTACTATTTAACTAGGATTATAATTCCTGGACAACAGCCACTGCTATGATGTCCCACTAGCGATTTTTCCCCATTTTTATGATATCTTGGCTTTGGATGTTTCTGCCTCCTCTGAGCATCTGTCTTAGAAATAATTGGCTCAAGCACAAAGAGAGTTATCCTCAATTTAATGAATTCTAGCAATTCATCATTTTGCTACCCTTTCCTTGCTAATTTATTAATAACAATTACAACAAAACTGGTATGGACTATAAATTCTTACATATTATCTTTACCTTAAAATATTGTTCCTGGTATTCTTAAAAGGTGATGTGTTAAGATTTATACATTATTACCCACAACAGAGTTATAGCCAATTGACCATAAAAGCCAACTATTCTTAAGTAATTCAATATGCCCATGGTAGTGAATAGAATATTTGCTTGAATATGTCTTTAAAATATCAGTATTTCAAATATCCCTTTGCATTGTTGCGCTTGGTCAAACCAGTGTTTACACTGAATATATGCTGCTCCCTCAAAGCATATTTTTATGGATTAAACCAGATAATTATATAAACAGACACTGGTCCATGGATTTATATTACTTGTCTGCATTAACTAAACACTAGCAAGTAGCTCATGGATTCAACAGTAAATACTTTCACAAAACTGTATCAGTGAAGACCATTTAAATGGTAGAGCATTACAAATCTATTGATTCTCATAGGTTCATAGTTAATATAAGAATAGTCTTGATACTCTTATGTAGATATGGCAAGAAAGACTTGAAGTTGACCAAAATATTTTCTACACATTACTTTCCTGTTATTACACAATATTGAAAACATCTTCATGGGGTGACCAGCTGTCCTAGTTTACCTGGGACTGTCCTGGTTTCAGCACTGAAAGTTCTGTATCACAGGAAACATGTCAGTTCCAAGCTCCTTCTAAACCTTCCTTCAGCCACCTCTCTCCAACACTAATCCATTCTGACACCTTAAAACCTATTCTCAAAATGTGTTGAAAGCACCACTGATACACGGTGTAAATGGCTTTTCCCAAAAATGTATGATTTCCAATATTCAGAGCACTTAAGAAATTGCTTCCAGCACACAGATAGACCAGCGGTTTTCAACCTTTTCATCTCATGGCACACATAAACTAATTAAAATTCTGCAGCACACCAAGAAAAATATGTTTGTTGTTGGTCTGACAAACAATATAAGTATAATTTTGATTGGTTAACAAAAATAATAATAGTAATTATTATGTTATGCTCCAATATGTGTATATAAGGATTTCTGGTACCAAGAATTAACCAATCAGACTCAACTTTATTATGCGACATGACCAATAAGATGCAACTCTATTATATGACTTACATATTTAGGGTTCAAGACAGGGCATTCACACCAGATGGCTATTTTTGTGTTGGCTGGTGTCATTTTTTATTTGACAATCTAAGGGAAAAGAGGTCCGTGTCCCTGACTAAGTAGTCAGGTATTACATATTTTAAAAATTCTTGTGCTACACCAGTGTGCTGCTCACACACCAGTTGAAAACCACTGATCGTTCAACACAATGGGACCTGCTAGCCTAGACTCTAAGTGCAGAATTCCTTTCACCTGTAAACTAAGACAGGATGGTAGCAGTGAAAAGAATTCAAACTTGTACAGACATACTCTTCCCTCTCTTTTGCTTAAGAAAGCCCAATGAGCGAAAAATGTTTTAGCCTTTCACCAAAAAAGTGAAAACAGGAATATATTAAAGATTGGGATGAGAAAGGATAATTAACTTAGTTTTGAATAAGATGAATTTGATGTGCCTTTGAAACAAAGAGCTATATCCAGTACATATCTATCTATATAAAAGCCCAGCAACCAGAATGGTGGAACGACCAGACAACTGAAATAACTGGTGGCTATGACGCACACTGTGGCAGCCAACCAGCCTGATCCAGGCCCCGACAACTGAAATAACTGGTGGCTATGACGCACACTGTGGCAGCCAACCAGCCTGATCCAGGCCCCAATCAGCTCCCCCTAACCCCGGCCTGCCTGGCCCCCAATTGGCCCCCAACACCCTGATCAGGGGTGGGGCTGGCCGGCCAACTGCCTGCAACCCCTCCCCCCCAGCCCAGCCCAGTGGGCCCCCATCAGGGCAGGCCAGCTGGACCCCACCTGTGCATGAATTCATTCACCGGGCCTCTAGTTCAGATATAAGTATCTGGGACTGAAATAAGAGATGGCACAAGAAAGGCAAGTTTAGGAACCACTGGATTATAGGTAGATGTTGAAATGGATGAGATGAAGTGGAGTGGATGAGGTGACCTGGGGACATATAACTAATTGCTGATCTGACAAAAAAAAATTAGGGAGAGATGAGTGAGAAAAGAGGAGGCAGAGGATGAATATCTTGCCTGACCCACCGAATCATACTGATTCTTAAAGTACCCTGCTCTGAATTGCACTAATTTAATTTCCTGTGTCTTCACCTTGCTGAACTTTCACTGGCCAGTTATTCTTTTGCTAGATGGACTATTCTAAACCATTCCTGGAAGCCTGGTTTTCCTGACCACCTCAAGGCAACTTCTCTGTATACACACACTAAGGTTTGTCCTGAGAATCCAGAGGTAGTTAAAGCTCTTATCTGAGCTTTTTTTTCCCCTTCTTTCTTCCCCTTGCTTTCTTTTCCACAAAAATTTATTTAGCACCAATCATGTGCCAGGCATTGCTCCAGACACTAGAAGCAATGAACCAGAAAGCACAGTATTACTATCGCATATACTCAGAGGCAATAGAAGATAAATTTTTTTCTATTTTTTTTAATTTGTCTTGTTAAGAAAACAGTAACATAACTCTGAAGTCACTGGAACTTGTTCTTCTAAAAAGAAGCAAAAGAGCATCATATAGTTACTGAAGGTATAGATATTCTTTCTGAGTCACTAAGCCCTAGAGCTCTGGATAAACATGGGATATAATATTAAAGAGACACATGAGAGTTTACAAAAGCTCAGAACTATATTGACATAGCTCTCAGTCCTCACCTCTCCCAACATAACTATCCACTCATTCAGCATTCCACAGAACAAACCTATATCATCCTTTGTAATATCTATACCCTATTCAGTAGTTTGAAACATTCTGTCTAGTAGCAATACGTGTTCCTGTGGGCTACTGTGTCAAGGTCATTGGGATACTTTTTGAAATGCCTCTACTTGTTAATGGAAAGTTCACTGAGATAGCAAGTAGGCATATGGTTGGCTCTTTTTGTAGAACCTGGACCATTCAAATCACATATTAACAGGTTCTTTTAACTTCAAAAAAGGCAAGAAAAGGGCTTCCTTTTTTTAGAAAAATTATTCTTAATTAAATGTTTAATGTTTATTGTAGTTAGAATATTAGTTTTTGTTCATATTTATGATGCACTAGGTTTCTTATATAATCAATGTTTATAATATATTTGAGCCCATTTATATGACAGCATAATTTTATTATTTAAAATTATTACACAGGTTTATAGCTATTGCATCTTTGCTTTTATGACATATTTTTGTCACATCTATGGTTTATTTAATGGCAAGTCCTTGATCAGGAATGCAAAGCCCAATTATGACATTGTTCTTATGGGAAATGTGACTGCTTTATGAATTTCCAGGAATGGTTTTTGGTCAAAGGCAGAAACTGTGCTTTAAAAGGATCAACTCTTAAGAGTGTGTGGGGGGGTGCATATATAAGACCCCCTTCTCTAACCAAGACATGTCACTAGGCACCCTCTTCCACCATACAGGTTTGGCATGACACACCAACTCTTTTGAGATGTTTTGTACCATTCACTGAGGTTTAGTGATGGAGAGAGAAGGGCTACATATGATTATCTGCTCATTCATTACATACCCCAAAAATATAAGTCAGATTGGCATGTCAGGTGCCATTTCCCCATTGCAGGTAGAAGGAAATCGCAGTAACTTCAAGCAGTCCCTGGACTCTGCCCATGTTTAATGGGTCCAGAATAAGTTCAGCTGCTTCCTCTGAGATGGGCTTCAGGAGGATCAATGGTTTGATGGCACAGAACCCACCTGAAGAATCCACAATCCCAAAGTTCAAGTCAGGGACTTCAATATGACTCTGAATGCCCCCTGATATTTCTGATTCCTAAAATGTCCACATTTTTTTCACAAATGTTCCAGCACATATGTTTGATTCTTCTAAAAGGATTTCCTGGAAGATACTATTTCATAACACCTAGAAAACTGCATAAACAAAAATTTTTGAAATGAAAAGTGTCCTGCCGTTCACTTAGGAGAGTAAATTTTTTTAAAAATATGACAAATGAATGAGTGAAAATTTCCAGATGTCTGGAGAGGTTAAGATACCTAATAGGATAGAAAGATACCTAATAGGATCAGAGAATTTCTGATCGGCCTCCAACAAACCAATGCATTTGAAAGAGAACAAGATCAGGCCATGAAACTATGTATACTCATATATAACTCATCTGTCTACATCCAAAGTTCAAGCAATTTAGTGGCATTTTTGATTGCTCAAGTCACAGGACATACCTTGACTGGCAGTGGTAGCAGCAAGAGTCCATGCTAAGGAATGTGCCCGCAAAGACTCCCATCACCCTGGAATAACAGGTGTGGCCACAACAGTGGTGAGACTGGCTGGCCAACAACAGAGGTATGAAAGCTGGTGAATCATATCAGGGAGAATGGCAAATGCCCAGTTGGTATATCAGTTAGGATTCAGCTGCAGCCAACAGAAACAACTCTAGCTAGTTTCAGCATTACATGTTTTATTGCTAGGCATTAGGTGGCTTAAAACACCTATGCAGAGCCTCCAGGAATAACTCCCAGGCCCTGCCACAGTGGAGAACACCATTGCCACTGCAGCTGCCAGTCGATGAGTGTGGAATATGGCAGCCTCTGGCCTGAGCAGCGCCAGCACAGTGAACGCCTCATGCCCTGCCTCTCACACCATTCCACTCAGCTCTGAAACCTAGCCTTGCACAGAGGCAGAACCCACACAGCACCGAGAAACCAAGCTCTAGGCGAGTTTTTCAAGCAGCATTTTGTTTTCCAGTATCTGCAGCCCAGGACATTGAAATGCGTGTTAAGATCACAGATGGGAAGCCTGGAGTTTACACTGAAAAATTAAATCAGCAACAGAGCAAGGGAGAGTCAGGACTTGGTGGGATGCAAGAAAGAAGAAAATCTGGCTTCTTATCCATAAAGGTAGACCAGGCCAAAGGGGAAAATTCAAAGATGGGTACTTACCAAAGTAGCCTAGCCTAGAGACCACATTCTATAGTCAACAGTTCAAATTTCTCCCTAAGCGGAAAAGCTTACTAACAGGATCTGGTGTTGGTTTACCTATTTATCTAAATAAGCATCTTATGGCTTTCTGGTAAGACCCTTTAAGGAGCCAAGGCTGTAGAAGAGACAGGGTGAAAAGGGATGGTCTGCACTGAGGCGCTGACCACAGACTTGTTAAATTCAAGTCATGCCTTCTTTGCTAGCCCTTCACTATCTCCCCTCCCCATGGGACAGCATGCTGTGGTACTCGGATGCAGCCAGGGCTTGCCATGCGGCAGAAGTTCCACCACAGGGGAGATGGGGACAAATTCACTTGTTCAGCCAGTGAAGCAAAGCCAACTACAGCAGTCACTGCCTCGGGCTTCTCCCTCAGTGTTTCACCTGCTGGACATTGAAATGAGGTTGCCAGATCCCAAACTGTATAAATTAGCAACAAAGCCCAGGCCTTCCTCATGTATGTGTATGCCCAGCCTTTACAGGCCAATGTCTTTAGGAACACTTTTTCTTAACATATTTTTATTGATTTTAGGGAGAGGGAGAGGGAAAGGGAGAGGGACACATTGTCTGTGTCCATAGGTAATGCATATAAGATGTTTGGTTAACCTTTTCCCTCACCTCACCCCCTTCCCTCTGAGATTCATCAATCTATTCCATGTTTCCATGCCTCTGGTTCTATTTTATTCATCAATTTATTTTGTTCATTAGATTCCTTGTTTGTTTATTTTGATTTTTAGATTCAATTGTCGATATGTATTTATTGCCATTTTATTGTTCATATTTTTATCTTTCTCCTTCTTTTCCCCTCCCACCCTCCCCTTCTCCTCCACCTCCACCTCCTCTTCCTATTCCTCCTTTTCCTCCTTCTTCTTAAAGAATACCCTTTCAGCATTTCATGTAATACTGGTTTGGTGGTGATGAACTCCTTTAGCTTTTTCTTGTCTGTGAAGCTCTTTATCTGACCTTCAATTCTAAATGATAGCTTTGTTGGGTAATCTTGGTTGTAGGTCCTTGCTATTCATCACTTTGAATATTTCTTGCTACTCCCTTCAGGCATGCAAAGTTTCTGTTGAGAAATCAGCTGACAATCGTATGGGGCACTCCCTTGTAGGTAACTAACTGCTTAAGTCTTTTCTCTTGTGGTTTTTAGGTTCTCTGTCTTTTGCCCTTGGCA
>NW_005871156.1:3918783-4049555 GCF_000147115.1 Myotis lucifugus
CCCTGGCATTTAAATATGATGTGTCATAGAGTGAGTCTCTTAAGTTCCTCTGTTTGGATTCTCTGTCTACCAGGACTTGTAAGTTTATTTCTATCACCAAGTAGAAGTTTCTGTCATTATTTCTTCAAATAGGCCTTCAATATCTTGCTCTCTTCTTCTTCTGGCAACCCATAATGCAAATGTTGATATGCTTGAAGTTATCCCAGAGGCTCCTTACACTATCTTCATATTTTTGAATTTTTTCTTTTTGCTATTCTGATTTGGTGTTTTTTGCTTCCTCATATTCCAAATCATTGATTTGATTCTTGGAATCCTCTACTCTACTATTAAATCCCTGTAAATTATTATTTATTTCAGTTAGTGTGTGCTTAATTTCTGACTGGTCCTTTTTCATGTCTTTGAAATTCTCACTAAGATCCTTGAAAGTTTCACTAAGTCCCTTGAAGCTCTCATTGAGTCCCTTGAAGCTCTGATTAAGATCCTTGAGCAACCTTATAACTATTGTTTTGAACTTTGTATCCAGTAGTTTGCTTACTTCCATTTCATTTCTTTCTTTTTCTGGGTATTTCTTCTGTTCTTTCATTTGTGACACGTTTCTTTGTTTCCTCATATTGGCTGCTTCCATGTGTTTGTTTCTATACATTCGGCAGAGCTGCTATGTCTCCCAGAATGGATAGAGTTAGCCTTGTGTAGTAGTGTCCTATAAGACCCAATGGCTCAGCCTCCACTGGGCACCTGAGCTGGGCACGCTTGGTGTGCCCCTGTGTGGATTGTGTGCAGTCTTGTTGTAGATGAGCCTTGATTGCTGTTGGCATTACTGGGAGGAGTTGACCTCCAGGCCAACTGGCTATGAGGACCAGCTGTGTCTATAATGGAAGAGCTGCTGTACAGGAGTCATCCCTATAGAGCAGGACTTGCTTCAGTGAGGCTTTGGTGCTCACTGAGATTGCCCCTTGAGTGTCTGGGGCATTTAACGAGGATTTATGAGTTTCCAGGAATGGTTGTGGATATATAGAGTTACAATCTGGTATAGTCTGAAGCTGTATTGACTGTATAGTCTGGGTGTATTGACTCTGGGGCCTCTGAAGAGATACAAAGTCAGCTACTGCCTGGGGTCACCTAGCAGGAGCTACAGAGCAATCTGCAGATGGCTTCTATTTATATTGGGCTTGGAAGTGTCCAGGCAAGGCCAAGCTGCAAAGCAAGGCAGGCTGATGCTAGTGCTGGGTCTTGGTCCTCTTACTGATAGGTATGAGGCACACTGACACCAGTTCCTGCTTGTTTGAGAGATTTTAGGAAAGTCTGAAGCCTGCAGGACAGGTTTAGGTATACTTTTAATAAGACTTCACCCATTGAGTTTGGGGAACAAAACTCTGATATCAGGGCACCCCAATATTCTCTGAGGCCAGCTCTACTCTTGAATTACAGCAGTCTTCCCAAGTGACAAGACATCTCTAGATACTTTATTCGTTCTTCACTACAATCTTGTGATATAGGCAGGAAAGTACATAAAGATTTCCATTTAAAGATGAGAAAACTGGAATTTAGTATAGATGAGGAATCTTCCCAAGGTCCCAGGCCAGACACCAGGCCCACTAATTACAGACCCAGAGTTGATACTCAAGACTCCAAGCTGTCTAGGGCTTCTGCTGTTTAGAGCCAGATTCTAGGAGAAAATGTGGATGGATTCAGAGGCCCACCCAGAGCTGGAACAGATCCTCAGGAGTCAGAAGTCAGAGCACTGAGCCTCCCCAGGAAATACTGAAAGGCTTCATTGCAAAGAAGCCATTTTAAGGCACTTTTCTGAGTCATACTGGTTCAAAATAATTTCACATAATTCTAAAAACAATTTCACAACTGAAATGGAAGGAATGGGAAAAGGCAAGTAAATAAAGGATGGGGGAAAGTCTAATGCCAATTCGCAAAGTTTTTCAGTGTCCACACCCTACTGAAGTCTGACTAGCCTTAAGACCTTCTTCCACAGCCCTTTACAAAGTGTTAGGTATACTCATTTAATACTAATTTTGCTTTCAGAATTTCCCTTAAGATAACAGAAGAAACCTTAGTCAGGGCATAAGGATGGGAATGAGTAAAATAGAAAACCCATTTGTCCTTCAACCTACCCATCACTTAATGTTTGTACTTCCAAGAAAAGTAGAAGCTCACAGAAGAAGAAAAAAACAAGCAGAAACACACAATTTTGACCTTTAAAAAACAAGTTGCTGTAAGGAAAGAAATTACTTGCTTTTCTTCACAAATTGGCTTAATAATTATAACCAGTAACATTTACTGAGGGCATATTCTATCCCAAGCACTACTGCTAAGTCTGTGAAATACATTTCACTTCACAACATCCCTAGGAAATAAGTATTATTCCCATTTTACAGGTGAGAGAAATTAGGAGCAGTGAAGTTAAGTCAGTGCTTCTCAGATTTAATATACAAACAAATGACCTGAAGACCTCGTTAAATGAAAATTCTGATTCAGCAGATCTAGGTGAGACCAAGACCTAGGACTTGAGAATGGTGGATTCATGGTTCAAAATCATTAGGTCTATTCCTACCCACAATGGCAATGGTCCTCAAAGTGTTATCCTGGACCAGCAGCTACATCCCCTGGGAATGTGTTAGAAATGCAAATTCTAGGGCCTCACCCCAGATCTACTGAATCAAAAACTCTAGGGGTTTGGTCCAGTAATCTGTGTTGTAATGGGCCCTCCAGGGATTCTGATGGCACCCAATTTAAAGTCAGCATGCTATGTCACACCATGGGTTCTCCATTTTTGCAAGTCTTTCCTGCCACTTTGTATTTAAGTCTTGGAAGGTCTTTGGGGTTTTGACATATTGCAATCCCTCTGTGCTAATTACTACCATACAAAAGGTAATTTGTTCAAACAAGACTGCAAATATACTACCTCTCATGACTAAACGTGCATTGCTTTTGTCTTCTCCAGACCAGAGAAGAATGGTAAAACAACGTACACAACTGGTAAGATGGAAGGCAAAGGAGGAACTTAACCGGCTTTCCAAATCAAACAGAGTATATGCTCCAGGTTTGTAAAGTATAACTGTGGTGCTTCAGGTATGTGCAGTATACCTAGGAAATGATCATTCTCGGAGACCCAAGCAAAGAACAGATTTCTGTGAAGGAATGGGAATGTTTTCCTGGAAAATTTCCCAGCACAGAAACAACAATGATGCAATCATTTATTTTTCACATTCAGAAACACAGAACTTCAGTGAGTCCCCAAAGCAGGCCTCTGTGGCTCCCAGGATTGAAAAAAGTATATAACCCTAAAATGGAGACTAAATGCAACTCAAAAAAATGGAAGAAGAGACAAGCAGAGTAACATTTTTCAACTTATTGAGCCAAAAATAATAGTATCCCATTCTGTTCAATTTACAATCTACTTAAGGTCTGCTTTGGTACTTACTCTATCTGACCCTATACATTCATCCTCACTAAAGCGCCCACCTCTGACTCGCTCTGGCCAGACTCCAGTCAAGATATTTTATAAGTTGAAAGTGTGATAGGCTCTTGATGACAGCACATATTTTCCCCCATCTGCACTAAATTTAAACCATTCTTCGCAGCCCTATTAGACATGAGCAAAGTCGCTTGTAGCCAGTAGGTGTCCTTTGATTATACTTTTAGAATAGCCCATGAATAAAATACAGTTGGATTACCCAAAGAAAGCCAGTAACTAAATATGACAGTCTGAATAATCAGGAGAATTCTATCGTTTTATCTGGACAGGAGTCTCCCCCGATGCCATTGGAATCTATGTGCTATATTCAGATTCCTGATTTCAGATAATCCAAAGGAGTCACTTTAGGTGTCAAAAGACACTAGAAAACAACACAAAAGCACAATAATGCTCCCAGTGAAGAAGCAAGCATGAGTGTGCACACACACACATACATACACCATGCAAGCCCTAGAGAGGAGGCTTTGGTGGGAGATAAACCAACTTCACAGTCTCTTGCTGTACAATCCTCTCCTCCTAAATTCCAGCCTTTTCTCTAAAGCCCAGACTTCCTCCATTGTTATCTTTAGATAATTAATTTGCACCCACATCCCCAGAACTCTGATTCCTTAACTTGCATCTGAGCCTGCCCCAGAGAATCAAATACATATTTACACTCTCCAAAGCTGAAGGTCTTACCATATTTAACAAGAAGCATCTCTGACAGTAATTGGAGTTTCGTGTGAAGGTAAATAAATGGTAAGATCATAAGAACATACTCTAGTGACCGTGTGCATCCTGGAAATGATAACATCAGAGAGCAAATTTAACATAAGGCCTCGGTGGAGATGAATTTTCTATAAACAAACAATGTGAAGAAAGCCTCGCTTTTGTCATGTATTATCCCCATGGAAGAAAAGATGAATATTCTGTTTCATATGTTTGTTACCAGAAGCTGCTGCTTCATTTATTTAATAGGAGGATTTTCACTTTCCCGCTGGGTAAACCAAGTTATCATCATATCTCCGCCAGCAGTGGACAAGCCACCTTCCCCAGCAGTGCCTTTTAAGGCAAACTGTTTAAACTGTTCAATGTGCTTTGATGCTAATACTTTAAGTGAGTCAGTTTAAAGGTAGCTTATCTTTTTCTTTTATCCACATTGAATGAAGCACCGTCCTCTGGGACTAGGAAGCTTTCTCTAGGACAGACTTCTCAACCTCAGCCCTACTGACGTGCGGATGGATCGTTTTTGTTTTTGTTTTTGTTTTTGTTGTGGGGGCTGTGGTAATCAGAACAATGGCCTCACATCCATATCCTTGGAATCAATGAATATGCTAGATTACATGGTAAAAGGAAATTAAAGTTTACAGATAAAATTAAGTTTGCTCATCAGCAGACCTTACAATAGGGGCATTATCCTGGGTAATCTTGGTGGGCCCAATATAATCACTGTTGCCCTTAAAAGTGAAAGAGGAAGGCAAAACAATTGGTCAGAGAGATGTAATGATGAAAGAGGAAGGAGAGATTCAAAGCATGAGAGGGACTTGACCCACCATTGCTGGCTTTGAGTATGGAAAAGGGGCCACAAGCCAAGGAATACAGCCGCTAGAAGCTGGCCAAGGCAAGGGAATGAATTCTCCCCAGAGCATCCAGAAAGTAACGGAGCTAAGCTGACACCTTGATTTCAGGCCTGTGAGCCTCATGTCAGACTTTGACCTACAGAACTGTAAGATAATAAATTTGGACTGTTTTAAACCATTAAATTTATGGTAATTTGAATGGCAGTCCTTGAATTTAAAAAGTAAATACAGGCGCCATTATGTACATTGTAGGGTGATATTTAGCAGCATTGATGGCCTCTACTTTCTAGAATGCCAGTAGGAGCCTCCCACAAGTCATGACAATCAAAAATGTCTCCACATAGCCCTAATTGGTTTGGCTCAGAGGATAGGGTGTCGGCCTGTGGACTGAAGGGCCCCAGGTTCGATTCCAGTCAAGGGCATGTACCTTCGTTGCAGGCACATCCCCAGTAGGGGGTGTGCAGGAGGCAGCTGATCAATGTTTCTCTCCCATCAATGTTTCTAATGCTCTATCCCTCTCCCTTCCTCTCTGTAAAAAAATCAACAAAAAATATATATTTTTTAAAAAGTCTCCAGATATTGCCAAATGTATCCTGTGGGGCAAAAATCACCCCTGGTTGAGAACCACTACCCCAGCACTACCACACCTATTTATTTGTAGCATAATATTTTCCTCTCAACATTACGGCATAAATGCATACTTAATCCCAAACTTCTGGGTCAGATCATTTTACCCAAATTTACCCAGACAAAATTGACCCAAAAAAAAGTAATTTTTATTTTGAAAATAAATTTTTTAATCAAACAGAACAATACCATAACTCATTTTATACTGGAAAAAGCAAGCATCACTTTATAGGAAGCAAGTGAAAAGGTGTGAATGATAAAAGTTAATGCCAGACCCATGCAGGGAGTTAGCCCATTACCAATAATGTTTTTAAAAAGAGTAACAGCGATGAAAATAACTAAGGGCTTTATATCTATTGCCTCATTTAATCCTTAAAACCATTGTGAGCCACAATTTGGGGGTATTGGGACATTCTTGCCATCATCTGAGGGTTACTATCGCTGACACTTCAGAGGTGGAGGTGAGGTGAACTTTTATTCAAGGACAGAATAGATGGGAGAGTATGGGTCAGGGGTCCTCAAACTTTTTAAACAGGGGGCCAGTTCACTGTCCCTCAGACCACTGGAGGGCCGGACTACAGTTTAAAAAAAAACTATGAACAAATTCCTATGCACACTGCACATATCTTATTTTGAAGTAAAAAAACAAAACAGGAACAAATACAATATTTGTATTTGCACGTGGCCCGAAGGCCGTAGTTTGAGGATCCCTGTTCTATGTCATGGGAAGTGCAAGCAGGACATCCAGAAGAAATCTCCATCCCCATCTGTTCCCGGACTCTTAACAGCCCTTAACTTCATAGACTACACGTTCCTTTGGTTTTTCCATTATCATTCTCTTAATATTGAACATGTGATTTACCTCAGACCCAACGTGAAACTTGTCTGCAAGTCCCACTTGCTCGGAAGACTTCCTAATTGGCAGAGCAACCATCACCATCCCTAGGCAACATCTTGTGTGGCCAAGCAGCCAATGTCTTTAGTAGGACCAATTCTGTCTTCCATTCTCTCTGAGCATGACCAGTCTCCTGCAGCCGCCTCCTTAAAGCATCAGTCCCTGGATGAACTGAAAATTCCAAGTTTGGCTGATGTTGCCTCGTAGAAATGACTGTTGGGTACTGGTGTGTTTTTTATTCATGGGGGATTCAGAAAAGGACTGCCTGGGTGCACTGGGGAGGCGGGGAGACAAAACAACTCTAAGGACCGCCAGCGGCCTTTTTCCACAATGGACAGTAACTATATCATATCCACATTATCCATAAAGGACCATTCTGCTAACATGGATTTTTTTCTTTTCCAACTCTGCAATATCTGGCTTACTTTACTATCGTATTAAATGTAAGAAATCAATTTTGCAGAGTCCAATGTCAGGAATATTTCTTGCTTTACCTGAATTTCCCTTTCCTCTGCTCTTTAATTTTTTTTTATCTTCCTCCAGGAGGTAATCAGCCTCAGGGTAAGGAGACAGAAATGCAACATTGCATCGGAAAACACCATTCAGATTATATTTTATTGATGTCATGCCAACAGCACCTCCAAAAATGGGACCGTAGTTAATTAAATTGGTTGTATGATGAAGCTGTTTATTACCTTAGACTGGGCTAAAGAAACGAAGGCCAAACCATTTCTAACATCCAGTCAGTAATTAGGGAGAATAAAATGCAATTTCAATCTGAACAAAAGAACCTAAATGCTACTGGGTTGCCAGGCCCCACCGGAAATGCCTTTCGGTGGCTGGAAAGCCAGTCTGCCCCGCAGTCTGGATGCTTTTTCAGCAGGACCAGGAGTGACTGGTCAGCAGTAAGTTCTGCTTTAGGCATCTGAATGGCAGGATGGAAAGGCAGGGTAAGCGGGGCATAAAACCTCGGTGAGTAGCAGAACACTATCCCATCGGTTCCTCGCAGCTTTCACCTTTGGATCTTTCCAAGCTGGGCTCACAAGGCCCTGAGTGGGTCCTGCAGAGTTACTTGCTATAGTTCATTGGGGCTCAAGGGAAGAGAAAAGGAAAGAGCTTGAGGCAAGTTTTCTGTCCCATTTTAAAGAAAAAGACCCAAACCAATACTAAGAATGTTGATGATTTATATTCCTGAAAAATAAAAGGGACAAACTTAAAAATAGGGTCAATTATTTGGGAGAAATTTATTCAACAAACATTTCATGTAGTACTTCCCATGTAAAAATGATAGGCTCTGGCCCCCAAAAACATCAATATGTAAGACATAATTCCTATTTTAAAGAACCTAGATGATTATACAAGTAATTATAATACAATTCAGAATTAAGTGCTTGCTACAGGAAGGTACAACCAAGTGCTCCCGTGCCACCCACTATGATGGAAGGATCGGGGAAGGTCTGGGGAAGGCCACCGTATTTGAGCTGAGCCTTTCAGTCTGACGGTGATAGTAACAGATGGAGCGGACCTAGGAGGGCATTCTCAGCTGGGAGCAGCTGAGAGCAAAGGTTCAGCAGCACGGGCACGCAAAGCACATCTGGGGAGTACACAGTGCTCCCTATAGACTAGAAGCAAAAGTTGAAATGGAAAATGATGCTCCCTGATGCATATTTCAGACAACTAGCTAAAACTAAGCAGCACTTACTGTTGGGTGTGGCCAACACACCCAAAAATGACCCCCAGTGAATCACACACTTGTATAATCCTCTCTCCTTGAGTTTGGGTGGAACCTCTGACTTGCATCGAACCAATGGACTATGTCACAAGTGACCGGATGTCACTCCCTTGATTAGGTCACATTATATCACAGGCTGTTACTCCCATGATGTTATGTTATACTTATAAAAATTTATCTTCACAGACAGGAGAGAGAGGCTCCCTGCTGACTCTGAAGAAGTAAACTGCTATATTATGAGAAGGTCATGTAGTGGGCAGACTCTAAGAGCTGAACAGCATCCTCCAGCCAACAGCCAGCAAGAAAAAGGGAGGGTGAATTCTCCCAACAATCACAGGGAGCATGTAAATAGATCTTCCCCCAGTTAAGCCTCAGATTAGACCACAGTCCCCACCAACACCTGCATTTCAGTCTAGATAAGCCTTACCTGGACTCATGGACCACAGAAACTATGAAATAATAAATGAAGTTTTAGAGGAGGATTAGAAGATGGTAATGGAGCAAGTGGATCTTTCTCCCACCTCCTCCCAAAATCTAACTAGAACTAAATTGGAGAATATTCACCCTGAAATACTAGCTAAAGACTGGCTGAAGAGGAGACTTTTAAACAAAAATGGGCAGAAACCACCCGGAGACTGGTAGGAAGGGTGGGGTTGAGAGGCGCTGGCCCAGCTCTCAGGAGTGGCAGGACGAGGGTGAAGAGGGTTCTCCCGAGAGGAGAGAGTCCTAGACCCCAGGCAGGGCACCCCAGCCTGGACAGCAGAGCTGGCAAAAGCTTCCCATGCAGCAACCAGCAGTGGGGCCTCTAGCAGCCAGAGAGAGGAACCACCCTGAGACAAAGCCACTTTTTTAAAGGGGCTGGCACACAGGATTTTCATTCCCAGACACTCACCCTGTGTTTCAGCAGAGGGAGGGCAGTGTGGACTGGAATTGCCTGAAAAGAGACTGGGGTGGAAGGAGTTGGGGAGACTCTCGGGGAGGCTGGCTGCCAGAATCATCCCCTCCCATTATTGCAGTGGCCATTTTTCCTGAGAAGCACAAGCCCCTCCCAACAGCAGAAGCCTGGGAAAAGCAAATACCCCAACCCCCAAGCAATGTCTGAGATTTTACTGCAATGTTTTCTTCGACGATTTTTATGCTTTCGCGGCTTACATTTTTTTTTTAGCCATTTGAGTTTATTCTTGTATATGGTGTAAGAGTTGGTGGTCTAGTTTCATATTCTTGCACGTACCTGTCCAATTTTCCCAACACCATTTACTGAAGAGACTGTCTTTTTCCCATTGTATGCTCTTGCCTCCTTTGTCAAATATTCATTGACCTTATAGGCATAGATTGACATCTGTGCTCTCTGTTCTGTCTCATTGATCTATATGTATGTTCTTATACCAGTACTAGGCCATTTTAATTACAATGGCCTTGCAGTATAGTTTAATATCAGGTATTTGATACCTCCAACTTTGCTCTTTCTCAAGATTGCTGAGGCTATTTAGGTCTTTTTTTATTCCATATACATTTTTGGAATATTTGTTCTAGATCTGTGAAATATGTCATTGGTATTTTAATAGGAATTGCATTAAATCTATAGATTGCTTTCAGTAGTATGGACATTTGATAATGTTCATTAATTCCTCCTATCCATAAATACAAAATATGCTTCCATTTATTTGTATCTTCCTCAATTTCTTTTTCTTCTTCTTCTTCTTCTTCTTCTTCTTCTTCTTCTTCTTCTTCTTCTTCTTCTTCTTCTTCTTCTTCTTCAATTTCTTTCAATGTCCTATAGTTTTCTGAGTACAGGTCTTTTACCTCCTTGGTCAAATTTATTCCTGGGTAACTTATTTCTTTGTTGCAATGGTAAATGGGGTTGTTTTCTTAGTTTCTCTTTCTGATAGTTCATTATTGGGGTATAGAAATGCCACCAATTTTTTAATATTAATTTTGTATCCTGCACTTTGCCAAGTTCATTTATTAAATCTAGTAGCTTTTTGGTGTAGTGTTTAGGGTTTTTTATGTACAGTATCATGTCATCTGCAAAAAATGTCAGTTTTACTCCCTCCCTTCCAATTTGGATGACTTCAATCTCTTCTTCTTATCTTATTGCTGTGGCTAGGTCATCCAATACTGTGTTGAATAAGAATGGTGAAAGCAGACATCCCTATCTTGTTCTTGATCTTGAGGGAAATGTCTGTAGTTTTTGCCCATTGAGTATGATGCTGGCTTGGGTTTGTCATATACGGCCTTTGTTACGTTGAGGTATGTTCCTTCTATTCCCACTATGTTGAGAGTTTTTATCATAAATGGGTGCTGGATTTTATCAAATGCTTTTTCTGCATTTATTGATATGATCAAATGGTTTTTACCTTTCATTTTGTTTATGTGGTATATTACATATATTGATTTATAGATATTGTACCAAGCTTGAATCCCCAAAATAAATCCCATTTGACCATGTTGTATAATCATTTTAATGTATTGCTGAATTGGGTTTGTTAATATTTTCTTGAGGATTTTAGCATCTATATTCATCAGGGATATTGGCCTATAATTTTCTTTGTAGTGTCTTTATCTGGTTTTGGAATTAGGATAATACTGGCCTCGTAAAATGAACTTGGGACTTTTCCCTCCTCTAGAATTTTTTGGAATAGTTTGAGAAGGATAGGTGTTAGTTCTTTGAATGTGTAGTAAAATTCACCTATGAAGCCATCTAGTCCAAGATTTTTATCTGTTTGGAGTTTTTTTATTACTACTTCAATTTCACTAGTTGTGATCTGTCTATTCAGATTCTCTGATTCTTCCTGATTCATTTTTGGAAGATTGTATGTTTCTAGAAATGTATCCATTTATTCCAGATTGTCCAATTTGTTGGTATATAGTTGTTCATAATATTTTCTTACAATCTTTTGTATTTCTTTGGTGTCAATTGTTACTTCTCTTTTATTTCTGATTTTATTTATCTGGTTTTTCTCTATTTGTTTCTTGATGAGTCTGGTTAAAGATTTGTCCATCTTGTTTATCTTTTCAAAGAACCAGCTCTTGATTTCATTGATCTTTTGTACTGTTTGGGGGTTTTTCAGACAACAAATGAGCATTTTAAGCCACTTAGTTTGTAGTAATTTGTTATCCTGGATAGAAAATTAATACTTTGGGTAAATAAATATTGGAAAAGATTGGCATTCAAGGCCAGAGCAGGAAGGCCCTTGAATATCATGCTAGAGGAAATGAATCTCTTTGTGGAAGAGTAATTAGTCATGATGGCCCAATATTCTGTTTTGCTTTTTACAGTTAGATACCTTATTAAAAGAACTAACATATACAGAGTGCTCAGCACAATGCCAGAAATGTAATAAATGCCATAAGAATGAACTATTATTGTCATTGCTGCTATTATCATTATTTCCCATTATAAAGAAATTTTTAGAGAAAGAAGGTGCTGTTCAAGACAAAGGCTCACCTAACAAACACTACTTTCCTTAGGTCTCAAGCTTTTGGAAGCTTTGAGAATCTGAAGAAAATGACACACCACCAAGAAAAATGCACATATTCACATAAACACATTTTGCCTATAGTTTTAAGGGGCACTCAGATAAAAACCAATGTTCTAGCAGAGGTTCTCAACCTGTGGGTTGCGACCCCTTTGGCGGTCGAACGACCCTTTCACAGGGGTCACCTAAGACCATCCTGCATATCAGATATTTACATTACAATTCATAACAGTAGCAACATTACAGTTATGAAGTAGCAACGAAAATAATTTTATGGTTGGGTCACAACATGAGGAACTGTATTTAAAGGGCCAGAAGGTTGAGAACCACTAAAGGAATATGGGGAATGTGGCATTCTAAGGCAATTGGGAAAGTCTCTAAAGACCCCAAGAGACAGTACTCTGAGGATCATTGATTTTACCCTCAGCTCTGATGCTAAAATTTTGCATCAGATGGCTATTATCTTCTTTGGCCCATTTTAAGTGCTGCTCAAACTGCCCAAAAAGGGTTGCTCTAAGGTAAAAAGTAGTCTCCTGTCCAATTCTTTTGAGTGATGGGCAGTGCCCCATATTTTCAGATTGCCAAGTGTGAAGATCCACAGCACAATTAGCATTTGAAAGCTGACCACCGATAATTCTCCTCAGGCTACACATCTTATGGGCAATATACACAATCCAGGGAAGCAGCATCACCATCCTGAAGCATTGCTATCTCTCAACTCTGGTGTAGGCAGCACCGAGAAACTAAGGCATTGGTCCAATTTCATGAGAGTCGACCATCTACAGCACAAACAAGTTGCCCACCCTACACTAAATGATCCATATAATTAATCCAGGTATAAATGTATGTTCAGAAGCTGCCTAAGAACAACTGTGTTCTTAGGATTATGAGGCATTCACAATAAACTGGAATTTTAGCTTTCTGCCTGGGAAAAAAATTTTAAATGGATATGAAAATGTAATACACCATGTGTGTACCAATGAACAAAACATAATGTACATAAAATTGGTAAAAAATGAAACTCATGCTTGCAAAACATTCCATTGAGTTGTTCTGAAATACATATTTTATGTGTGTATATTACATTCACACAGTGGGTTGATATTAATAATCAAATTTGCACATCATTTTTAATTAAGTCCACATCTTTCCTGACCCTCAGCTGATGGCCCACTGTTTAAGTGGAATACATCTGGCAGCCCTCAGCATTCTCCACAGTCACCCATCCTCTCAGTCCCCAGATACACCTGCTTTCTGCAGCTGGTCCTCCAACAGGTGTAACGGAAAGCCTGGTTGATGGGCATTATAAACACCCCTGCTATTGAGTATAGGGGAGGTAACAAAGAGCCCAACTCCAACTTCAATGTCCCTTGCTTCAGTGAAGGTGAAAAACACCCTGTGTGATCTACACATGCTGGAGTCTCCATCAGTCACTTCCCCACTCCAGGAAGAAATGCTTCAGGTCAACTGGGCATAACAGCTGTGCTACCATCTAGGCTATTAACAAGGTCCCCACAGGAAGCTGGGCCTTTGTCATTCTTGGTTTGTCTGAGATTCTCAGCCCACAGCCAGTGGCCTGGATGCTCCATCTCCATGTGTCCTGATGAGCAAGGCACGAATCTCCTTATGGTCCCTGGCTTTGTAACCATTAACCACCTGGTTTTGATTGGGGAGCCCACAGACCAATGCCTCCCACAGTACTTCCAAATGAAAACCATGTGGAAGCAACACATACTATGAGAATTACTATTTTGCAATTCCTTCGTGATAGAGTAGTAGGTATTTCAAAGCAAGAAAAATTCATTTTGTTTTGTTGTGTGTTGGTTCTTATTATCCCAAACCTTGAAGTCTGGAAAGGTTTCAGATTATTTTTCCTGTGGTGATCTGAAAAATACCTCATCATATACTGAAAGCATCCATGCAATTAGTCTAGATATAAATACCGGCTCTAAAACTATGCTCTGTGGCACCTAGGTTAATGGACTAATGCAATAAAGTAATAGGTTACAATAAGGAATTTCAAAACAATTAAAACCGCCGAAACCGGTTTGGCTCAGTGGATAGAGCGTCGGCCTGCGGACTGAAGGGTCCCAGGTTCGATTCCGGTCAAGGGCATGTACCTGGGTTGCGGGCACATCCCCAGTGGGAGATGTGCAGGAGGCAGCTGATCGATGTTTCTCTCTCATCGATGTTTCTAACTCTCTATCTCTCTCCCTTCCTCTCTGTAAAATATCAATAAAAATATATTTAAAAAAAAAAACAATTAAAACCATAAAGCTAATGATGATCTGTTTCAAATGAAGCTCTAGATGAAAATAAAGCACTAAAAGTCACGTATTCATTAAACAGATTTGATTCCATTTGCAAAAGTTCACGGAGGATGTTAGTCATCTAAGCATAAGATGCACTGGAAATAAAATGTGTAAAAATGGAGCCTCCACTCTGCTATTTATTGACACGCTCACCTCCGTGCCAGTGGACTAGTCCCCATTTGTCTGTAAGGCAGAGTTCAAGTACCACTCCAGGAGAATTTTCTTGTAGTTTTTTTAATCCACATTCCAACAGTCCGGGCATTAAGCTGGCCACCTGTGACACACTGAGGCTGGGCCAGCCTATTGTTAGCTGCTATAATGTCCCCCACTTTCTTGAAAGGGTTACTGCATCACCTTGTGATCCTTAAAGGACTCTAGTTATCCCCAGGGAGCTCCTGATGCCCTGGATGAATCTAGTGCCTTCATGAAAGGACTGTTCCATTTCAGCTTCTGTATTTTTTTTATGTTGTTAAAGACCCTCCTGGTCTTCTCCCACTCAAAACTTCTATTATTGCTGAAAATAGAAGGAGATAAACTCTGGGTATGTATATACTTACCCACCAACAAAACACATAAGGGTTACATCCAAAGAGCATGAGCTACAAGTTCTAGGATCTGCGTGCTCTATTTCCAAAGGCAGTGTTCCCAGGGAGGAGGAAAAGGGTGCCCTACATTCTTAGTGCCTCTCCTTTATGTGGTATGTGCCCAGAAGATGTCTCTGGGTATAAAAAGACAACCCCATCCATTGGCAAGTGAAAGCCCTATATGTGGTTTTCCTTGCACAAAATATTTAGTAAAATCCTATCTTTTACAGATATGTTCCACCTAAATCCTTAATGCTTTCAGAAGTAATGGGAGAAAAATGCTGCTTGCTCTCTTCTCCTTGGTCTGAGTTGTGATTCTAAGATGAAGACAAAGAAACTGCCAGAAACCTGATTCATCCACTTGCCAATGGGGTTGAGGGTATGAAGACTGGAAAGCAAGGATGGCTTTCGTCATTTTTGCTAACATAGATTTATCACTGTGCTGGGTGTCTTCCCCTGTGACTCCAAAGGCCCTTTCCCCGCTTCTCCACTCACCTCTGTGCTGCCTGGCCCTCTGACTTTCAGATGGTTTGGGCCCATGGAAGACACCGGGAGGAGGTGGAGAACAAAAGCAAAGTGTTCTCTCCCCTGACTTTTCCTGCGGGTGACCCTGGGGTGGCTGTGTTCCTCAACTAGGCTTCAGCTCCCATGAGGCAGCCCTCTCCATGGAACTGCCATCCTGTCCTTCCACACTGCTCTTCTCTTGCCTCTTAGACCTCCAGTTGGAGACCACTCCCTACTGTTACTTCCCCAGTGTAGTTACTGCACTGCTTCCTGTTGGTTTTCTAACTCTGCTTACACCTTTGTGATTCACTTTGGAAATTCCTACTTTGAGTGTGCCTTTTATTTCTTGCAACAATCCTGCCTGACATCGTCAAAATCATATCTAAAAACAAAGGACTAACCCAGGAAAACATAGATTTGGGAAACCTAAAAAAAAATTTCTTTTCCAACAATCATTTAGAAACAGAATGTTAGAGTGCAGCCATGCAAATCATAAAAAGCATTGCCCACTTTGTCATTCCTTCAACAATATCTACTGAGCTTCATGTGCCAGTATTCTCAGAGGAAATAATGATATCCCGGCTCTTAGGGATAATCTAGAAAGTGTCCTCAGTGATTTCCCTATTGCAGATGTTATGCGGGGAGGATACGGGTGGCATTACACAATCATTCGATGTAAGGTAAAAGGTAATACAGTAAATTAACTTGTGCTGTGGAAGACAGTAAACAGGGAAGTTGGCAGGTTTACTACTAGCATTACATATATCTATTGTTCTCAAATTTGGTTAAAAATTAGAATCACCTATGAGCTTTCTAAAATTACTGATGATTCACCTCCACCCTCAAAAAGTCTAGTGTTGGAGCATTTAGATGATTCGTATTCATTGTGTCTGGAGTGGGACAATGCTGTTGGTCTTTGAACCCCCTTTGAGTAGCAAGGAATATGCACCATAATTTACTTAATCGATTTCCTATTGTTGGACATTTTAGTTCTCTTTAATATTTTACTAATATAAATAACAATGCAATGAACACCTTTGGACACATATTAGTACAAATTTCTGAATAATTTACTTTATAATAAATATATGAAAGGGAAATTACTGAGTTAAAAAGGATGTAAACTCCTTTTAAGTTCTTAATACATACTGCTAAATTGATTTCTGTAATGCTTATGCCAATTTACATTCGAGGCTTGGGTTGCCCCCAGCGATGGATAAAGCCAAGCTTCCAGCCTGCCCTGGCCGCTGCTCAAGGGAGAGAACAACATGCAGGCACGGCCAGGAGCCTGAGAGATCAACATAGAGGGGCGCCTGCTCCAAGCCTCTGCGGTGTGGCTGGGGGCAGGCACCCAGTGGACACACACACACACACACACACACACACACACACACGGGGTGCCTGCTCTGAGCCTCCCACGCAGCTGGGGGCAGGCCCCCAGTGGGGACACACACACACACACACACACACACACACACACACACACACACACGGCGCCTGCTCCGAGCCTCTGCTACCAGACTGTGGCTTAGGCCCTGGGGAGCAGGCCTAAGCCATCAGTATGACATCCACTGAGGGCTCCCAGACTGTGAGAGGGAGCAGGCTGGGCTGAGGGACACCCACCACCCAGTGCATGAATTTCATGCACCAGGCCTCTAGTAAATATATAAAAGGGAAGTTACTGAGTTAAAAAGGATGTAAACTCCTTTTAAGTTCTTAATACATATTGCTAAATTGATTTCTGTAATGCTTATGCCAATTTACATTCCAAATAGCAATGTCTGCAAATGTATTTCACTGAATCCTTATCAACACTGAAGAATATCTTTATTTTTGGCAATTTGATAAGCAGAAGTAGTCTCTCATTTCAATTTGCACTTATTAGTGAAGTTGAACTTTTTATGTGTTATTAGTCATTTAAATTTCTTCTCCTGTAAATGGCCTATGGCCTCTGTTGGGCCAGTCTTAAATTACTCCCTTGTCAAAAGTTTCAGCTTAGTCTGTCATTGATTTTCCCCCATGTTTATGAGGCTACATCTCCAATTTTATAATTGAAGTAGTAGGGGAAAATGAAAGCCCCTTTAAAGAAATTCAGTTTATTGCTAAGTTATGAAAACATGTTCCTGTACTGACTTTAAGGAAGTGCCTTCTCCAATACTGCAGACAGAGATTTCTACCATCAAATCGAAACTGCATACTTTCTTCTTTGCCATAACATTTGTGTGTTTCAGCTTGTAGAAGGGAAAGGTAAATTCTGTATTCCATTCCTTAAGGGATGGTTGTTTGCTTGGCAGTATTTTTTAAAGGAAATGAAAGAGATGAAACTTTCATCCATGTTTCTCCAGATCAGAGTAAAATAGCTGCACAAAACCACAGTGATGTCACAAACACTGATATCACTGCATATATTTATGAAATGCTGCCATCAAGGAAATAGTTCAACATTCAGTAAGTATTTTATGATTGCAGAAGCATATATTTTCAACATGATAAAACTAAGATATCTAAATCTTCCATAACAAAAGTGTACTGTGAACACTGAACTCAAAGCTGCCCAATATTTAAAAAGTTAGGTTGACAGAAATTTGTTAAGCACTTACTATATTCTTTCCACATATATATGTCTGTACATATATATGTACATATATATTCAACATATCCCAAGAAATAGATGGCTTAATCCCTGCAGTTGCCTAGCTTTAGAATCACATTACTCAAACTCATGATTCTTAAGATTAACTTTTGAGGACAACTCCATACATTGTCAGTGAGGATGTAATCGAAATAATCTCTTCATAAAGCAATTTTTGTTATATTCAAAATCCTTAAAATTGCTTATACTTTTAAATTTCACTTCTGAGAATGTATCAAAAAAATATAGGAAGACTTTCATGCATAAATATATCAATAGCGGTAACATGCATACAATGAAAGAACACCAACTTAAAAGCAGTCTACAAGTTTGTCCATTTAGTATGATCAGCACTATGTAAAGTACAAAGCTAAGCATATGGAAGAAAGGCTGGAAGGGAAAAATAAAATGTTAATGGGTAATTTGCTATAATAAGCATTATTATAGCAACTAGAGGCCCAGTGCATGAAATTCGTGCACTGGTAGGGTCCAGAGTGGCTGCTGGCTGTCAGCCAGGGCTTCCCTCCCTTCCTCCAGCCAGCCCCGCCCCCTGGTTTAACTCCTGGATGAGGGAACAATTTGCATACTACACTTTTATTATATAGGATAACGGATATAGAGTTTGCTTTTAAAATGAATAAATGCATATGTTGCCAATACTGTCCTGTATGATTTGGTTTTGTTCACCTGGAGCATTGCCTGACATGGAAAGAGGGACTTTGCTGAGGGACCTGAGCAGCCAGAGGTTTCTTCCCAGTTTGAGCCCTCAAGGAACCATGTACTGCGTGTTTCATTTGGCACGGTGGCTCCCCACCCCATTTTAATTAATAATTACTCGCTCATGTGGATTCTCTGTAAGTGTTGTCTGACAGAAAGTAGTTCAGACCAAGAAATTCAGAAATAGCTCATGGTGGGGCACTGCTGTTCTGAAGGGACATCTCACAATGTGTCAAGAGTAATCCCTACTACCACAGCCCCCACCTTGGAGCAGGAATTCCCTGAAGGCAAAAAAAAAAAAAGATGCTTCATTTATCTCTCTATCCTCTACCTAAGTTCCTCAAGTTCAGTGCTACTGACCCTATGGGCCAAATAATTCTTTGTTAGGAGGGCTGCCCTGTGCATGATAGAATGTTTAGCAGCATCTTTGGCCTCCATCCACTAGATGCCAGTTGTACAGCCAGTTGTGACAACCAAAAATATCTCCAGAGCCTGGTCAGTGTTGCTCAGTGGTTGAGCGTCGACTCATGAGCCAGGAGGTCATGGTTCGATTCCCGGTCAGGGCACAGCAGGAGGCAGCTGATCAATGATTCTCTCTCATCATCAATGTTTCTGTCTCTTTCCTTCTCCCTTTCTCTCTCTGAAATCAATTTTTGAAAAAAAGTATTTTTTTAAAATGTCACCACACATTGTCAAAGGTTCCAAAGGAAAAAATATCCCCTCCCCCTTCAGTTGAGAACCACTGCTCTATATCCAACTGGTTTCTTTATATCTAGCTCGCTCCAAGAATATCGTAGATGCTCAATAAATACTTACTGAGTGGAATGGGAAGAAGAGCGGAGAAGGTCAGAGGAGAGGTTGGCCAAGAAATGAATGGGCAAACAAGAGACTAAGTAATTCCAAGTATATTAAAGTCTATAAATAACTATCTAGGGTCGACATTACAAAATATTATAAAATAAAAAGTGTTGGGTGTTTCCATTTAACACACATCAGAATCCCATGAAGAACATCTTCAAAATAAAAACTGTTATGTCATATCCCAGCTGGTACAAATTAGGATCTCTTGGGGGTTATACCTGGCAATATGTATTTTTAACACCAATTCTTCTGGTGCTTAAAAAGCAGCAGGCCACACCCTGATTAGCTGGTGAACAATTTTGGAATCATTGGTATAAGTCCCTGTCTAGTTTGTGTGATCGAACTTCTGCAGATCTTATGTTAATATTGGTAAATCAGAATTCATGGTTGCATAATTTTACAGAAAAAGAAAAGAAACTATAAGATGTGATACCTTGCTATTGAATGTTTATTTCATAAACATTCAATACTGACTCAACCAAAAATTGGAAAAAGAAATAATAAGCACTCTGGGAAGACATGTATGCATAAATGATACAACCCTAACTAATCAGCAACTCTTAAGTTATTTGGTTGAGTCTCTGGATTCCAAAGAAAGAAGTCCTTTCATAATTTAACCTCTAAATACTACATAGGTGACAGCATTTGGGGGACTTTTCATGATTTCCACTCATCAAATGCAAGGTATTTTCTCTCATGCAAGAGCCACTCATAGAATTCCTAGTACGACCTGCTTATCAGGCCCCAGGTAACCCAACTCAACAGGATATTCAGGTGATAACAAAGAAAAAGTGTGAATCTTGGCAGTGAGGTACCAGTACTGATCAGATGCCAATTGACTCATAAATTGGCCCACAAGATGAAAGCACACTGCTATTTTTTGAAGAGGTCAGCAACCCAGCTGGCAGAAAGTGCCAAGGAGTCTGGATTAATTACTTTTAAATGTCTAAACAACTAATTAAAGTGCTTAGAAAGAAATCTTACTCCATAATCTATCAGTGGAACTGCAGGTCTCTGGAACGATCCCAGACATACCATATTCTATCAGTATTTATTGAAGACCTTTTGTGGAGTATCCTGTAGAGAAAAAACAGACCCAAAGGCAAAATAACGCTCCTTGTGGCCATGATATAGCAGCAGGGCCTGGCAGGGATGCTGCATCCAGCCCCCAAACACAGGTTCCTGTATGTTGGCTGCTGGGAAAAAGTCAGTAAGGTCAAAAGTCATGGACCTAAGAGCCAGAAGTCTGAGCTCACCGTAGCAAGCCCATCGTTTGTGTTTGAACAAGGAGCACAACAAAGGAATCCCAGCTTCAGGAGGAAAGACACGAGGTCCTCTACATATTGGGAAAGGAGGCCTTTATTCTTTCAAAATGAGCCGGAGAATACAGAAGGTCCTAGAATAATGTTGTTTCATTCAATGTCATTTTGTTCCAAAGTTGATGAGATGCCATAGGAACTTAACTCCTGTTTATATAATTTAGCCTATGGTAAAACTGGTTTTGTTTTACATCACTTCACCACAGTTCTATCCACAACATTAAATGAGGACGTACTGTACCAATTCTCCAAATAGCAGAGTCAGGTCAACTGGGGAGAGCACAAGAAGTGGAGATGTAATAAAAGCCCTTTCAATTGAACCTCACTTAAGCAATGCACCAGATTAACCAATATTTCCCATTCCCTCTCTAAAACCCAGAGTAATGCCAGCCCATGTCAAATGCCTATCTATAGCCAACAGGTTCTTCTTCAATGTCCCAAGGCACCTCCATTTCTACCAGTTATGCTAACAAGAGACTCAACCTGTCTATGCCAACTACCTACTATTATAAGTATGCAATTTGCTATCCTATATAATAAAGAGGTAATATGCAAATTGACTGTCATGCCCTTGCACAAGATGGCTGCCCCCATGTGGGCACAAGATGGCTGGCAGAGGAGGGCAGTTGGGGGCAAGCAGGCCAGCAGGGGAGGGCAGTTGGGGGGGCCAGGACTGCAAGGGAGGGCAGTTGGGAGTGATCGGGCCAGCAGGGGAGGGCAGGTGGGAGCGATTGGGCCGGCAGGGGAGCAGTTAGGCATTGATCAGGCTGGCAGGGGAGTGGTTAGGGGGTGATCAGGCTGGCAGGCAGAAGCGGTTAGGGGCAATCAGGCAAGCAGTCAGGCGAGCAGTTGGGAGCCAGCAGTCCTGGATTGTGAGAGGGTCCCGGAATGGAGAGGGTGCAGGCTGGGCTAAGGGACATCCTCCCCACCCCCACCCCAGAGCACGAATTTCATGCACCGGGCCTCTAGTAACATATAAAAACAATGAAAAAGGAAAACTAAAAAGAGTTGTTTCCCTAAAAATGAAATTGCATTGAAAGGATATAACAATGTGAATTGTGTGGGGGTGTTTTAAGTTGCTGTGAAATTAGGGATAAATTTAACAACTTAAAGACTGAGAATATTGTAAAAATTAGAAAGGAGTATTCACTCCTTGTTCTGCTTTAAAGGACCCAGACAAGGAAAATGGAGAAGATGCTTTGCAGGTTTGGTTTAACAAGAAAGATAACTCAGAACTCTAATTAGCAGACCCATATTCAGAGGAAAGACCCAAGTGCTGCATGCAAAAGAAAAGAACAGTTGGTTGTTACAGAATAGTCAAGGGATGTAAAGTACAGCGTAGGGAATATAGTCAATAATATTCTGATAACTAGGCATGGTGCTGGATGGGTGTGGGACTTATTAAGTTATGCAATGCCTGGTCACTGGGATGTAAAATATATATTTTTTAAGAAAAAGAAAAGAACTCAGTGTGCAAAAATAAAAAATAAAAATTGACCATGATCCCATTACCAAAAGTCGATCACTGGTAACATTTTCATGTATATCTTTATTATTTATTTATTTCATATTTTTAACATAAATTTATACATAATAATTTAAGAAGCACATATACATATGTGTGTATATACATGTGTGTGTGCATATATACAGGGTGTCCCCCCAAAAATGTATCTACACTTTAACAGCTGATAGGCCAATTTTGAAAATGAAATGTATTTTTAATAAACACTGCCTTTATAATTATTCAAAGTGTGTGTATACACTTTTGGGGACACCCTATATATAGCAATAGATTTATATATACTCGGGTTTTATTGTTTAAAATGCTGCCTTATAATGTATTTTTCTTCATTAATGAATCACGACCATCTTTTATCTACAATACCTTTTTAGTCACCTTATAGCATTCCATTTTATGGACAGACCATAACTGACTCAGTTAATTCCCTTTTGTTGGGTGTTTGACTTCCATTTTATCTGTTATAAACATTGCTGCCACCAGAGTGCACAGCCGCTACTATTTCCTTAGGGCATAGGCTGATGGTTGTAATGCGATACACCAGATAGGCGCTCCTGGCTCTGCTCTTTCTGGTTCTTAAAAAGATCAATGTGGCTGTGAGATGGATTATGGAGTAGATCGCAGCAAACTCACCCCCAGACAGAGGCAGATCCTGAACTCTTTCTTTAATTACCTACAAAATGGAACATGAGCTTTATTGTCCAAGTACTTTGAGTTCTTGAAATAGATCTTTCTTACGTATGCATCTATAATTTTTTGGTTGGTTTTTTTTTTAATGCGAGCTCAGCAAACTAAGTACCATTCCTCTTCTGATCTCTTAACATTTCTTGAGTTCCCTCCCACAGAGTGCTAATGGCATTTCCATTGTATGAGTGTTTTGTGGATGTGTCCTCAAGAAACTTAAGATGGGCCTGCACACTCATAACTTACGGGGACATTCGTCATTTTCTTGGCTGCACAGCATCTCAACCCCTTTCCTATGCCTCATGAATCCCTCACTTTACCTCTACAGACAGTTGCTCAGCCAGCTATCCAAACAGCTGAGGTGTGGCAGCACCTAGGCCTGGCCGGGAAGATGCACCTGCCTGGATCTGCACCAGCTGCCAGCACAGAATTCTTTCTTGGTGGCAGCCAGCGGTGGTGCCAGTGATGTTCTCAACAGATGATTGTGCAGCATGACTCATACTGTGATTCTGATGTCAGAACCTCCCTGCTCTCCTGCTCATTTCCTGAGTCTCATAGCTCAGGAAATTAGCTACGAATATTCTTCCAATGAATTCCTTGTTGCAAGAGTCCATCCGTTGCTGCCTGCAACTTAGAAGCCTGATTGAAACAGTAATACCTAAGATGATACAGAGACTATGTGTGCCAAAATTGTGCAATGTTAAGGCGAGAGAGAGAGAGAGAGAGAGAGAGAGAGAGAGAGAGAGAGAGAGAGAGAGAGAGGAGAGAGACCGAGACCATTTACTAAATCCCAAGCTCACACTTCTCAACATCCTGATATTTTGTGTGACTGCTAGGAAGGAAACAATGTGAGACTGTAACTACTAGCAATGCAGTTAATCAAATGTATTTTCTCTTGAAGCACTTAACAGCGAATTTATGAAATAAAGAAGAGTGATTCTCTCTGTAAGAGTTTGGTCTTGAAAGATATACAAATCAAGTAAATCTTTGATGCACCTCGTGTTGACTGACCTACATATTACACGTTAAAGGAACTTTAGAGATCATCTCATCCAAGGGTTGTCAAACTTTTTCTGTAAAGGGCCACGTAGTAAAGATCTTAGGCTTTATGGGCCACAAACAATCTCTGTCACTTCTTTTTTTTTTAACAATCCTTTAAAAATCATTGGAGGCCTCACACTTCCTGATTTCAAAACTTACTACAGAGCTACAATAACAAAAACTGTGAGGTACTGGCATAAAGACAGATATACAGACCAAATTAATGGACTAGAGACCCCAGAAAAAAGCCCTCACCTATATGTTCAAGTGAGTTTGAACAGGCGTGCTTAGATAATTCAAGGAGGAAATGGCAGTCTTTTCAACCAGTAGTGCTGGGAAAACTGAATAACCACATACAAATGAATAAAGTTAGCCCTAGCCAGTTTGGCTCAGCGGATAAAGCATCAGCCTGCAGACTGAAGGGTCCCAGGTTCAATTCCAGTCAAGGGCACATGCCCGGGTTGTGTGGCTTGATCCCCTGTAGTGGGCATGCAGGAGGCAGCCAATCAATGATTCTCTCTCATCATTGATGTTTCTATCTCTCCCTTTCTCTCTGAAATCAATAAAAATATATTTTTAAAAAAATAATAAAGTTAGACCTTTATCTTATGCCATGTAAAAAATTAACTCAAAATGGGTTAAAGGCCTAAACATAGAGCTAAAGCTATAACATCTTAAAAGAAAAGATAGGACAGTTTCATGACATTGGATTTGACAATAGATGCTTGGGTATGATACCAAAAGCACAGGCAACAAGAGAAAAAATAAACTGGGCAACATCAAAATTAAAAACTTGCGTGCATCAAAGGGCACAATCAACAGAGTGAAAAAAAGCAACTCATAGAATGGAAGAAAGTATTTGCAAATCATATATGATGAAGTTTAATATATAAAAATTCCTACAACTTAACAACAACCAAAAAGCCCTATTAAAAACTGGGCAAAGAACATGAATAGACTTTAGCTAGACTAAATAAATAAATAAATAAAGCAGCAAATGAATAAATAAAATCTGAAATGAAAGAGGAGACATCACAACTGATACCACAGAAATACAAAGGATCATAAGAGAATACTCTGAACAATTATATACCAACTAAGTAGATGATCTAGAAGAAATGAATAAATTCCTATATACATATATCCTACCAAGACTGAATCATGAAGAAATAGAAAATTTGAACAGATCAATAAATAAGGAGATTAATCAGTAACCAAAAAGGTCCCATCACAGAAAATCCTAGGACTAAATGGTTTCAGTGGTGAATTCTACCAAACATTTAAAGAAGAATTCATGTCAATCCTTCTCAAATTCTTCCCCCCAAAAAAACTGAAGAGAGCACTCCCAAACTCATTTCATGAGGCCAGCATTACCCCTGATACCAAAGCCAGATAAGGACACTATAAGAAAACCATAATGGGACATCACCTCATACATGTTAGAATGGCTGTATCAAAAAGACTAGAGAAAGTAAGTTCTGGTGAGGATGTGGGGGAAAAGGGAACCCTTGCCCTGGCCCAGTAGCTCAACTGGTTGTAACATCGTCCCATACACCAAAAAGTTGCGGGTTTAATTCCCAGTCAGGGCACATACCTAGGTTTCAGGTTCAATTCCCAGTTGGGGTGCATATGGGAGGAAACCTAGGGCTGTTTCTCTCTCCCATCAATGTTTCTCTCTCTCTCTCTCTCTCTCTCTCAAAAAAAATCAATTAAAAAACATATCCTCAAGTGAGGATTAAAAAATACTTTTAAAAAATTTTAAGAAACTCTTGTGCACTGTTGGTGGAAAATGTAAATTTGGTCCAGCTGCCATGGAAAGCAGTATGAAGGTTCCTCAAAAATTAAAAATAGGACATTGATATGATCCAGCAATCCTATTTCTGGGTATATATCCAAAGGAAAAGAAAACAGACCTCAAAGAGATATCTGTACCACTATGTTCATTGCAGCATTATTCACAATAGTCATGACATGGAAACAACCTAAATGTCTGTCAACACACACACACACACATACACACACACACACACACACACGGACACACACACAGACACACACACACACTTGAATATTATTCAGCTATTAGATAAAAGGAAATCCTGCCATTTGCAACATGGATGAACCTTAACAACATTATGCTAAGTAAAATAAGTCAGACAGAGAAAGACAAATACTGTATAATATCACTTATAGGTGGAATCTAAAAAAGCAAACTCATAAAAACATAAACCAGAATGGCAGTTACCATGGACTGGAGGTTGGAAGAAATGGGGATATGTGTGTCAAAGGGAAAAAACTTCCAGGTAAAAGATGAATAAGTTCTGGTGATCTAATGTGCAATATGGTTAATAATACTGTATTACATACTTGAAAGTTGCTAAGAAAGATCTTAAATGTTCTCACCACAAAAAAGAAATAAATGGTAATTATGAAATATGATGGAGGTGTGATCTATGGTGGTAACCATTTTGTAATATGTAAGTATATCAAATCAACATATATACACTAAACTTATAAACTAGCAATATTATATATCAACTAGAGGCCCAGTGCACAAAATTCGTGTGCAGGTACAGTCCCTAGGCCTGGCCTGTGATCAGGGCCATCTTCCCCAGCTGTCCACAGCTGGCCCTGCCCCCCGCCGCCACCCACTCTCAGTTCCCCATTCGCCATCAGGTGATTAGTGCCTGACGGCCGGGGGAAGGGACCGAGAGGTCAGCTGTTCCCGCCCACTCGTCAGCCCTGCCCCTACTGTGGGTGGCCATCAGGCGATCAGAGCCTGCCTGCTGGGGAAAGGGACCAAGAGGTCGTCAGTGTGCCTCATAGTGACTGGTCCAGCAGTCATTCTGGTCGTTCTGCCATTAGGGTAAATTTGCATATTACCCTTTTATTATATAGGACTAGAGGCCCGGTGCACGGGATTCGTGCACTGGTGGGGGGCATGGCCTGTGGGGATCGGCCCGCTGTGGGAGTGCCACTCATCCCAGTCAGCCGAGTGGCTGTGGACCCGCCCTCTGAGCTGCTGCCTCCTTGTCCATCATCTTCCAGGGAGCCAGAACACTCGCCTCTCCAGGGGACCCAGTCGGGGCTGGGCCCAGGGACAATAGCACTGAGAGGCGGCGGAGTAGCCCTCAGTCCCACAGCAGCCACGAACCCACCTCCCAGCCTCCGGGGTCAGCTCTGCAAGCCCAGTGGCAGCAGTGCTGCATGGCCTGCAGGCATCAGGAGGAGGTGGCAGGGAGCAAGGAGGAGGAGCCTGGGGCGAGGAAGCTACAATCACAGCCCAGGTTCCTGCCCATCGGCCCGGGGTTCGCAGAGGGAGCAGCCGCTCATCCCGGTCAGCCTAGCAGCACTCCCACTGTGGAAGCGCACTGACCACCATGGGGCAGCTCCTGCATTGAGCATCTGCCCCCTGGTGGTCAGTGCATGTCATAGCAACTAGTCAACCAGTCGTTCTGGTTGTTCCGCCATTCAGTCGCTGGGCTTTTATTATATAGGATTATCTCAAAGTTTGAAAAAATAAAATAAGAACATTCTCAAATATTTGCACACCCATGCTCACAGCAGTATTATTCTCAATAGTCAAAAGGTAGAAGCAGCCCAAGTGTCAATCAACAGATGAATGGATAAATAAATTATGGTAAATATATATAATAGAATGTTTTTAGCCTTAGAAAAATAAAGAAATTCTGACACATAATATAACATGAATAAAGCTTGAAGGCATTATGCTAAGTGAAGTAAGCCAGTCACAAAAGACAAAGAAAGTAGAATGGGGGTTGCCAAGGGTTAGGGGGAGGGGGAGTTATTGTTTAGTGAGCACAGAGTTTCAGGGACAAGAGTTCTGCAGATGGATGGTGGTGATGATTGCAAAACAATATGGATGCCACCGAACTGTACACTTAAAAATGGTTAAGATAGTAAATTTTATGTTGTATGTGTATATGTATGTGTATGTTTGAGTGTATATATGAATTTATATATTTATAAGTCATATGTACATATGTATAAATATATGAATTCTTAGTTCAGATGCCAAGTAAAAACAGACCTCAGACCTGATTTAGACTATGGGCAACAATTAGCTGGCCCTTAACATAGTCCAGTGATCTCCAAACAGTGTTCCAAGGAGCCCTAGAAGGAGCTGCACCTTAGGGTGCTGCCAGGCAGCTCGTGTGAAAGGCCTGCAGATCCCCTTAGTCTAATGGCTTCGTTCTCAATAAATTCAAATGATTTATTCAGCACTTTTTTGTGTGCCCAGAAAGTTTCTGTGAGAAAAGTACAAGGCAGGATTCTGCTCTGCGGTGGGCAAAATAATAACCTCCACAAAGTCTCCTAGTTCTAGTCCCTGGAACCTGTGCGTATGTTACATTACATGACAAAAGAGACTTTCCAGATAATATTATGTTTAAAAACCTTGCACAGGGAGTTAACCTGGGCTACACAGGTTGGCCCAACCTAATCATGTAAATTATTAAAAACAAAGAGATTTTCCTGGCTGTAGTCGGAAGGAAATGTGAAGACTGAAGAACAATCAGGAAGATGGAACATTGCTGGCTTGGAAGACGGAGGAAGGGGGCTGTGAACCAAGAAATGTGGACAGCCTCTAGAATTCAAAAAAGGTAAGAAAATGGGTTCTTCCTAGAGCCTCCAGAAATAATCACAACCATGCCAACACCTTAATTTAGTCCAGTGAGACCTACGTCAGACTAGTAAGTTAAAGCACTAAAAGGTAACAAATTTTAGTTGTTTTAAGCCATGAAATGTGTGCTAATGTATTAGCGCAGCCATAGGAAATTAATAAATGCTCTCAAATATACTCGGAACAGTTTACTTATCCTGCAGCAGCTGACTTATTCTGTGGTCAGCTAGGAGAATCTGCTCATCTTCTCCATTAATAAGCATATTGGCCCCTTGGACACCCGGGCCTGCCCAGATGGTCTGGAAATCAAAACATGAGCCAATCTGGAGATTTCCCAGGGAAAAAAGTAATAACAGAATTAAAAGTTAAAACTACCTCTGTAAATAACATTGACAAGTATTTCAAAAGGTGAGAGAAAAAATATCATCAATTCAGGATTTCTGATCCTACATTTGGAGACTTGATGGGCAAAGCCCCAGTCTGCATCATAAAAATGCTAAAAGCACAGTCTAGTCTGTAATACCTAAAGTGTGTGTATGTGTGTCAGATACAGGATCGAGGGATCATTTCAGTCAATTCTTTCACTACACGGATAGGGCACTTCATTGTAGGTCAGAGGTCAGCAAACGACCTCCCTCAGGCCAAATCTGACTGCTGCCTGAGTTTGTAAATAAAGTTTTATTGGAACATGGGCCCATTCATTCATTGATGTATTGCCTATGGCTGCTTTCCCACTACAATGACAGAGTTGAGTAGTGTAACAGGTACAGTTAAGACCTAAAATGCCGAAAATATTTATTATGCTGACCCTATAGATTGGCTGGGGCAGCCATACGTAAGATTCTCTGAGTAAGAAGAGTTCACAAGCTCACAAAAGCCTCCACTCCCTCCACCCCCACCCCATGCAGGCATGACATGAGGGGCCCTGTTTGTCTTTCCTCCTGCAGTTGGTTTTGTGACTCATGTCTGCTGACCCTGTTCAGTGAGGCTGAGAAAGGCAACCACATAACCCAAGGAAATCCAGCTGTGCAATCCAGCTACATTTTCCTTTGAGTCAACCACCCCAGCATGTAAGCAGCCTCATTTGATCCGTTTCTTCTAATCCAGAAGTCCCCAACCCTTTCTACCATATTTTTTAAAATATTACACTAATGTATTTTTCATTACCCATAAATCATGTTGCCCTGCAGCTCTCCACCCACTGAATCAATGGCCTTTGTTGTTTCAGGGAAAGAAGAGGCACAACCTTGAACCAAGAAATCCTTTTTTGTTTGTTTGCTTGTGTTTTATATTAGATTTCTCAAGTCAGAGAGACACTATTGTCTTAGAAGTCAGTTTTGTTGAAAGAGAAAAATATTATTTCTATTCAAAAATCATCTTTGTACATATTGAGAACAAAGCTCATGGAACTAAGCACAGTTTTAGCATAAGCCACAGTGCAGAGAGTAGAAAGGGGGTGGTATAAGGGCAATTGCTATCATACAGAAGGATAAGGAGGTACACTTTCCACCCATCACCTCACCTACCAGGGAGCCTGGCCCCAGAAGAGCGGAGAGAGTGAGGTGGCAAAAATTCTAGACAGGTAGAAGGAGAACCCAAAGATATTTAGGCCAGTGATTTAGTCAATCATACCTATGTAATAAATCTTCCATAAAAATCCAAATTATGGGAGTCAGAGTTTCTGGACTGGTGAACACGGAGAGGTTCTGGGAAGTGGTGAGGTCTGAAGAGGGCATGGAAGCTCCGCACCCCTTCCCACATACCTTGTATCTCATCCATCTGGCTGCTCATCTGTATCCTTTATAATAAACCGGTAAATGCAAAATATATATATTTAGGCTGGTGCTTTAATTTCTCCCTTCCTTCACTACTCCCAAATGTGCATGCATTTATAACACACACACACACACACACACACACACACACACACACACACGGTCCATCTAATTCAGAAATAGAACATCACTGGCAAAGGGAAATGCCTAAATTGATGGGTCAGAGTTAACATTCCCTTGTTTCCCCACAGGCTACATCTGACATGGGGATGGCCAAAAGTTTCCTAGCAGCCCTGTGGTGGACATGGGACAAGGTAGGTGAGAAGTAAGAAAGTGTTTGCCTGGCATGTGGCAAGAGAATCCTATAGCAGAGGCTGAAAGGTAGACCACCTGAAGCAAAGTTCTGCTGGGAGTTTCTGGCTAAGCCTCAGAAGCAAGAGGCAAACTGGAGAATGCTAAACCTAGCAGCAACCACCATGCACTGCTTGTACCCCGCTACCTTCATGAGGCTCACCAACCAAGGACACCTACCACGAAGAATCTGCTACTACGCAGAAGCTAACTCCCAACGAGCAGATATGAGAAGCTGCACCTCAAAGACAGGTCAACAGAAGCCAGCAGAGAGAGACAATACATGTACAAAACATCCTGCCCCCAGCAAGACAGTGTTAGGAAGCCTTTCCCTGTGCCCAGTTGTCACCCAGGGAAGAAGGGCTGAGAGGAGAGTGCCTGAAAGAAAAAGATTAAGCCCACAGAATCTGAGCTTATATGAAAATATTGCTTCAAACCAGAAAAAAAAACAATTTTACTTAGTGGGCAAATTGAACATCTTTGGGTTACGCTATATAAATAGGGGCTCTAGAGCAAGATAAGAACAAAAATAGTCTCCATGGTGATGGACGTTAACTAGAGTTATTGAGATGGCCACTTTGTAATACAAACATATCAAATCATTGTGTTGTACACCCGAAACTAATATGTTATATGTCGATTATATCTCAGTAAAAGATTAAAAAGCTCCATACCTTCAGTACTATTTGAGTGTGGTTAGTAGAATTCCAGATATCCTACCCTCACATCTTACCCCCTCCCCTGCCCCACATACATGCTTCTATCCCCTTTAACACCAGGAAGGAAAGACTCCTCCCTCTAGACCAGTGGTTCTCAACCTTCCTAATGCCGTGACCCTTTAATAAAGTTCCTCATGTTGTGGTGACCCCCAATTTCATTGTTACAAATTGAACATAATTAAAGCATAGTGATTAATCACAAAAACAATATGTAACTATATATGTGTTTTCCGATGGTCTTAGGAGACCCCTGTGAAAGGGTCGTTCGACCCCCAAAGGGGTCGCGACCCACAGGTTGAGAACCGCTGCCCTAGACAAAGAGGAGGAAGGGAATACTGATCAATTAACACAAGGATGAAGAGCATGCCTCCTCACCCCAGTCCTTGGCTCTGACTGTCCTACGAGCAGGGAAGTGGGTCAAAGGCTCTGGCCAACATTGCTGCCTGCATAGCCATCAGCAAAGCAACAGGGGTTGGGGAGTCTACTTCCTCTCACTGAGGCTCACTGCTAACATGAGTTTTCCAAGACCAGTGTCCAGTTCCATGGGTCCCCTGATTTCA
This sequence comes from Myotis lucifugus, assembly GCF_000147115.1. Classification (NCBI taxonomy): domain Eukaryota; kingdom Metazoa; phylum Chordata; class Mammalia; order Chiroptera; family Vespertilionidae; genus Myotis; species Myotis lucifugus. The sequence continues at coordinate 3,950,786 of NW_005871156.1, forward strand.
GATGAAACCAGTAACTCCCTATTTCCACAGGATCTACTTTCTTGCTTCACCATATAATCACATCCAGTCAGTGCCCCCTACGAAGCCACTGGCTGCAGCACTGTGCACACCTCCCTGAGAGGACCCATGGAGCAGGGTGCAGGACAGGCGTGTGGCTGCATAGTTGCAGTATTTCCCCAAAACTGGAATTAATTATCGCTACTTGCTCCTCTGTCCCTCTTAGATCTGCAAAGCGTGGGTCACAGGGACTTTGTTTTTATTGGCCCACCACATATTGAAACCATTCCTGCATATTGATACTGAATATCTCAGCCAAAACCTTGTGAAAATCACTTACTGTGCAGCGCAACAGAACGACTTTCTAAAGTTAAACGTCTTGGGATATTTTATCTTTTCAAGTACATACCAAAAGCAATTAAGTTCAAGCTATGGAATACAGTCTTTGCCAGTTTCCATTCTTGACACATATGTGTCTGTGTTTATAAGTTCAAAGACCTCTTAGAGGATCAAATCTCTAGATTTAATTTTCTCCTTGCGAGTGAAAAACAGCCCTGCATCCTTCCTTAAATCATCTGCAAGGAAGTCTGTGTCGTGAGGCCTCTACCCAAGACATCTCTAACGTGGCCTGAAAGGCGGGACCAAGAACCTACTGCTGTCCTCCCCTCTCCAGCAGCCCGCAGGGTGTAGCCCAACTTGTTGAAAGTAAAAAATTCGGTCACAGAGCTCTAAGCAAGAGAGAAGTACAGCAGCCCTCTGCCAAGGAACCAGTGTGTCAGAGTTCTGACTACGTCAACCCAAATCATGGTGGTTATGGCAGCCACATCCATCTTCCTGCACCTTTTCCTCTTCCCTGTCCTAGCTCTTCATACTCGGTGGCCCTGATTTCAGGGAACTCTCCCATCATGCCCCCATTTCCTGACCCTTAGGCTTTACCCAATGCCTTTCTTTTCTCCTCACTTCTCTGAGGGCCACAGTATTCTCTTTCCTTCCCCTCAAATCCGAAGGCGTTTATCAATGGGATCAGCGCAGGTATTTGAGTGATGCAATCTGAATGTGCGGGAAAACTCCAGAAAGCCTGTTGCATTTCTCCACCTCTCCCACCCCAAGTTTATCTTTCAACACTGGGTTTTGACATATAGTCGATCCTCGTAACAGATTCCATATTTGCAAAGTCACGTTCTCAGTAAAATTTATTTGTAGCCCTCAAATCAACACTCATAGACACCCCCACGGTCATTCGTGAACATATGCAGCACAGTCAAAAATGTGAGTTGTCCCAGCTGAGGTCGAACAACGTGACACTGCCTTCTTGGTTCAGCCATTGTACTCTAAACAAGTGTCCTTTTTATCGTCTATTTTAGTGCCACCTTTTTGCATTTTTTTGTGGCTTTTGTTGGTGATTTTGCTGTTTAAAATGCCCCCAAGCATAGTGCTGGCTAGTGTTCCTGAGCACGAGAAGGCTGTGATGAGACTTATGGAGAAAATACGTGTACTAGATAAGCTTCGTTCAGGCATGAGTTATAGTGCTGTTAGCCACAGGTTCAGTGTTAATGAATCAACAATGTATATTAAGCAAGATGTCTTTAAACAGAAACACACACAAAGCAATGTTATGTATTAATCAGTTGTGACAGAAGCTCACGGTTACCTAACCCTGAATTTCCCTTAAGAGCAATGGTTCAGTATTTGCTAATTCAATGTTCACGGTGACTTTATAAAGCCTGGCTTCCATGAATAACAAGAATGAACTGTAAATATAACAGAGAAGTCCGATAGAGATTTTCAACATTCTACATTCTGAGGAAAAACACCACCATCTTCCTCAGAAGTATATTTTCAGAAATATAATTCATAAGCTTGTATGAATCTACTTACGGGGTAGATGCTTCCTCACTCTCTGATATCAGCCTCAGGAAACCCCACCTCCAGACTCTATCCCAAGTGTTCCTCTCCTCCCTCACTACAGCTCCAGGTTCTCCTCCCCAGGAAGCCTTCCACACTTGCCTCAGTTCCTGTAGGAAGCCTGCTCATTTTCTTCAGTCCCTAGCTATCACCCTGATGAAATCCCCACTTTGGTCATGATGTAGAACAGAAGTAGATTCTGTTTATACCCATTTATGTTTCCACCACTTTTGTCTCCATAGACATTTCATTGACCCCCATCTCCTCCTTGGTTTGTGAGTTGCCTATTTCCTTCAAAAGGCTCACAATGCCTACCTGAGTGCTTTATATTTTTATGTTGATTACATAGAACTGCTCCAAACTTTCCTGTTACTTACACCGATGGTTTCTATTATTTCATCATTCTCCACACAGACTAAAACATCATCATTTTTGCCCCTTTTGTCCCTCAATCTGACTTGTAGGTTTAAAGGGAAAGACTATTTAAGCACAGTATATGAAAATGTCAAAAATTATCATGTGTTTCAGGGTTTTATCATGATATGATCACCAGGTCATGTGTTTGCAACCAGTTAACTTGTGGATATAAACAACCCAGACAACCTACTTCTTCATGGGTTTTACATCGTCTCAAATGCCTTGAATTCATCTCTTCTCCCTCTGTGCTCCTCCCCTGGTGTGTCATTTTGTCTCTAACAGTGGCTCCTGCTCAAGTCAGACAGGCTTTTAAATCTCAGCTCTTCCTGCAGATACATTTGGGCTGCTACAAAAGAATGCCATTGACCAAGCAGTTCATAAACAATAGGTATCTATTTCACACAGCAATGGATGCTGGAATTCAGGAATCAAATTGCCAACATGGTCAAGTCCTGGTGAGCGCCCACTTCCTAATTCACAAGTAACCGTCTTCTCACTGTGTTCTCACGTGGCAGCAGAAAGAAATGCAAAAAAGCACTCTGGGTGTTTTTCATAATGGCACTAATCCCATTGATGAGGGCTTCCCCTCATGACCTCCCATAGGCCCCACCTCCTAATACCATTGCACATGCTGGGAGTTAGGATTTCAACATATGAACTTTCAGTTCAATAATATTCAGTCCTGAACAGTCCTATGAAATCACCACTGTGTCACGTCTAGTGAATTAAAGTATCCAGGCACTGAACATCCGTGACTGCTACATCACAAAGATAAAGAGAACCTCAAAACGGAAAAACACAACATCACTTACGAATTATTCTTGCCAAAAAAAAATATATATATATATATATATATATATATGGGCAAGAACAATTCATATACACACACACACACACACACACACACACACACACACACACACACCACATGAATTGAGCCAAACCTGTAAACCCAACTCCAATTTACAGGAAATACAATGGACAGAAGAACATGTGAAGCTACATCATGGGGGTACAACCAGCAAGATCCAGACCATGAGAAACTCTACAGGTCAAATAATTTGATTTCTTCAAAAGATTAACGATAAAGCGGAAAAAAGAAATGGAGGGAGAACTCATAGATTTAAACAAGAATTAAAACATATCAACCAATGCAGTGTGTGGACCTTATTTAGATCTTAATTTAAGTAAGTTGTCAAAAAGTATTAAGATAATTTTTGTCATAAATTATTTATGAGATAATTGGAAAATTAAACAATGCCTGAATATTTAATATTTTAAAATTATTGTTAAGTATTTTGGGTATAATAGCATTGTAATTATTTTTAAAGAAAACAGACCTTATCTTGTAGAGATTCATACTAAAATACTCGTGGGTAATATGGGGAATTCACTTCAAAATAATAATGCAGGGAGAAAGTGGATGGAGGTTGGTTAATGGAAGATTAGCAAGAGGCTGCTGTTGGTTGGAGCTAAGTGAATGTAAATAGGGCATTCGTTATTCCACTTTGTCTACTTTTGTGAATGTTCAAAGTTCTCCATAATTAAAAGATCATTTCCAGCTCTGCCATGACATCGCTGAGTTCCTCAACCTCTCTGAGCCTCAGTTTCCTTAGCAAAATGGCCTGCCTGTTAGTGTCCTGGGAAGGGTTCCATGAATTAAAATGTATGAAGCACAAAACATATCAGGCTAATAAAAGACAATGTCTGTCATCTCTCTTTTATCTTTCAAATCTGTCTCCAGTCCTAACTGTGTATCTTCAATACAAGACTCTATTTCCAAAAGCTAAGAGATAGTTTCCCAAAGCCAGCAATTTTAAGGAGAGGGAATATTTGCCTACTCAAATGCCATTTTCACTGTCTTCTCTGCCAACAGAGATGATTTTGTTTCTGATTTTTTTTTTTTGCCTCCCCATTTCCTTTGCCAGTGATAGGTTCAGCAGTGGGCCTCCAACCCATTTCTGGCCACTGAAATAGAAGAAACCTGCCGAGGGTTTCTTGGATAGGATTGTGTGCCCTTTAAAAAAAGATGCACAGGGAAGAACAAGTACTTTTTCTTCTGCTAAATGTAGTCACCTCTGCATGTGATGAACTGCACAGCCATCTGTGGCCATGGGAGGAGGTAGTATGAGAGAACATGGTAAGGATGGCAGAGTAAGGTATAAGGACACTGGGCTCTTGAATACAGTATTCTCTTATTTGAACCTGAAAGTCTCCTAAATAAAACAAGCTCATCAGAACCACCTAAAGAAGGAGGGATGTCTATATATCTCCCCCCTCAACCCTCTGCATTCTGCTATTTCCCCCCTAAGGGTATGCTCCCTCCTCCATGCCTACTCCTTCTCATATCCTGCTCACACCCTGCCATTTCCACTACCATAAGTGTGTCACATCCTTTATGGGTGCTGGGACTGTAAAAAAATGTGAGACCAATTGCAAATAAGCTGAAAGCCACACAGGTGTTCTATGGATCTTATCCTCAGCACCCAGTACACTGCCTGGCAAACTTAAAGATTTGAGTGCAAAGGAAAAAATGAATCCATACATGAATGCCCTGCTGCCTCTTAAAACTTAAGTTTCAAAGTTAAACTCAACTTTCCCCCAATACTTCACAAATAACCATTTATGCGTCATGTCTTGCCTGAACAATAATTGCCTCCTATTGGTTTCCTTGTCCACAGCCTCTCCCTATTGCAATCACTCTCTCCAAGATAACTACAGTTACCTCCTCAAACACAAATCAGTAAGTCACTATCTTCCTGGAAGGTCTCTAGGACAGTGATGACGAACCTTTTGAGCTCGGCATGTCAGCATTTTGAAAAATCCTAACTTAACTCTGGTGCCGTGTCACATATAGAAATTTTTTGATATTTGCAACCATAGTAAAACAAAGATTTATATTTTTGATATTTATTTTATATATTTAAATGCCATTTAACAAAGAAAAATCAACCAAAAAAATGAGTTCACGTGTCACCTCTGACACGCGTGTCATAGGTTCGCCATCACTGCTCTAGGATCAAGTCCATATTCCTTTCATAGAATAGGGTCCTTCTTTATTTGACCACAACCTAACTCTGCTGCTAAATCTCCTACTTCCCCCTTCTCTCCTTCTATTCCTCTTCTCCAATCAACCCTAAGTTCAAACCATACAAGTCCCTGGTAGTATCCACACATCGGTCTCATCTATGCTTCTTACATTGTGTTTTTCTTTCCACCCCACCTATCTAGACTAACAAACTCCTGACCATCCTTCATACCTTCACTCAAATATCAACTTGCCTCTACTTTCCCAGGCAGACTTGATTGTGCTTCCTTGGTTTTCTCAAAGCCTCTGACCAATCCTCCACAATAGTGCCTGTCACACTAGATTATAATTATTTGTTTAAATGTACATCCCTTCTACTCAACTAAAAAGTATTCCAGAGATGAAGGTATCTCTCTACACCAGCCGTGGGCAAACTACGGCCCGCGGGCCGGATCCGGCCCGTTTGAAATGAATAAAACTAAAAAAAAAAAAAAAAAAAAAGACCATACCCTTTTATGTAATGATGTTTACTTTGAATTTATATTAGTTCACACAAACACTCCATCCATGCTTTTGTTCCGGCCCTCCGGTCCAGTTTAAGAACCCATTGTGGCCCTCGAGTCAAAAAGTTTGCCCACCCCTGCTCTACACCATAAAAATACCTATTACTAGATAAGAAGTTTTGAATGATGGGAAGAAGAAGGAAGGAAAGTATTGGCATTTTCCAGTTGCTAAGTCTAGAAACCTGGAAGTCATGAATTCCAGAACAGAAAGGAATGTTACAGATCATCGTGAAAAACCTTTACTTTAAAGATAAGTAAATTGATCCTTCTTTCATCCCTTTTACACAATTTGTCAACAAATCCATTTGTCATATCCTCTTTCAAAATGTCTACCAGATTTCCTCCTGCCTCTCCATCCCTAGGGACCCACACCCAGTCCATGCTCATTTACTCTTGCTGGGATTGTTGAAAGAACCCTCAAAGAGGGTCTCCTTTTCTCTCCACCATCTGAGTCCTCTTGTACACAACTGACAGGAGAAACTTTCTAAACTGGTTCTTTTAACTTTACCCCAATTACCCAAAGAAGTCTCTACAATTTCCTAATAGCCTTGTTGGCGTGTTGCGGGGGGGGGGGAAGAGGAAGAAATATGGACATATTTCTGTGTGCAGGCACATGTGTGTACCTGTTCCCCAGGTTGATATCCAGGTGAATGGTTCTCAGGGCTAGCTTTGAAGAGAAAAGGTTGTAAGAGATGAGGCAGAGAGACAGATCTATTCCCACACAGTCAGTCTTAGTGACCTCCAAGGAAATTACTAACGGCCTGCCATGGTTTTAGTGTTGAAAGGCCTACACCCTAGGAAACCCCTAGATTGTGAGTGAATCTGGATGATTGGTCGCCTATCTCCAAGCCCAATTTCAGCACCTGAGGCCACCTCCTTTGCCCCCTTTTTCCTGACTCCTAAAGCCACAGTTCATTCACCAGCATTCGCCGGCGGTAAACATACCAATTTATCATAGCCTAGGCCACACCAAAATTTGGTAATACTTTAAACTTCTCAACACTGAATTAAGCCTGGCTTTGCAATGTGGGTGTTTTAAATCTCAGTCCAATTTATTTTGGCAGATTAGAAAAGCTTTTGATATCTGAGATGCTTTGGTAAAACATAAGGCAGGTGGGAAATACACTGAGATTATGCCAACACCCTGAATATGTCATTAAATAACAATTTATTTTCTCAATCCACCCTCAAATCACAAACACAATTGAAGAACCTTCTAGAATAATATCAATATGTCATATTTGACTTTGCGATCCCCTTTTACACAGAAAAAAATGTTTCAACTCCTTCCATCTTCTTGATTCTTGTCTTATTTTGATGGTTTCAGACACCATATTCTAAAGTGTGGTATATTTTGAGGTCACATTTTTAGTCACACAAAGTAATGTTAAAATGTTCAGAAATAAGCTATGCATAGAACGTCAAGCCTCATGATTACTCACTGGGTGCCCTGGTCATTGGTCTGGTGTTTACCACAGAATCTTCAGTGTGGGAGTATGTTCTCCTGCGTTTCTATTAGTTCCCACAAGAGAATGACAAACCCTTTCAACACTTCTTACAGCCTTGCTTTTAGCCGCTACCATGCCTAAAGCCGCAGAGCCAACATCTGAGACAATCATGTATGCACTGATGTGATTGATACCTGAGGACCTATAAAATGTGCTGAACTTGGTCAAACAACCAGTTAATATTCTGGGAGTTTCTACTTGGTTTGCAGCATGCAAATTGTTCTAAGTGGACTCAAGTGACTGAATTTTTGCTGGATTAACTAGAGGTTCAGACACCTTCTAAATCCACCATTGCAAGACTTGAAATATGTGACTAGCACTATCCATAAAGTCGAATCAATTATTTTTTAACAGGGAGAGACCCTTAAATTGTCCCTTTGCATTGGCTGCGCCATCAGTCGAACATGCTACATAACTTCTCATAGAAATATGACTTGATATGAGAACATCTGTAACCGTCTGGAACATATTTTTCCCAGGACTTTACTTCGAGCTCTCTATAAATATCAGATGTTCTCCACAGAATCTGTGACATGTCTTAGGATTCTTGAATAAACATCAGTTATGCCTCTGTCTTGAATAGTGTCAATCTGCATTGAAAATCTGCCAGCCTACTTAACATCACTACCAGCAGACTTCTTAATGAATCTGCTGATACTGTGCATGGACTTATATTAAAATCAGAGTTGAATAAGCTGATCTTCCACTTATTTTAGAAACTCACTTTGGTTTCCAATGATTTGAGATGTGTTTTAGCAAGCAACAATCTGAGAAATACACGCTGGAGTTTTATCTCTCCACTTATATTTGCTAGATTGTTTTTGTCCCATGACAACTGACAGGGTCCGTTACCAATGGCCTTAAGTCCATTATTAATCATGCAAGATACAAATACTTCAGCACAACTTGTTCTACGTTCATGTACTTTTGATTATAAAATGAAAGACTGGTGGTGTAATTAATAGTACTTATTAAATGGAAAGTCGTCACCTCTTATACCAGTCTCTCTGACATGAATATTCTGTGAATTACATATGAAGAACACATTACAAAAAAGAACCTACCTGAATTTAATTGTCTCGGATATGCACAAAAATGTATGTACAAAGATATTCTTCTCAAAGCAGTTTAGCAATTCTAAAAATTTGGAAAGACTTGCATCACGTGAAATAATTAAATGATTCACAGCATATCCCTATAAAGAAATGCTGTACTGTTACTGAAATTAATGTGGTAAAGTATTTTTATTTACATGAAAAGATAGTCCACCATTATTAAGTGGGGGGAGGGGAAACAAATTTAAAAAATAAATAAAAGACAGTATTACAGTTTAACAGAATTTTGTTCAACATTGTTTTCATTACATATGTCTATAATTGCATGGATATAAGTCTGACTAGATATACTAGTACACCAAACAGTAAGAGTGATTATCTCTAGATGCTGGAATTATGGATAAATTTATTTCCTAGCTCTTCTTTTTTTAAATATATTTTTATTGATTTCAGAGAGGAAGGGAGAGGGAGAGGGAGAGAGAGATAGAAACATCAATGATGAGAGAGAAGCATTGATCGGCTGCCTCCTGCATGCTCCCCACTGGGAATCGAGCCCACAACCCAGGCATGTGCCCTTGACTGGAATCGAACCCAGGACCCTTCAGTCCGCAGGTCGATGCTCTATCCATTGAGCCAAAACAGCTAGGGCTCCTAGCTCTTCTTTATACCACCACCACTAAGCTATGGCTTATGAGCATCAAGGACAGAAAGGGGCAGAGCCTGAAGTATAAAAGCAAAGGACAGAGGGTGCTCACAGGTTAACTGACTCCTTGACAGAAGGCTCTGGAATAGGACCTGAGAATTTGCAGTTCTATCTACTTCCCAGGTAACACTGAAGCTTCTGGTCTAAGAATCACACTCTGAGTAGCCCACACTCTTAACCCCAGCACTCAGAAACCACTTCCCTTCACCTATGCTGTCTTCTATTGGTAGGTGTTGAGAGAGAGAGAGAGAGAGAGAGAGAGAGAGAGAGAGAGAGAGAGAGAGACAGACACTCCTGATTCTCCCCCTAGAGTACAGCCTCCTGGCCCCAAGCCTAGGCAGAGCCTTCCAAACAGCAAGGATTCAATGCATGTTTGTTGAAAAAAATTAATGGACTTTCAGGCATGGTGGGAGAGTATTGGGAAAGATCTGTGGTATTCACCACTTTTTATGTGGTACCATGACATCATAAACTGCTTCACCCATGTGTGGGTCAGAATCTCTGGCAGCAGGCCTGCACATTTATTAGCTCTCCAGGTAGTTAGCTATGCTCACTAACGTTCAAAAACCTGCCCAGGCAATCAGAAGAAAGGAAGACTTCTGTGACTTGGTCAGGCAAGGCAAGTCCCTGGAAAAATGTGAGAATGTTTTCAAGGAACTTTATCACACTGTAACCCATTAACTATCAATAATTGAGTATGAATTGGTGCCTCCAATCAGCCCAGAGAAAAGAAAATGGACACGAGGTAGGTATAATTTAATAAAATCCAGCGACACAGAAGCATGGGACAGACTGACAAATCTCAGAAGGGGGTTTTTGTCCACATAAGAGATTAACTAAAGAACTTATATGCATACTAGAGGCCAGGTGCACAAAGTTCGTGCATGGATGGGGTCCCTAGGCCTGGCCGGCGATCAGGGCCAATCAAGTTCCCCTCCTCCCCACCTCCCTGCCTCCTCCTTCCCTCGCCTCCTCCTTCCCTCACCACCCACACACCACCACCTCGCGGTTCCCCACCTCCCCACCTCTCAACCTCCTCCCCTCCTCCTTCCCTCACTGCCCATGTCTGCTTCCACCCACCCCCGGTTCCCCGTCCCAGCCCAGGGGCCTGGCCCAATCGGGCAATTGGGGTATGCTGGCCTGGAGGAGGGACCAGGAGGTTGGCCAGCAGGCCCAATAGGCAATCAGGGCCTGCGGGCTGGGAGCAGCTCCTGCATTAAGCGTCTGCCCCCTGGTGGTCAGTGCACATCATAGCGACCGGTCGTTCCAGTCGTTCCGTCATTCTGGTCGTTCTGTCGTAAGGGTCATTTAGGCTTTTATATATATAGATATGCATAACCCATGGACACAGACAATAGTGTGGTGAAGGCCTGGAGGGGTGGGGGGAAGAGACAGGTGTGGGGTGGAGTGGGTCAATGGGGGGAAAAGGAGCATCTGTAATACTTTCAACAATAAAGACAAATTTAAAAAAAGAAAGAAACTTTTGAAAGATCCAGGGAAGAGCTGAGAATCAACTTGAGGACTAGATGCCCTTTTCCAAGAAAGAGGTGGAAGAAGCACATCACTAACTACCCAGAGGCCGTCTTGCTTTCAAGCAGTAAAACCCCCAAATAGAGATTTTTTTTAAAAAAAAGAAAAGAACTGACTGTTCCAACTCCCCAAAAGACTTGTAAGCAAGCTCCAAATTAGAGGCCAAGAGGGAGCTGGACTCAGAACATTTGGTGGATTTGTCCCTTCCCACATGCTACTGTTCCCAGCTGTATCTGCCAAGACATAGAATGTCAGGATCTTATAAAAGGCATTTTGAGAGGCCACAACACTTCCTCCTCTTACCCCAACACCAGGCCCTCCATTAAACCGGAACTAATTCTTATGACAAGTTACAAACCGCAGGCAAAAATAATGAAAAAACACTGACACTTACTCACATTGGGAGAAGACTTCAGGGAGTGCCTATGACAAAGCCCCCATTATTCACCCAGCTCTCCTGATGGCCCACAAGTCTGGGCATGGCAGCCTCCCTGCGCCCAGTCAAATAAAGCAGAGCAGAATTTCTACTACAGTGCTGGTTTAAGCTTCTAGCAGATGATTCTGCCTATTAGGCCAAAATTTTGATAGAATTTTCTTTAAATCAGGATGAAGCAGAGGGAAGAACATGATACTCAAGAGTCAAAATTCCTGGTTCTATGTCTCCATTGATCAAAAATGGGACGGCCTGAACGGATTAGTCCACTTCTCTGAGTCCCCGTGTGTGTACATATTTGTGTGCTTGTGTCCTGGTGTGTGTACATATTAACAGCCAATTGGTAACTTCAAAACAGATCTGAATACCTCTAGTGTGGGGGTGACACCCATCCCTCCAGTTACCTATTTTCAGGCATTGTTAGCTGTTTCTTTGCTAGAAAAGGATGAATTCAGGAACACAGGTCTGACAGGAGTGAGGACAGTGGAGGATGTTCCCACAACAATGGCTTCACTCTCATTGGAAGTAACCTGTCTGCCTGCATATGGTAGGGAGTGATTTGCCAGCACAATGAGGTCCCAGTGGCAAAATACATGAAGCCTGGCTGCTGAACCCCACTGAGAAGCCCTCAGGGGATCCCAGAAACAACAGAGGATTGAGTCCTTAAGGGAGATCCAGCGATCCCACAGTTATGCCAAGGAGGGTCTGAGCACCTTCAGAGTTGAGTCATTCCACGTAATGAGATTTCCCTCCTACTCACTGGTGGGCAGGGCCTGGGGACATTCAGTGGGTATAAGAGCTCTCATGCCGACAGGACAGGGCCAGTATGAAGCTTGAAGTAATTAATGTATGGGGAAGGGAACTTGTAAACCACAAAGGAGATTTAAAGATATAAGGGTGTTCCTGCTCTCTTTGCTTTTGCAGTATGAGGTCAATAGCCAAGAGGTCATAGAGCTCAGATTCCAAAGGCAGATTGAGTCCTCAGAGAGCCCAGTGTAGCTTCATCTAAAAGCATCTTTAGGAAGGAGGTTGAAGGTTCTCTTACTTTCCAAAAAGTCCTCAAACTGTTGTGTGTGTGTGTGTGTGTGTGTGTGTGTGTGTTTTAATATATATTTTATTGATTCGGAGAGGAAGGGAGGAGAAATAGAAACATCAATGATGAGACAGAATCATTGATTGGCTGCCTCCTGCACGCCCCCCCACTGGGTATTGAGCCTGCAATAAGGGCACGTGTCCTGACCGGGAATGGAACTATGACCTCCTGGTCCAGAGGTCAACGCTCAACCACTGAACCGTACAGGTAGGGTCTCAAACTTTTTTTGAGGAGCTGATCTGAAACTCTGCAAATTGTGAATTCAGCCAATCTTTTCCAGTTTTCCCAACTCCATTTATTGAATAGTCTATCCTTACTCCACTGTGTGTTCTTGTCTCCTTTGCCAAATATTAATTGACCACATAGGCCTGGGTTTGTTTCTAGGCTATCACTCTCTTCTATTGATCTAGATGCCTGTTTTTATGCTGTTTTGATTACTGCAGCCTTGTAGTATAGTTTGATGTCAGGTAGTGTGGTATTTCCAACTTTGTTCTCCTTTCTCAAGATTGCTAAGGTTATTCAGGATCTTTGTGGTTCCATTTAAATTGTTGGAATAATTGTTCTAGTTCTGTGAGATATGCCATGAGTATTTTAATAGGAATTGCACTGACTCTATAGATTGCTTTTGGGTAGCATGGACATTTTAATGATGTTAATTTTTCCTATCCACAAACACGGTACATATTTCTACTTATTTCTATCTTCCTCCATTTCTTTCTTCAGTATCTTATAATTTTCTTAGTGTGAGTCTTTTACTTCCTTGGTTAAATTTATTCCTATATACCTTATTTTTTCCTTTTTTGTTGTTGTTGTTGCAATTGTAAATGGAAATGTTTTCTTAGTTTCTCTTTCTGATAGTTCATTATTGGTGTATAAAAATGCCACTGATTTCTGAAGATTAATTTTGTACCCTGCTACTTTACTGAATTAATTTATCAGATTTAGTAGTTTTTTTGTGTGGATTCTTTAGGGTTTTCTATATACAGTTTCATGTCTTCTGCAAATAATGAGTTTTACTTCTTTCTTTCTAAGCTGAGTGCCTTCCTTTCTAAGCTGAGTGCCTTTTATTTCTCCCTCTTGTCTGATTGCTCTGACTAAAACTTCCAGTATTATGTTAAATAAGAGTGGTGAAAGCATACATCCCTGTCTTGTTCCTGATCATAAGGCAAATTCTTTCAGTTTTTGCCCCTTCAGTATGATGTTGGCTATGTGTTTGTCATATACGTCCTTTAATATGTTGAGGCAGGAGAATGTTTAAAGGACTTATGGTCAAAGAGTTTTAAAGAACCCAAAAGAATTTCTTAAGATAAAGATATGCATGCCAAGTACTAGAAAGCTAGATGGAGATAATCCAAAACCCTTTGTTAGCCTACACGCTCATAAATTTAGTTTGAGCAACTTGAAATTATACAGGAATCTCTCTGAAAAATAGTCTGCAATTCAACTTCACCAATTCAGACTGATTTTCTACGTCAGTCAGTCCAGATGAAAGAAGTTTTGCCAAATGTAGAGGATTTCCCCATCTAACACCTTCTCCAGTTAAGCCTTGTGAAGATATTGTTAAGAAGAATATCTGATCTTATGCTTAAGCATTAACCATGTGCAAGAAAAGCCATTAAATGAATGATCCTTCTGTGAATTAAATTGATTTTCTAGAAAATGAAAACAAAATTGAATCCAAGAATAAACTACCTTAAAATCACATTAGTCGAGTAAAACATAAAATATTTTCTCACCAGAGCTGTAAAAATTAAATTAGCTAAAAGAGGAAATAAATGCTTTTGTGTTCCGAGCAGTTCCATTTATGAGGACAATAGGTACCTATGAAGGAACCAAAGCTCTAAAAGGAACTGTAATTGTTTCTCAGGATGATGCTTTGTGTAGCAAAAGGAAAGTCAGCTTTTTCTCTAAGTAACTTACCAGGAAGAGGAGAATCATACTCAATGGCTGCTCCCACTGGGGAAAAAGGAAGGAGAGGTAACCGGAAGTTTAGGGAAATCCACATTTGACCCCAAAATAGGCTTCTAAGTGGGAACTGGCTTCATACTGAGAAGAAAGTGGGAAGGCTGGATGCTTCTCCCCAAGTATCACCAATTTGTCTGGGTTTTCAGTTTTCTGTACATTTCTGCTTCTCTTATGGGCTGGGTCAATATGCTGTTCTGAACTGAGAGCCTTTGCCAGCAGACTGAGTCATCTGATACCCTGATGTCAACAGAAAAAATGTCTGTTGTGCCCAGATCCTTGTTTTATTAGCCAGGTAAGTACACTAGCTGCTATAATGACCAGGTTCAGATTTCAGAAGCCTGACACAATTTTAAAAGTCCAGATCCCTCTTTTCCAAGTAGTGACGCAGGAATCTGGGCTCTTTCTATTCTAAGATGCTGCCATCTTCCAGCCAGTTGGATGGGAGGCAAAGAGAAGGCTCACAGAAGATCACTCAGTAAGTTTAGGGCCAGTCGAAAAGTGGCACGTATCATTTCGTTGACCAGAACTCAGTTACATGGTTCATCTAGAAGCAAGAAAGCTCAGAAATGTAGCTTTGCTTTTTACTCAGGAAGGAGAAGAGAACTGAATACTGGTGAATTCAGCCATTTCCATACATTTATTCAGAAAACACCTTTTAATCTATTTTGCATATCAGATATTCTTTCAAGACTAGGGTAAATGGTGAGCAGTACATTGCACTTGATTAATCACAGGTTAGCAAGAGAGAAAAATGGGTAAATTAATAATCCTATATAATAAAAGGCTAATATGCAAATTGTCCATTCTACCAGGAGTTTGACCAGGGGGCGGGGCTGGCCCGCCAACTGCCCATGGCCCCTCCCCCCGGCCAAACCTCCCCTCTCCCAACTGGCCCTGCCCGATCAGCCCCAATCAGGGCAGGCTGGCTGGACCTCACCCATGCACAAATTCGTGCACCAGGCCACTAGTTACAATATAATATGATAAAGGTTATAACAGAAGCATTACAGAATGCTGAAGGAACTCAGAAAAGCAGCAAGTTCAAGAAAGCTTCAGGAACATTGGAATTGAGTTTTGATAAAGGGGACAATAGCTAATGTTCTTTAATGACTCACCCAGCACTGTTCTAAGTGCTTTTCATGTATTAACTCACTCAATCATCACAACTCTAAAAGGTAGGTATAATTATACTTACCAATGAGAAAATGGAAGTACAGAGAGGTTAAGTCACTGGTTCAGGATTTCAGTGTTTGCTTAGGCATAGAGGCAAGATTTGGGTCCAGGCAATCTCTCTTGAAACGACTCTCAACCACCATATGAGATTCAGTAGGAGTTCACCAGGGAGGAAGGACAGAGACCCTCTCTTTATAGACAGAGCATATTTGAAGGTCTAGAGAAACATGCTGATACGGTCTCACTACACCCTTAACCGCCTATGCCATACAGCTACGGGTCTCAAAGATGGAGCGAGCGCCCGGAACCAGGATTATCACTGCAAGGCTGGAAGGATATTAGAACATTAGGGAGATGACCAGACTAGAGTAAGGAACTTAGACCTGAATAATAGGCCCACTAACGCAGGACCAGTAGTCAAGGAAGGTATCAGAAGAGGATAATTCATTTTAAAAAATTTTATTAAGCTCTTATTAGGTTCAATACATATCAATTCAAGTTGGAGTTGACCCACAACCAGAAGCAGGAGGTAGGGGACTGTGCCATCTCCCATGGCTGTGCAAGTTGTCATTGTTGTGAAAAAAGAAAGTGCTAGCCCATACTTGATTCCCTAGGAATTCTGCATCCCCTGCTGAATATCCATAACATCAGTCTCTGACCATTGCCCAGAATCCACTCTAACCACATGTGCAGCAGAGGTGTGCAGTACTCACCCACATCCAGTTTTTCTCTCCTTCTTGATGCACAGGAAGTCTACACTCCCCAGCTCCCTTGCAGTTAGAGGGGCCCATGAGACAAGTCACAGCCAGAAAAATGTGAGCAGAAGTGCTATGTTTCTTCTAGATTCCTGCATAAAGAACTGATCTCTCATCCTTTGCCTTGACAATCCTAGAAGCCACAGGTTGAGGTGGCAGCCTAACAAGATAGAGGGAGTGCTGCCCAGAGAATCGCCTACCCTGTATTGGACTTCATGAAAGCAAGAAATAAGCCATTTTTTGTTTTGTTTTTTTGCCTTAAGCCCCTGAGATCTCTGGATTTATTTATGAATACAGCATAACCTGGCTAGTGCATATACAATATATTCTATTCCAAGCCTGTGCCCATCACTGGTTTTGTTTCTACTTCTGTTTCAACCCTGACACTCATGCCAACCTCACTTCATTATTCAGTCAAGATTAAATCTGCTAAATCTAATCCAATAGTACGCACATGTGTGACTTCTTCAGTCAGTCATTAATTTTCACATTTTTAAATGAAGCTATAAACAAAACTCCTTGACCACCACTTGAAATGTCATTGTCTACATTTGTCAGAATGGCCACAGAGTCTGAGCTGTTTCCTAACACATCTTCCTGCTCTAAGTGGAAATCTAACAAGATGAACTTTCCAGTAATGAGGCTTGACAACCTCGCCGCCACCAGGAGAAGCAGCCGTCAGGCCAGGAGAAAGGCTGCTAACTTCCTCTCTGGAGTGTTGATTAGGCTTCCTGCAAATGGCTTACTAGTGGAGGGATTCTTATCACTCCTCCTCTGAACACTTTGTGAATCCTGGTCCTCCCTGCACCCACCACACACACCCATCACACACACACACACACACACACACACACAGGATATTAGCAAATTCCAACACTAACATTTCCAAAAGAATCTGTGTTCAGTGCCGATGCCCCATGTTATGAGAGGGCTACATTCAAGAAGTATTAGATGGAAATTCAATCGTAATTAGAGAAGAATGTCTTTTGGTAAATTCCAATTTGTTTAGGTTGTTTCCTTGAATGGAGATGTACACACTTCTATAATTCTAGCTTCAACTTGATGGTTACAACTTTCAGACAAAAAAAAAAATAGGGAGGAAATTGTCTTTTAATCTTGAACACCAGTTGGGCAGTCAGACACCAGACCTAAGCAGACAGGACAATATGCTTCTTTTCATCAAGGTCACTTTAAGAAATACACAGTGAACTGGCTTAGCAGCAGAACAAGCTCAGAAAGAACTGGGCTCAAAAGCAAACAAAATGCACAAATAGTATAATTGCCTAAAAAGCCATGAAGTTACTGAGCTAAATATTTTAAGGACTAATATTATTTAAGGTGACAATAAGCCTCACTTGATTAATTTAAATAGTTTTCAAAACACTTGTATAACATTTCATTTTTCAGGGTATAGCCAAATCCCAAGTACAAATAATTAGCATTATCCAAGACAAATGTCTTGAATTCCTCCCATTTCTCCTCATCCTGTGACCTTCCACTCCTTCTCCTCCAGCCATTCCTAGAACTTCCTTCTCAGACTTTGATGATGCAATCTGGAGGCATCGATACAGATTACCACATAATTACTGGTATATTATATGTCTTCTAAAAATGATTTTTTACATTTGCTCTCAGTTTGTAAATAGAAATACAATTACAGATTTTATATATAATCCCTAATTATTTCTTATAATTATACAGGTATACAAACAGATGTACATTAACTGGTTTAAGTGTGTCCGTCCCCCCCAACCTTTTTTATGCTCTGGCTTTCCTGTTTTGATCTCTCACGGTACCATCAACCATCTCTTAGAATTTATGGTATCTTCAAGCACTTCTTTCAAAAGAGATAAACAAGTAAAGCCTTGGCTAGGAGAACTGCCAATAGAAATGTTTTGAAACTTTGCCTACCAGAGAATATATTTGTTGCTTTCACACATGAAAAGCAACCTGGCTGGGTATAAAATTCTTGAATCACAGCCTTTTATAAACAAAACTGTATAGATATTGCTTTGGTATAGCTATCAGAGTGGTATAATTCTGGATGATTTTATCTTTCTTCTTTTAGCATTTTGGCATTATCTATTTGTTCCTCACTGGACACATGTTGTAATAAGAAAAAATATATTTTTAAAAAATCAATAGATTTGTGATGAGTGCTGATTATTACATACCCACATTCCGCTGGATATTGAGATGCATGCCAATAATTGCTGTTGTCAAGGAGAGAATTCAGCTCTAAGTTACATATAGATTATTGATTATATAAATGAATAATATTTCTACACAATAATTTTATAATTAACAAAAACCAACCCTGGGATTTAGTAACATATTATTTAGGGTCGGGGGAGTAGTGCCTCTGAAATAAATAATCAAATGAAAACATCAGAAGTCCTCAAACCTCTCCAGATCTTCCACAAGGCAAGACTGTGAAATCTGAAGTGGCTTACAACAATTTAGCTCTAGCTCTAGCCTCCCTTAGACTGTACAAACATATCACCTCTTCAGAAAGACAAGAACCCATCACCCCCCAAAAAAGAAAGATGTCAAAGCTGATTATACTTTAGAGGAGGTCAGATGGCGAAAGACAAAGTTGTTAAAAACATACTATCCAGGTTCCGAAAACCCGGGTTCTAGTCTGACTCTACCATGAACAACGTGTAAGTGACCCTGAACAAATCCACTCCCATGTGCTCTTGCCTTCTCATGAGCAAAATTAGGCTAAGAATATTATCTCCCTCAAGAGACTGTTGCAAGAATTAGTAAAAATGAAACAGTACCTTGCATACAAGAAGCATGAACCAAGTGTTCACAAAGAACAAATGAGCGACACAAAACAGGAGTTACAGGTTGACTTCCACTATTTGTCATGTCCCCCAGAAACATCTATGACCATTGAGGTGGTAGGGCAAGTAGCCTTACTATTATCCCAAGCCAGTTAGGCAAACTGAGGAAAGATGATGGGGGCTGATTCAAGCCATGGGACTTGATACCAGAACTAGATCCAGCTCTTCTGGTCCACTGTATGTGCCCTATACTCAGCCTCCAACCTGCCCTGCCACTGAGTTTGGTCGCTCAGAGACCTGAACCACTGCAGATTTTGTTACACAAGGACCAGGTGAAGCTGCCCTTAGTCTGAAAAGTAAATACAGGCATACCTCATTTTATTGTACTTTGCTTTATTATGCTTCACAGATATTGCATTTTTTTTTTTTTTACAAACTGCAAGCAAGACCCTCCACCAGCAAAAAGATTATGACTTGCTTTATTGCAATACTTGTTTTGCAGTGGTCTGAAACCAAGTCCACAATATCTTTGAAGTACGCCTGGGGAGAAACAGTCCTTAAAACAAATGTCAACCAAGGAACTTATATGCATATATGAATAACCCATGAACACAGACTATAGCGGGATGAAGACCTGGGGAGTGGATGGGAGTTGGGAGGAGCGGGATCAACAGAAGAAAAAAGCAGGACATCTGTAATATTTTCAACAATAAAGATAAATTTTTTAAAAAAAAAAAACACCCTAGCCAGTTTACTCAGTGGTTAGAGCATCAGCCTACAGACTGAAGGGTCTCAGGTTTGATTCTGGTCAAGGGCACGTACCTCAGTTGCAGGCTGGATCCCCAGCCTGGGTCAGGGCACGTGCAGGAGGCAACCAATCGATGTGTCTCACATCGATGTTTCTCTCTCTCTCTCTCTCTCTCTCTCTCCCTCCCTCCCTCCCTCCCTCTTCTCTCCCTCTCCCTCTTTCCCTCTCTCCCTCTCTTCCCTCTCTTTTTTCTCTCCCTCTCCCCTCCCTTCACTCTCTCTAAAATCAATGGAAAAATATCCTCATTCCTTGTGTGAGGATTAAAAATAAATCAATGGAAAAATATCCTCAGGCGAGGATTAACAAAAACAAACATCCCCCTTCACAATGAGGGAATCCTACTTTTTTTTATCAGTTTGTCAGGAAAAGGGGGATGTTTTGTTTGTTCTTCTACCTAGGAATTATAGATTCTCAACTTCTTTCCTTTCAAGAGGAAGTAGGTCGAAACCCAGAACCAGGAACTCCACATGAAGATTTGACATTGCTATTTAAGGCAATTAGAACGAAGTGAAGTAGCAATTTTTCATTTCACCTAGCACAGTGGTTCTCAACCTTCCTAATGCTGCAACCCTTTAATACAGTTCCTCGTGTTGTGGTGACCCCCCAACCATAAAATTATTTTCGTTGCTACTTCATAACTGTAATTTTGCTACTGTTATGAATCGTAACGTAAATATCTGATATGCAGGATGTATTTTCATTGTTACAAATTGAACATAATTAAAGCATAGTGATTAATCACAAAAACAATATGTAATTATATGTGTTTTCCAATGATCTTAGGCGACCCCCCCAAAGGGGTCGCGACCCACAGGTTGAGAACCGCTGACCTAGCACTTGTTGGAGAGCTAGTCTCTCTTAGCTATATGATCACACAATCAATTTTTTGGCAAAATTAATCTAAATAAAAAGAAGTTTTACTCTCACACTCACTAACCAATGTTAGGAAAATCCATGGGGCTCAACACCTGCAGTATCCCCAAAAAAAACCTTTAAAGGGGGAGGGACCATAAGAATACAAGCTACAAAGGCTCCTCCACCTACCATCCAGGTGAGCCTGCACACATGCTTTACTCTCTGCAAGCAAAGTGTTCTCATCTACACAATAGAGAGGTAATAGGACCTACCTCATAGGGCTGTTCTGAGGATTAAATGAGAACATATATCTAATGCACTTAGCACAGTGCCCTATATGGTTATTCTGGGATCCATTATCACAGCCAGGCAAGAATAAAGGCCCCTATGCTCAAGTAGGGGGTCTCCATAAGTGCTGCTATGTCAAGTTATGTACAAAGTAATTGTGCCAGTCCTGATGGGTCACATCTGTTTACCTGAAGAACTTCCTGTGTCAGACTAGAGAATAGGCTATTTGTATGTTCCCAGGACCAGCTCTTGATTCATTGTTTTTGTCGCACTCCTCAAGCTTTGTCATGGCAGCCCTGCATCTTGCCTCTATGATGAATCATTGTCTTGTAGGTCTGGTGTCTACTTGACTTTTAACCTTTATTGGCCAAAGTCATAGAGTCCAAATTTGTTTGCTTCCATATTTCACTGAGGATGCAATTTGAGAAACAACTGTGGTGATGGCCTGCTGACATTTATGCTAAATTCAGCTAGAGGATGACCAAAAATCTCTATTTTGCCCCAAAGAAGCTAGATCCCTCAGAATTCCAGAAACAAGAGAGACACCAGATCAACCCAGAGCAAGGGGAGCCTCTTCTAGCCTGGGATGTGAGAAGCTCCCAAGACTGCCAGGAAGGAACCATCTCACTTGGCCCAGCTAGAACTGGCTAGTTTTGACCTTCAGAGGAAGGAACAGCGGGGGAGACAGGCAGGCTCATGTACCTGGTCCTGGCTGGCTGTGAGCACCAGATCTCCAGAGCCTGGGTGCCCTCTCTTCTGTGTGCATTTCACAACCTCTGGAATCCATTCCAGGTGCACAACTGTAGAGCTGGCAGTTAGACTGTCCTTACCTCCTCATGGTCTTAGGCTAAAGCTGCCAGCGGGATCTGTTTGTTCTCCCATTGACAACTCCTCCTCCCAAAATTGGGTTTATTCTCAGCATGGAGTTGATGAGTGCAATTGGATTGAGCAAATGCTATGATTGAGTAATACAGGTGCCCCTTCGCCTCTCAAAATCTACGGGGGATTGGTTCCAGGACCCCTGCAGATACTCAAGTCCCTTATATAACATGGTGTCGAACACTGCACAGTGCCTGAAAAGGGATAATACCCAAGATATAACCCACTGCCAGCCAATGAACCAAGTTAAAAGGTTCACACAGCAACTCCTGCCTCCCTGTGACCATGGAAATTTGGAGGGAAACTTCCTAATGATCCCATTCCTCTCTTTCCTGCACCTCTCCCCATATGCTCCCTAGACTTCCACCCCCAGCACCCTATATATCCTTCCTTCTCTCCCTTTCCAAATAACTCCTGAAAGCATGGCACTATACAAAGAGCCCAAAAAATGGAAATACAATGCTAATCACACTCTAGCAGACACTTCATAATAATTTTGTAAAATAATACTTCACGTGTGACCTCCTTGGAGGTGAGATGCATCCATGGCAAAATAAAATAAAATATAAAAGTCTAATTCAGAGACCCAGAGCAAACATAAAGGGATTGGAAAGTTCATACTGCTTCTTATGAAAGCAGGACTGAAAGGCCCTAACTGATATGTTTCTCTGACTTTTGTCAGCAGAGCTTACAACCTGGAAGCAGTCACACAGTGGAATATTACACAAGCTAGAGATAACTGTGTGTGTGTTTTGTTTCTTTTCTTTTGTCCGTGAGATAAAGAGAGATACCAGTGCCTCCCCTTCAGGAGCCCATTATGGCCAACAGCCCCATGATAAGCAGAGAATCTTCTTTCCCACAAACTTCGCGCTGTCGAATCACAGAACAAAGGCAGGAGGCTCCATCCTCTGCTTGTATTCACTGGGGCAAGGATTCTGCCCACTCCTTACTCGCTGTCTGATTTCTCACCGAGGAACATTTGCAAGTTGAAAGATTTATATTCTGTGAAATATTTCACTTGTCATCAGCTGGGGGCTCCAGGCTCCCCGGCGTGCAGGTCAGTTCCGGGAAGGTTCCCAGAGCTTCCCTCATAGGCAAGGCCACACTGCTCCCAAGTGGCTTCTGTGGAGAAGCAGGAAGCCAGGCATGGCTGTGGCTGGAATGCTCTTCAAAGTCACCCTGGCCTGCCTCCCGGACTACACGTCCATCTCTGTGAGCCCAGCCCCAGACCCTTCCCAGCCTCCATCACACGGGAGAGCCCAGCGGCTTACAACTCCAGGAAGGCTCTCTGTTGTGGCAAAGGGGCCAGCCATTTCATTTTTTTAATACACCTACAAAGCTGCAGGGCTGGTCTGATGAAAGAAAGTCAAGAGTTCAACCTGGGCATCATCATAGTGGGAGTCTGTTTAGACACAAGTGTAAGAGGCCCTCCCCACCCTACAAAAGGGAAAAAAAAAAGCAAAAGGAAAGAGAAGGCAAAAGTAATTGCACACAAAAAACACAATGATCAGTACTGATCCCCATAGCACTGTCTGCAACCTATTTACAGTGGTTGGGGAAGGTAAAGCCATCTTGAGAAGCAAAGTCTCCTTCAAGCTCTTCCTATTCTCAGCAATGAACAATACAATCTATCTTTCTAATTAGTGCTCTTGTAACTCTGATTGTTACTGCACCCCAAAGGGGATGATGGGCCGTTGCTTCTAGTACTACAATCATCTGTGCTCAAAGTTTAGAGCCATTTCACCTCCTTAATTCTCAAGTGGCAGAAGCTTCTTGGTAAAATAAGACACCTCCCCCCGCAAAAAAAAACAACCCGCAGAAACACCACCCAACCCTTTCCATTCTTGAATCACCTAGGCCCTACGCCTCTAGGGCCTATGGAACTCTTAATTCTCCAAAGCCCAGGTGGGTAACTCCAGACCAAGGAAGTCAGAGACTCCGCAGGTGACCCGGGCATCAGTTCGGCAGGGATTACCACCTGCAGACAAGTGTGAGAACTGCTCTCCTGCACGAGCATTCCTAACTCTAACTGCACAGAAGAGTCAACGGGGAAGCGAAGCCGTCCACTCCTGGACCTCAAAGCATCCCATTTGCCATCGCTGGGGATGGCGCCGGAGTGATTCAAGTTCCCAGGTGACCCTAAAGTTAGAGTATCTGAATACATGGTTTGATTTTTATTACAAAAATGTCATATATATATGACATGCATAATTCCAAATCCTACCTTCCAGGGTAAGCACAGTCCATCGCTTTCGCTGAGGTGAGGATGGAGGGCATCCGGAGGACAGGTAAGTGAGGGGAGCCGGACTGAGCGCTCCTGGCCGGATCCGCGTCACCTTCCTGAGCTCGCTCGGTTCTGAGGCTGAGGCTGCGCCCAGCAGCGCGCAAAGTGCGTGAGCCGCACCCACGCACATACGCACTCCCGCGTGCACACGTGGTCTCACACACGCGCACGCGCGCCCGGGACACGCGCACGACCCCCCCGCACAGACACACGTCCTGCTTGGGAAAAGGCCTGGGGAAGGAGCTCTGCTAGCCTTCTCATTACGAAAAAGCTGTTTTTATCTTCTTTTTGCGGGCGCTTGAATTAAAAACGCTTTGCTCACCAAAGCAGGGGTGTGCAATAACGGATTACCTGAATTGGTCATTTTAGCAGGTGTGTGCAATAACGATTACCTGAATTGGTCATTTTAAAAATTAATCACAGATTTCTGTAACTCCCAATCAGAGCTAAAAGAGAGAGAGAGAGAGAGAGAGAGAGAGAGAGAGAGAGAGAGAGAGAGAGAAAGAGAGAGAGAGAGAGAGAGAGAGAGAGGATGCTTATTGAACCTAAGCAATTTATCTAAGATAATATTTTTTAATTTGAGAAATTTGACATACTAAAATACAGGAAACAATCACCTAGGGATATTTGAGAAAAGGAAACAAGATAAATTCCCCTAGGCCAGCCCATTAAAGGGGGAGGGGAGCCCTAAGGGCAAGGTCCCATTGTAATGCCACAATTCTTACGATTTTTATTCTGCCAGTGATTATGCATGAATCCTTCTCAAATCAAGCTATCACCTCTGGGTCCTGCTTTCCCATTTGTAAATGAGGGGAGTAAGTCTAAGGTGGGGTTTCTCAGAGTTGGCACTATTGACATCCTGGACAGGATATTTCTCTGTTAGCAGCATCCTGGGCCTCCACTCACTAGATATCAGTAGCACACACTCCCCTCTGGCCCAGTCAGTTTTGACAATCAGAATGTCTTCAGACATTGCCAAATGTCCCAGGAGGAACAAAGTCAGCCCTGGTTGAGAATCACGGGTTCAAGGTAATTTTGAAGATCTCTTTATTTTCAAAAATTCAGAAAGTGCCTGGAAAAAAACGAATTTTGACATATCAAAGGAATGTAGACATTAAAAAGCCAAAGATACGAACGTGTGGGATTGTCCTGTACACAAAGGTTCGCAATCTTGGCTGAATATTAGAATCACCTGAGGAGCTTTTCAAATTAGCAGGCTCAAGGTCAAACACAGGGCCAATTAAATCAGAACTCTGGGAGTTCAACAGAGTTTGTGACTCCAGTGGGCAGTGATTTAAGGACTTTAGGAGAGATTACCGTAGGAGAAATAACAAGAAGTCTGTTCATCATTTCTTATGATTCTGATATTTCATTTTGGTTATTAAGAAAAACTAAAATCCAGTCTATGCTGGCATTTTGCAAAGCACTGGAAAACAGGCCGTCTTGCATCAGGCCAATCTCAAGCGTTTGCTTTAAATGAGACCTGTACCCACTTCCAGGAGAAGTACACCAGCATATGGAGATCTAAACAAAGTGGAAAAGCTCAGTGTCTCTGGAGGAGGTGCCACCACTCATCCCTCTGTTCCCTGCAGTGATTGACCTGAGACCACACCAACCATTCTCTCCAATTTCTGACTGCCAATTTTGTGTTAATCCTCTTCAACAGAAATTATATGTTTCAGTTTATCAAGTAAATGGCAGTTGCATCAAAAAATGTGTGCACTCCCTAAAAGAGGAAGATACACCCTGTACTCATCTCAGTGAATCAGTCTATGTGGCCAGAGTTGGAAGAGGCTTACACATGCAACCAATGAGTCAAAGCCATACCAGTCTGATTTAACACAAATGACATAAGCAATTCAAAGGGGTTGCTGTAAAGTGACTAAAGAGTCCATGATCAGCCCTGGCCCAGTGGCTCAGTTAGTTGGAGTATCATCCTGTAAACCAAAAGGTTGCCAGGTTCAATTTCGGGTCAGGGCTCATACGGGAAGCAACTGATCGATGTTTCTCTTTCACATTGATGTTTCTCTTTCTCACTCCCCCTTCCTCTCACTCTAAAATCAATAAAAACATATCCTCGGGTGAGGATATTAAAAATAAATAATCTATGTATATATAAAAGGCTAATATGCCAAGTGTCCCTCTGCCCGTCCGTCAGTTGCTATGATGTGCACTGACCACCAGGGGGCAGACCCTCAATGCAGGAGCTGCCGTGACATGCACTGGCCATTTACAGAGAAACCACAGCGCAGACCTGGCACCAACAAAGCAACACTCGGCTTCCCCCAACTGGGACACAGGTCCCGCCACCACCCCAGAGCTACAGCCCACCAAATCGCAGCCAACGCTGCCAAGACTCCATGGCCAGCCCAGAAACTGTCGCTGTAGGTGCCGAGTAATGACATCACGTAGCAACGCCTGGCTTCCTCTCCCTAGTGACTAGCCTCCTTGCAGTTTCTTCAGCCCAGGAACACAACTTGCTTTATAGCCAGGTGGAAACATTTACACTTTAACCAAATGTCTGTTTGGTTAAAATAGGAAGCGTTTTCCTGTGCCTCATCTCACTTGATCCTCACAGAAGTCCTGAAGTAGGTAGATAGGAGATTCAGTGGAATCCTATTTTCTTTTCATTAGCCAGAAAATGGAGATTTAGAAACCTTATAAACTTGACCAACTGAAAAGAACTAAGAAATGGTGAACCTTGAAAATGACTTCAGGTTTTCTCACTGCGCAGAATATAGTCAAACACTGCTGCAGTTAAATATTTCACCCTTTGTTCTCCCTGCGTGATCTATAATAATAATCTGTTTTGTGTTGATATTTACTGCTGTGTTGCTGACAATTACCTGAAAGAGAAGTTGGGGTGCTTCACTAGGCTGGAAAAAGTTTAGCTAAATCAGAAAGCAGGTCTAATTAAACAAGTGTAGTCTATATCTATAAAAGACTAAGTTGACTCGTGCATGTGCGATACATATGAAGCTCTTGCTGGCGCCAATTGCACACGTGTGTTTCCATCTGTCATTGTTGATCATGAATTTGGTTGACACTTCAATTATAGAGAAAAGGCAAATAGCAATATTAAAATATTTCTTCTAATTAATTTCCTTTCAATGTGCACAAATTCGTGCACCAGGCCACTAGTAATTAATTAATTAATTCTTTTTTAAAAATCCATGGCCATTTCTTGGAGATGCTATGCTTATTGACTTGGTACTCCTTGCAAAGTGCTCAGTCACCTAACAGGAAAGCTGTGACATAAAAATAATGTGTGCCCTGACCAACAGTTCAGTGGTTAGAGCACCAGCTTGCACACTAAAGGATTGCTGGTTTGCTCCCCACTCTGGGTCAGGAGGTATGTGGGAGGCAACCAATCCATGTCTCTCTCTCACATCAATGTTTCTCTCTCCCTCCCTCCCTTCCTTCCATTCTTTCTGAAAAAGCAATAGAAAAAAATATCCTCCGGTGAGGATTAACAAAACAAAAATATATAACAAAAATAAATAAATAAATAGTACAGGAAAGGCCTGTGGAGGGGGTAGGAGTGGTGTGGAGAGGGTCAATGGGGGACATCAGTAATACTTTGAACAATAAAGATAAATTTTTTAAAAACAGAAGCATAAGAACATTTTAGGATGAGGAAGTCATTCCACAGCTTGATTATGGAAATGAGTATACAATTGTTTAGAATTATCAAAATTCCTCAAATTTAAAATGGATGAATTATATTGTATATAAATAACACTGTGATTTTTAAAAAAGTAAAATGAAAAAAATTATGCAATCATAGTTACTGTAATTTTTGTTTGCTATTACAAGCAAATATCAGTGGCAGCCAAAATTTATTGAACACTTACTCTGTGCCAGGCCCTGTGCTAAGCTTTTTATTGTAAACTTCATTTAACCCTCACAACAACCTAATTAGATTGGTATTATTATTATTACAATCAAGGAGACTGAAGCTTAGTGAGGTTAAGTGACTTGCCCAAGGACCTGCTGCCAGCAGCCACAGGATGGGAATTAAAACCCAGATAATCTGACTCTGGAGCCTAAATTCTTGAGCATCATGTAATACAGCCTCGTGAGTCTTCGATTCAATTGTCAGATCATGAAACTAATAACTTTGCATAACAGTCTTTCCATAACAAATTTCAAAACACTTTTAAAGCATGTAGTATGTAGGCTCAATAAGATCCAAATGGAGAAATGCTATCCCAGTGTTCCCCAGCACAGCTTCAGACCACCTCAACCAGACTCACCTAGGAGACCTTATTTAAATGCAGAGTCCTGGACCCTTGCTCAGACCTATCATATCAATATTGCATTCAATCGTGCCTGTAAGACTTGAAGAAAGAGAATCTGTCTCTCCAGAATCAAAACACAGAGAAACTGGCAAAGATTAATTTCAAGAGCCAGAAGATTTCTAATAAGGCAGTCCCCTTAAAGATCCCCGGATATATTTTAACATATTCAATTTAGGACATAAACCCACTTACCCAAATACATTGTACTTTGCATTGAGAATCTGCCTTCCTCTGGAGACCAGAAATCTGCTTTATTAATATAACTTAAGCTGTTATTCAAAGCTTTTCAACACACGAACACACACACACACACACACACACACACACACACACACTCATCCCTACAGGAATATGAGTAAACACTATGAAACCAGAAAATGAAATTGCTCTCAAATAACCATTATGACTTTTCTTATATGCTCACATTACAATAAAATTCAGAGTGAGAGCTATCAATGGAGATGGAAATTACAGACCACGCGTTCCTCTGCCAGATATGAGCCCTTAAGGGCTGGGATGGCATCTTATTTCTCTCTGTGTCTCTAGTTTCAAGCACATAGTAGGCAATTAATCCAGTTTTGTGTTAAGAAAGAGAAAGGAAGAAAGGAAACTTCAAAGGAATCAGTGAGCAAATCAATTCCCTGATGAGAAGGAGCCTCACAGGTCATCCATCTCTTCCCCACGCAGCCTTGGGACAGGACTGCTCTCTGAATATAAGAGAACACAGAAGGCTTTTCTTTAACCCACTGGTGTCTCTTAGCTTCTTCAAATCTTGAGGCCATGCCTCTTTGCAACAAAAGATAATTAGCCCGACCTCTCCAGCACACACATACACCCCAAAGAAAGCCTCCAAATGAAAAATGAAAACCAGAATAAAACATGTAGAGCAAGGAAAGAGAGAGAAGACATATTGTGGTTTAAAAAAAAAAACAGAAAAACACAATAACAGTATACAACACACCAGGGGTTAGGAAAATACCAAATTTTCATTTTACAGCAAAGATTGTGTTGAGTTTTGTTTCATTCTGCTATTCATGAGTTTCATATTCTTTCTTACATTAAAACATATTTATGCTGCTGCTTCATTCCCTCCAGTCCCTGTGCAACATGAATATGCACATGGCTGCAAATGTATACACACACACACACACACACACACACACACACACACACACCTACATTGTGCACAAATATTGGCCTCTTGATCCCTGGAACTCATGCAATTAGATAATTTCCAAACTGCTACAAAATGAATGCTAGGGATGTTACTGCTCAAACAGCATCAAAAGAACCTCTGTGTGGGTTTGGTTTCCAGCCATTGGACTAAATCTGGGTTAATATATTCAAAACATTTTACTCAAACTTCCACAGTCACATCAAATCATGAACATTCAGACCTTACAGAGACCCTGGAATCATCTGCTTCCAAATCTTTCCTTTTACAGGGAAGGAAATCAAGCTCAAAGGGAAACTGCTTGCCCTTAATCAGCTATTGGTGCCTCAGGATCCAATGCAGTTCTCTCTCTTCTATACCATATTGGGACCAATATTTTGTACTTAATAGATAGCTAGCTGGCAGTTCAACGGGAAAATTCATCTTGAGTCCTCTTGGTAATGACTGCAAGATCTAAATTCAATTTCTATAAATAATTGCCAATTTTTGTTACAGTTTCTGAAGAATGCTGGACTCCAATAATCAATATTATAATAAATGAGGTCTAGCTCTTCTTTCTTATTAGCCTTTTTTAAGTGCTAGTGGCTAATGGGAATAAAATATGAAAAAGAAAAGAAGCTTTAAGGTTTAGAAAATCAACAAACTAGATATTCACATTGGCTGCATGCTTTCACTTCATAACTCCAACCCTGGATATATTTGAAAAGGTGCTGCCCTCTAACACAGTGCTTCTCACACACGAATGTCACATGTATCTGACAAAATGCAGGTTATGACTCAATAGGTCAGGGGCAGGGTTGGGGACTTGAGATTTTGCATTTCCGAAAAGGCCCCAGGTGACTGCCATGGTGCTGGTTACAGGAACACACTTAGAGCAGCATCTACAGTGACCGAGGTATCAACACCATGCGAAGCAAACCCGGTGGGAAAGAGTAAGAAGACCAGTGAGCAAGCCCTGGGAGCAATGCTTATAATGAACAGGGCAGAACAGGGAACTGGCCAACAAAGGTTAGTTACCAGCTGATAAAATAATGTCCTCTGGGCCTAACGTCTACCTTGTCTAGATGTCAGTATCAGAAAAGCCCATCGTGTCAGCATTCATGGTGGTAAGCTGTGCTTATGCAGGAAAGTCATCTTCGAGAAAGAAATCTGGAAGGACAAAGGCAGCAGAGGTTCTAGTTCTCTGCATTAACCTTTGGGAACAAGGAATAAATGAAACCAGAACACTTTCAGTTGCTTATAAATGACTTCAATGTGGAAAGATATGTAACCATTCAGCCGGGAGAGTCCAACGCTGAGTCCAGCCCTATCCTGAGTTTACTAAACAAGCCAAACCATCATGTCTAACAACTTTGCTTAGAGCATGGATTCTGTGCCAGATGGACATTTATTTCAGGAAATCAAATGGGCAACTTAATTTCAACCTTTCTGATTAAGTAGATCCTAGCGGTTCTATGAACATGCTTCCAACCTTTCCCCCAGGGAACTGAGTGGTAACATGGAGAGCATGACCGTTTATTTGGCTTAAGGAACACATTAATTTATCTGGTTTATAGAATTTAAACATCTGACGAATGACAGTGGGGTTGATTTTATTCATCAGCTAATTGCTTTGCCACCTGGAGCTGAAGCTTTATATGTGCAGCTTATAAAAGATCTGAAAAGGATCTCAATTATTCTTTAATTTGTTCCTTGAATATAAAGTAGGAAATTCTGGCTTAATCAAACATTGTCTCAATTCTACTGGGATATGTCTAGTTACCTTATAACAAGGTAAGCTTTCATTTAATCATATGATATGATAATTCCCCACTTTCAAGCCAAGTATCCTCTTAGTTACAATCAATTTTCCACTGAAAAAATAAACATTGTCTCTTTACTGAAATCCCAGTAGAGAAAAATAGCCCTTTTTAATGAAACTTGCCGCTGATATAACCACACTAGGAATGTCTGTGTAGGAATCCATTAAACCCCCTAATTTGACATTGCTGGTAAATTGCAGAATAAAGCAAGTTCCGTGAACAATTCTCTATGCACATGGCCATTCTTGGCACACATGGAAGAAATGGATAATGAGTGCGCACGCACACACACACACACACACGCACACGCACGCACAGAGCATTACTGGAATCTATTAAATCTCACTTAATAAATGTTTTAATCAAGTTGAATTCTACAATTTATCTAAGGGGGGATAAAAGAGAAAAACTAGCAGTCATGTAATTTCTTTAATTGCACCAAGTGAATCTGAAATGCCAGCATGTGCTGGAAAGCTGCTAGAAAGCCCACGACATAAAAGTGGTAACTGGCAGGCAACTGGGACACCTCCTGAAATGTAATCTTGCAACAAGCTGGAAGTTAGAACTGTAATGCCATTATTTTAATGACCCAGGGAATTGTGGATTTAAAGCCAAGTATTTGGTCCTCCTCTTACCAAGTTTACCTTTCTCATCTCCTATGTACCATATAGCTGCTAAGATGGGCTAAAAAAGCCAAACTGAAAGAAATGCAGCGAGGAATAGTGGTTGCCAATGTCTGGGGAATGGAAGAAATGGGGAGATGGTCGTCAACGTGTAGAGACTTCCAGCTAAAAGATAGTAAGTTCCGGGGATCTACTGTTCAGCATAGTGACTATAAATAACAATACCTTTTATGCACTTGGAAGTTGTTAAGAAAGTACATCTTAAAAGTTATCACTCTCTCAAGAAATGGTAATTATGTGATGGGATGGAGGTGTTAACTAACATCTTATGGTGTAATTGTTTCACAACATGTATATGTATCAAATCATCACCCTGTACACTTTAAATTTACATATGTTATATGTCAATGATATCTCAATAAAACTGGAAAAATATTTTTTAAAATACTTACAGGCAAAATGATGTGCTCTCTGATTCTACTACAGGTTAGTGCCATGAGAATGAAATCAGATTGTTTGGGTTGATAATTTTTGAAGCAAGGTGATAGATGGAAGTTGGTTTTTCTCTATATATAGATATTTTAACTTTAGGGGAAATTTTAACAAAAACATTATACTTGGTTCATTGTTCACATGCAAATGTTTTAAAAAATAAAACATGACAATTATATTTTAAGGTTGAATGAGGTCATATAGGTGGATCTTAATCCAATATGACTGATGTCCTTATAAGAGAAGAAGACAGCAGGCAGCACACACTCAGAGAAAAGGCCATGTGAGGACCCATCTGCAAGCCAGGGAGGCATCGGGAGACACCAACACCATCACCTTGATCTTAAACTTCCAGCCTCCAGAAATGTAAGAGAATGCATTCCTATTGCTTAAGCCACCCGGTCTGTGGTACTTTATTATGGCAGCCCTACTGAACTAACAGAGTCACTATCATCATTATCTGGTCCAAGTCACACTGCCAACTAAAGGCAGCGGCAGGGTGAGGGCCCAGCCTCCATGCTCCTTCCACTCGCTCCACATTATTTCCTCAAATTCCCACTGGGGTCTCTTATACTAGAAATATCAGTTCCTTATCAGGTAAGAAGAGGCTAATTTATTACTTAAGAAAATATGGAAAGTCTAAGAAACATGAAAATGTCAGAGAAGATCAAGTGTCTCTGTCTCAAAGAGAGATGCTAGTTCTGAAATCTATACCCTCCCGCCTCCCCTACCTCCATCTAGTAGCCTCAGACGGGTCTAAAGTGGCTGCATTGAGGAAGCCTGGAGCTGAGACCCTAGGCTGTGTTGTCAGGTCACAGGCTCCATCCAATACACAGGTGGCATCTCCACACCAGAGCAGGAGCGTTCCAAGGAGCCTGACTGGGCCTTGATTCATAACCAGACTTCCGCTCACCTCAGTGGCTGCCTCGGTAGTCTTGCCTTTCTGCCCCACCTGAAACACCATATAGGCTAGAAGACTCCCTATGCAGACAGGGCATTTTTACTCCACAAGCAGCTCTGCCTCCTTTATAAAATGAATGGAATCAATCATCAAGGTTTCCAATACTATGGCTTGAAAAGTGGGATGTGCAACTCATTAAAATTCCTCTGGAGATCAATAAATGGTGCTGGAATAACTAGTCACGTGCAAAAAAATGAAGTTGAACCCCTTCCTCATACCATATTCAGAAATTGACTCTAAGTGAACCAAAGAGCAAAATGTTAATGCTAAAACTTAAAAGTCTTAGGGGGGTGGGGGGAACATAGGGATAAATCCTCATAACCTCAGATTTGCTTCTTAGATGTGACATCAAAAGAAAAAAATAGATAAATTGGACTTCATAAAAAGTAAAAGCATTTGTGTATCAAATAGTATGACTAATCAAAAAAGTGAAGAGACAATTCACCAAGTGGGAGAAAGTATCTGCAAATTATACATCTGCTAAAGGATTAAATCTGGAATATATAAAGAGCTCACAACTCAATAATAAAAAGAAACAACCCAATGTTAAAAATGGCAAGGATCTGAATAGACATTTCACCAAAGCTAGGCCACTAAACACATGAAAAGATGCTGAACATCGTTAATTACTAACAAAATGCAAATGAATATCACAATGAGATACCTCTTCACACCTGCTAGGATGCTTATAAATAAAAAATATGGACAACAGCAAGCATTGGCAAGGCTGTGGAAAATTCAGAACACTCATACACTGTTGGAGGGACTGTGAAATGGTGCACTTTCTAAAACATTCTGTCAGTTCCTCAAGTGGTTAAACATACAACTGCCATATGACCCAGGAATTCAAATTCTAGGTATCTACACAAGAGAAACGTGTTTACAAAAACTTGCACATGAATGTTTAGAGCACTATTATTCACACTAGCTAAAAGGTGGAAACAAACCCAAATGTCCATCAACTAATGAATGGATAAGCACTATGCAGTATTCTCACACAATGTAATATTAAGTAGAATTAAATATTAAATGGAATATATGGAATATAAAAAGAAATGAAGTACTGATACATGCTACCAGATAGATGAACCTTGAAAACATTATGCTAAATAAAAGAAGCGATATCAAAAGGCCAGACACTACGCGAGTCCACCTGTGTGAAATGTCCAGAATAGGCAAAGCTATAGGGACAAAAAGTTGATTAATGGCTGCCCTGGCTGGGGGTAGGGTTAGGTATGGAGTTTCTTTTGGAGGGGTGGCTAAAATTCACTGTGAGGGTGGTTGCATAACTCTGGGAATAAAATGGGTGAATTGTATGGTATGTGAATTTTATCTCAGTAAAGCTCTTCTGAAAAATCCGCCAGTCCCCTCCACATCCAGACCCCTTTTCCCAGTCTTCAACATTCCATACTTTGTACTCATTCTACCAGAAGCTCATTTGTGATGCACAAGTGTGCCTCCACATGACCATCCAGGTCAAACTCACATTTGCAATCTTCTGCCTTTGGTCTTTCAAATTCTCTGTATATCCACAGTTCTTCCTATCATTCCTCATTAAGGAACATTTTACTTTCCAGAATCCCATCATTTTTTCCGAGATAACTTTTTGGTGTCTTAATCATAAATAACAAGTCTGTTTCCAATAAAACCAGGATGAAAAAGGTTGATGAGATCAAACTTCTAGTTTCAAATCTTTTGCTCCAAGCAGATGGATGTCCCAGCTGCCGGTGGAATGTGTGTTACATGAACACGCAATATTTTCTCTGACCTTATTTTCAGAGACTAACAGTTCAGATATCTCATAAGGTTGGTGATTTCTAAATCCACTGTCTTAGCATTTAAAAGTGAATTGCTAGAGCGGAAGATATCTCAATAGCCAATCAGAAAACAGAAAATTAACCTCCCAGCCTATGCTTATAGTGAACAATTTCCACCCTTTCTATTATTAACCATTTTTAAAGACTATGCTCATTCAAAATTATCTGTCTTTACCGTGCTTCCAAATTCAGTTACTGCCTGAGTTTTGTGCAGTGGGCATCTATCTGCTCCTTAGCAGTAAACCAGACCATTGTGTTGCCATAAAATAGCCCCTCGAATACTTAATGCAGTTAAAGGTGTCTTTAAGAGCTCAAGCAATTCAGCCTCCCTTTTCCCAGTCAGAAAAGAAGGAATCAAAGGAAAGAAGCAAAAAAAAAAGTAAGATGATAGAGCAGGGATATCATGGCTTTTGTTAATCTCTTTCCTCCCATCTCTCTCATACTTCTCCTTGCTTCTCCCCAAAAATATAACTTCCCTGTAAAAAAATCAATAGAACGATATTTTCTTTAAAAAAAAAACAAGATAACTAAACCATAGAGCTTATTCAGATATCACTAGTTATATGTGTTTCTCTACGCAATTTTATCATATGTGCAGCTTCATGTATCCACCACCCCAATCAAGATATAGACTCCATTCCCACAAGCCTCCTGTGTGCTCTCCCTTTATAGCCACAGCAAGCCCCACCCACCCCCCATATCGACATCCCTAAACCCTGGCAACCACGCCATCTCTATACTTATCTCACAAATATTTTATAAATGGGATAGTACAGTATGTATCCTTTTGGAATTGGCTTTCTTTTATTCAGCATGATTTCCTTGAGGTTCATCCAAGTTGTTGTGTATATCAATAGTTCATTCCTTTTTATTGCTGAGTTGTATCCCATGGTATTGATGTACCATCGTTTGTTTGACCATTCACCCACTGAAGGACATTTGTGTTTTGTTTCCAGTTTGGGACTATTATTAAGGTTTCTATGCCCTCCTGTACAAGTTTCTGAGTGAACATAGTTTTTATTTCTCTGAGTGAGCATAGGTTTTATTTCTCTGAGTGAACATAGATCCTATTTCTCTGGGATAAAGGCAATTAGAAGGTTTTATGGTGATTGTATGTTGAATGTTTTTATGAACTGCCAAACAATTTTCTAGAGTGGCTGTACAATCTTACATTCCTACCAACAATTATGAGTGATCTAGTTTCTCCACCATCTTGCCAGCATTTGGTGTTCACGACTATCTTTGTTTTAGCCATTCTGCAAGATGTTAGTGATGCCTCATGATTTTAATTTGCATCTCTAATGCTCAATGATGTTGAGCCCTTTTCAGGTGCTTGTCATCTGTATATCCTCCAGAAATGTCTGCTCATGTAGTTTTCCCATTTTCTGTTTGTTTTTTTAATGTTGAGTCCTGAGAATACTTTGTATATTCTCAATACAAGTCCTTTATCAGATGTGTGACTTGCAAATGTTTTCTCCCAGTCTGTAATTTGTCTTTTTTATTCCTGTGTTTCACAAAGCCAATTTTTAATTTTGATAAGGTCCACTTATTTCTTTGATGGATTATGTTTTTGAGGCCAAGTCTAGGAATTCTTGGCCTACTCTCAGATCACAAAGATTTGCCCCTTTTTTTCCCCAGAAGTTTTATGTTTCACGTTTAGTCCATGATCCATTTTGAGTTAATTTATGTATAAGGTGTGAGATTTAGATCAATGGCCAGTTTTTTAGTCTATAGATATCCAACTATCCCCGAACCATTTATTGAAAAGACTATCGCTCCTCCATTGAATTGCTTTGGCTTCTTTGTTAATAATTAATTGAGCAATTTGTGTAGATTTATTTCTGGGTTCTCTATTCTGTTCCATTGATCTGTGTATCTATTCCCCCTAAACCACACTGTTCTGATTACTGTAGCTGTACAATAAGCCTTAACTTCAGGAAGAATAATTTCTCCCACTTTAGTCTTCTTTTTCAAATCTGTTCCGGCTTTCCCTTTCCATATGAATTTTATCACAAGCTTATCTATGTCTACAAAAAAATGTAACTGAGATTTTGGTAAAAATTACATTAAACCTATAGATAAATTTAGAGAGAATTGACATCTTTATTGTGTTGAGTCTTCCCATTTACATTATGTCTCTGCAAATATTTAGAGTTTTTTTCATTTATTTCATCAGCATTTTGTAATTTTCAACATACAGATTTTGCACATTTTGTTAAATTGATACCTAAGTACTTCATTTTTGCAGCAATTGTAAATGGCATTGTATTTTTTACTTAGGCTCATTGTCAGTATAAAGAAATGCAATTGATTTTTGTGTAATGATTTTGTATTTTTCCACTTTATCAAAATCACTTAGTTCTGGAAGCTTTTTGGTAGATTCCTTGGGATTTTCTAGGGAGACCATCATGTTGTCTGCAAATAGAGACAGTTTCATCTCTCTTCTTTTCCAATCTGCTTACCTTTTATTTCTTGTCTTACCTTATCAGTGGCTAAAACTTCCAAGTATTATATAGAATGAAAGTAATGAGAGCAGACATCCTTGCCTTGTCCCTAATTTTAGAGGGAAGGCACTCGTACTTCACCAATAAATACAGTGGTGGCTGCATGCTTTTTATGAGTTTGAGGGAGTCCCTGTCTATTCCTAGTATACTGGCAATTCTTATCATGAATATGTGTTAAATTTTGTCGAGTTTTTTTTTGCCTCAATTGATATTTTCATATGATGTTGAACTGGTTTCTAGTTTGATTCCATTATGGCCTGAGAATATACGCTATACAATTTCAATTCTTTTAAATTTGGTAAAGTTTGTTTTATGACCCAGGATACAGTCTATCTTGGTGACTGTAGCATAGGTACTTGAAATGAATATATATCCTGCTATTGTTAGGTGTTCTATAAATGTAATTAGATCCTGTTGTTTGATGGTTTGTTCAGTTTTTCTATATCTTTGCTGATCTGTCCACTCATTCTATCAATTGCTGAGGGTGAGGTGTTGAAGTCCATAATTATTGACTATTTCTCTCCCCCACCAACCATCCTAGTCCCATCTTTTAGCAAAGGGTCCGATACTTTTCCCTCTGGAACTTAATCCTTTGGAGGGTTCAAGGCAGAGGAGCCATTCCTTTGAAGAGTGTTGGTATTTTAAACTAAGAGCCCTGAGCACTGGTGAAATGTGGTAAAACTCAAGCCTGATAAAACTCTTGCCAGAGGTAGATGCCAGAAGAGATGCAGCCACATATAAAGTTAGTCCAGGAGGCAGCAGGTGTGTCAATCAGGCAAAGCCAAAGTTAGTTCCAACCAGTAAGCTAGAAGTGGCAAAGAGCTCAACGGAGCCGCCAACGACTGAGGTCTTAACCAACGACCAAAGTTAGGAACCAGCCAAGAAGCTCAAGAACGTCAGGATCCCACTTAGCCCTCAAGTAGAAAGACCAAAGACTGTGGCCAAGTTAAGAATCGAGGAGGAGTATTTTGCCAATGAAGAGTTAGGAGATGATTTGTTTCCAGAATAATATGCACACTATACATTATGTATTAGAGGAAAGAAATTACCTTGCAAGATAATATTCATGTTAAACCTTGGATTAAATATACAAACTTTAATTCTGTACACTTTCAAAGCTTTAAGTAAATGTATTCTGCTCTATGAGTATGGGTTTAAGCTTGTTTTGTTTTTAATGAAATGAAAACATATGAAACTAAAATAAAACAGAATGTCAGGATCCAGGATATGAGGAGGACATGTGAGGGTTCCATTTAATTTCATGTGAGCCTTAGTGCCCTAGGACTCCTATGGCTATACTGCCGTTCATCTTAAAGGTATCCAAAGGAATTAACTGCTCAGCAACAGGACGATGGTGAAGAAAGTTTAAGCTGTATTTCCTGAAAATTCATATTCCATGGTTCTCATCTTATTTGATCCCTCCATCTCATTAGTCCTGGTCAGGGGCAGAAATGCCTATTAAACACTCATTAGGCAAGCCAACAGCTGGGCAAAGAGGCAGAAAAAATAGGTGACTTTAGGAAAAAGGATAAAACTTTCCTTGGTGAGTAAAATGTCTAGTAACCCTCAAATTATGTATCCTAGACTTCTAGGAGGCAGAAGACTGATATTTTCTAAAATTGTGGTGAAATACACACAACATAAAATGTACCATCTTAATCATTTTAACTGTACAGTCCAGTGGCATAAGTACATACACATTGTTCTGCAACCATCACCACCATCCCTCTCCAGAACTTCTTCATCTCTCCACACTGAAACTCTGTGCCCATTAAATAGTAATTCCCCATTTTCCCTTCCCCAGCCACTGGCAACCACTGTTCTACTTTCCAAAAAGGCTGCTTCACCTCCCAATATTATGTTATTCAATTGGAAATAACTCTGAAATAAAGCTGACAATATCCCGATCCACATTGGCAAACTGCTAGTAGCTCCTGTTCTTTGATACCAATATTCCAACCTATATGGCGAGAAACCCGGTCCAAGCCCCTGCTCCTTTCCTGCAAGTCTGGGGAAAGGCTTGTCCTGAATTCACAAAGGCACTCACCTGTGATCTGGCCTGGAGCAGCGCCCTCAATGGAATCAACCTGGAGAGACTTGGAGGCAGAGCCCCACGGGAGGTGCTGAGAACGTAGCGAGACAACCGCTCTACACACCTCACAACCACCCCCCAGTCAGGCTACTCCAGGCGTCACACTGTGCCACCCGTTGCCCCATCCCAGGCAAAGAGGAAGTTGCTGGCCTCACAACTTTTTGTCCTCTGAGGTCTAGAAACTCCCCAACATAAGGCTTATGCACGGGCTACCATAAAGGGGTTCAGGGCACCTTCCCCATCCTCCACCTTCCACGGGTGCCAGTCTACTATGTCCAGGAAGAGACCAAACAGAGCTCCCCCTATGAGGTTACTGATTTATTTTATCACATCATCTAAAGGAGGCACAGAGGCTGCCCTAAAACAAAGTGGAGCCCGGGCATTCACAAGTCCCACGGTCGATGGAAGTCGAAGTACGCTGAATTGGATCGCTGTCTCGTCACACCAAGACACTCCGCCGCGGTAATGTGCTGCTACAATTCAGGACTGGGCCCCAACAATAAAGCCGGGACTGTAATTACTATAATGACCTCCCACTGCTATTGTGTCTTTAATTAAGTCTTTATCAGTAGGCATTGGCCACTTAAACCTAACTCGCTGTAACTACGGCAGCGTGTCATCTACATTTTCACAAAGAATTACTGAATCATATTTCTGTCACCGAGATGAAAGGGGATATTTTAGCTCAAGTGCCATTTGCAGACAAGCCGCATCCAGGAAAATCAAGCTGTCCTCTAGCAGTACTTTCTGACAAGTGAAACTCAGCGGCAAGATGCTGAGGGGTTTTGTGGATGTATGTTTTGGCTTCTCCCGGTTTCTTTTTAGCACAACTCCACTTCCTGCCTACATAAACTGCAGGGAAAGAATGACACCGAATTCAGAACACACTTGATCACATAGAATTTCTCGAGGTGGAAAGGGTAGAGGCGCTGGTGTGAGGCCCTGAGATGCTGAGTGAGTTGTCCCAAGTCACAGGGTGGTGACCGACTGAGCTGGGTCTGCAACTCACACCTTCCAGCTGCAGGCTCCTTCCTCCCACTCCCCCGTGAGGCCGCCCATGAAGCTGGAAAAGTGCATTTTCCTCAGCAAGCATGTGAGAAGGACCCCGGGCCTGAAGAGAGCACATTCCAAGTTCAAGTTTCCAGTCGTAATCACTTCCTGACATCAGCACTACAGAGGGGGCTCGCATGCCTTTTGGGCAGAGCCCAGTCAAGTGGGCCAGACAACCTTCTGCCCAAAAAAGCTGCCCCGATTCAAGGCCTCACCATAAGTTGTGGGGGCTTCAGCCGGGACCTCACTCTCAGAGCTTACCTCTTAGTGAGGGAAACCCCGCACGTACACTCTGGTCCTCACTTCTCTAGGATACAGGGAGAACCTCCAACCTCCAATCCCACCGCCAACTAGTCTGAACCACACCGTCCTCCACCAAGTGGCCAGGCCAGGTTATTTGTGCTTTCACACATCACCAAAAACCTTTCCTTTAAAACCTGCTCCTCCACCCTGCCGGTGTGGCTCAGTGGTTGAACATAGACCTATGAACAGGAGGTCATTGTTGGATTCCTGGTCAGGGCACATACCTGGGTTGCAGGCTCGATCCCCAGTGTGAGGCATGCAGGAAGCAGCCCATCAGTGATTCTCATCATTGATGTTTCTATCTCTCTTTCCCTCTCCCTTCCTGTCTGAAATCAATAAAAATATATTTTAAAAAAAAAACAAAAGTGCCCGGCCAGCGTGGCTCAGTGGTTGAGCATCGACCTATGAGCCAGGAAGTTATGGTTGGATTCCTGGTCAGGGCACATGCCTGGGTTGCAGGCTCAACCCCCAGTATGGGGCCTGCAGGAGGCGGCCAATCAATGATTCTCTCTCATCATTGATGTGTCTATCTCTCTCTCCCTCTCCTTCCTTTCTGAAATCAATAAAAGTATATTTTTTTAAAAAACTGTTCCTCCAAAGGGCATAATTCCTTCCAGAATCTGGGAAGGCCACTCCCATGGTGGGGGAAGGAGAGAGAGGGGAGGAGGAGTTCAGGGGAGGGAGGCTGGGCTGTCCCCGGAGACTGCGGGCACCACAGCGGTGGGAGCTCAGGGACACCCAATGGCCCTGCAGCTCTGCTTTACTTCACCAGACCGCCAGGCACCAGAGATGCCGGGGACTTTCTGCTTATTTATGTGAGCGATTCTGACTCCGGCTGGGAAACCTGATGCTGCCACCAATTGCCGCCTTTTTCAGTCTCATCTTTGGCCACAACTGCTCCCCCTTTTCCTTGCAACTCTAATTTCATTTTTAACAACATAAAGGCTAGAGCTGGACACAGATGTGAAAATGAGAACAAAACGCAGAGCGGGGGAAGGAAGCATGCTTGGGGGCGGGGGGATTCTATTCAATTTTCTCCCACATATTTGCACCCGCTGAGGAGCATCTCAGATTTTCCCACCTCGGCAGGGACACCTGCTGCGAAGGCGAGACCCATCGTAGGTGTGGCCACTGCTCTGGCCTGCTTCTGCCACCGCACCGCCTGCGTGGAGGCAGCCAAGCCCGCCAAATCAGCACAGGATTCCACCTTGGGATGAGAAATCCAAGTTGTTCTCAGCCCTGAATTCAGCAACAATTTCAAGATGTTTCCTGAATCCTTGTTTCCACCTATTGAACAAAAGTAGCCCGGCAGCCTGGAATCTATACACGGTCTGGTGTGTAAGTGATACCAGGAGCTAGACTCGGGCTTTGAATACTTTTTTTAAAATATGTTTTTATTGATTTTAGAGAGAAGGGAAGGGAGAGAGAGAGAGAGAGACAAACATCAATGAGAGAAATATCAATCAACTGCCTCCTGCACGCCTCCTACTGGGGATTGAGCCCACACCCAGGCATATTCCCTGACCAGGAATTGAACTGGCAACCTCTAGGTGCATGGGATGACACTCAACCAACTGAGCCACACCAGCAGGGCAGCTTTGAATACTTTTAGGCATGTCTTTTTCCTCCTTGCTTGTCTTTGTTCTCTAAAGGGCTCTTCTCAACTGGAGATGTGTCAGGGAATTTCCAGATAACCCTGTCACTGGGGCCTGCAGGCACCCATTGGCTTTGCTTGCCCCTGCTTGGCTGATCACTGTGTGCTGCGTCTGTTAGACGATCCTTCCCTGGAGTTGGCACACAGTCAGGATGCATCTTGGCCAGTGCCGAAGGGAAAGGGGACTCTGAGTACAGTAGGTCTATGCTGATGAGGATCACTGCTGCTATCGTCAGCCCACACCCAGGCTGCCAGATCTCCTCTCCTGAGTCTGCTGCTCTCACAGGGAGCTTAAGTCGACGATTGTTTCTGCTAATGCTCTCAGCTGCTACCTTTTCATCTGACAAGGGACTTGGCCAAGTGATGAAAGACATAAGCCAAAATCCACTCTATGCCTCATCATACAAATACTTGGCCTTTCTGGGGCCAAGATGCCTTCCAGTGACTGACACATTTCTAGGTTCTTTACCCACCCTGCTGTGTGGACAGGTTGGGATGTTTCTCTGGGTCAATGCCAAGATCCTCCCTGGAGGGCAAAAGAAATGTCAGAAGCACAGCTCCTATTAGATAACCTGAAATATGACTAAACACATATTCACTAGGAAGAATCTCTCTTAGGTATTATTTTCACCAAACACAGAGGTAATTTTTACCCCCAAAACATAGAACAGAGCCCAAAGCACTTTAACGTGAGACAACATCATTCTAACCACCATTCAGTTAAAGTAAATTCCTGAAGAAGTTAGAGCCCTCTGGTTCAAGCACCACTAAAATTATAGATGCATTTATCCTTTGCCCCAATAAAGGAATTCCTACAGACTTACTAGCACACATGGGACATACAGACCAGGTGGGTCAGTGTAGCATTGCAGGTATGCCCCGCTCTTCGAAAGTTCGTTTGATGACATTTTGCTTTTCCGAAAGGCCTATATTAGTACCTGTTTTGCTAACCAAAAGAAATCAAAGAAGATTGTCACTTTTAAGAAAAAAGGCAAAATGCAAAAATAGCATCCAGCATTTTTGCAGCGAGCTGTTAACAGAGGCAGAACACACCCTGAGCA
Source organism: Myotis lucifugus (assembly GCF_000147115.1). Taxonomy (NCBI): domain Eukaryota; kingdom Metazoa; phylum Chordata; class Mammalia; order Chiroptera; family Vespertilionidae; genus Myotis; species Myotis lucifugus. Next base: position 3,994,648 of record NW_005871156.1, read on the forward strand.
ACGATAGTGGCACCAGGAACTACCCTCAGCATCTCGGCATCAAACCACCACAGCTTTGAGCTGTGTCTGTGAGCATCTGGTCTTCATCTCTGTTGTGTGCATTCATTAGTAAGCTTGTGTCCTAAGGTGATTGCTTCCTCACTTTACTCCATTTCAGCTTATAAAAGATTTCACAGGAACACTCTACTTTCAGATAGCAAGGGAAACCTGTGTTTTTAATAGCAAAAGACTAGAAGCAATGCAATCAGGTATTGGTTGAATAAATGATGGTATATTCATGCCATGGAAGACAATGCAACTATAAAAAAAAAGACTTTTATGTTCTGAAGTTATGAATTTAAAAAAAGGTTCAAGATGTATTATATTATAATATGATGCTTTTTGAGTAAGAAAGGAAGGGAAATAATTATATATTCATATTTGCTTACATTTTCACTAAAAAACACCAGAAAGAACGATAAAAATTTAATAATAATGGCTGCCTATAGGGATCAGGAAAGAGGCAATAAAGATTAATAAGGACCAAGGAGAGACCGATTTTAAAGCACATTTATTTTTTAAATTTTCAAACTTGTAAAAATATTAGTACTCATCCAAAAGGAGAACATAAAGAAAACTGTTTGGGGGCTAAAGTCCCTCTGCTAGTAAGTGGTAGAATTTGAACCCAAGTCTATCTGCTTCCATGTCCATAATCTTGACACCATCATGCTCTGCCTTCCCCAAAACTCAAGCAACTCACCTGCTGTTAGCCAACCAGCAGGACTGACCTGGAGACACAGGGCCCTGCTCCCACTCTCAGGTCTCCCCTATAGTGGTTCAACTTCTGGGGATTCCAAAGCATCAAGTCATTCAGGTTTGTCAGGGTTTTTTAATCTCCATCAAAGACTCAGGTAGTAGTAACAAGCCAGAGTGGGAAGCCATCTGCAAAGAGAAATAAGCCCTAACAAACATAAGTTGAGTAAGTTTAAATTTACAGCCCTTTGTAATCCAAGCATTAGAGCTCATTTGTTTATGGTGAATTGTGTGCTATAAGCCCTCCCAGGAACAAATAACAATACATTCCAAACACATTATATCTGTCGGCCTGGTTTATGGCCATGCCTTGGCTTATATTAAGGAAAGGGCTCCTTCTGCCAATACATAGCAAGGAGGCTGTTCTACAATGACTATTTTAAACAAAATCTAGAACTTGATAGCCTGTCTGCACTGATTTGCAATGATATGTTTAAAAAAAAAAAGGTAATGTTCTATCCTCAACTTCTTTTCTCAAGTTTGAAATCATCCCAATGCTGGCTGAGAAGGTATTTAGAAGAATCATTTTCAGCATCTCAAACACAGATGGTAAAGGTGTCCCCAGAAGATACAGCTGATGTGAAAGTGTGTGAAATTCCCCAACCTGTAACTGAACTGAGTAGGTACTATCAGGTTAACGGATGGACCTTAGCTCTCCCCTGTCAAGACCAATGGCACCACCATGTTGGAAGAGTAAAGTCAGAACATAATGGCGAGTGCCATTGGCCTTGACTGAATAGACTTTCTTCCCAAGGTATTGCTCTCTGCCTTAGAGTGGGACTTGCCTAAGTTCTCCCTCTTCTTAGGAAAGTTGGATCAATGCCCCTTCTCTCTCCTGAACCCAGGCCAGCTGTGTTTGCTTTGCTTCCAATAAAGTAACGCACACCGCCTGAGGTCTGTGGTTTTTCCAGGATGGGGAAAAAGAATTCTTGTTGGTAGAATGAATGTTATCAAAGGGGTCCAGATCGACAATACAATGGAATTTAAATTCAAATATGTAGAGCCAAGGTCTGCTTGATACAAGGTTATGAAATGAGAGACTATCGTCAGCATTCTTTGAGTTCCCCCTTCCTGGACCCACTCCCCTTGCTTTTGTGAACCTAATAATACCTACCCAGTTCAGTTACAACTTGGGTACCCCTCTGTGCTGCCTCCATGGTGTTAGAAATATGATGGGGCTGGAGTAAGAGAGCGAATGCCTCACAGGATCACTCCAACAAAACACGGTGAATGTTCCACTCGAGGTGTTTCGAATGAGGAAGGGAGCAGATGAGCGACTCTAGGGCAACGATTTTCAACCTTTTTCATCTCATGGCACCCATAAACTAATTACTAAAATTATGCAGCTTACCAAAAATATGCTTCTTGCCAATCTGACAAAAAAAATCGGTATAATTTTGATTTATTCATCTGTTATCGGACAGCTATTGTTGTGTTGACCATTGTCATGTTTTTATTTGACAATCTAAGGGAAAAGAGATCAGTGCCCCTCAGTGTTTTAAAAATTCTTGCTACACACTAGTGTTTGTCGCACACTTGTTGAAAATAGCTGTTCTAGGGGATCGAGAGAGCTTCCTAAAAAGGAGGTGACATTTAAGTCAAAGTGTAAAGGTTCCATAAGAGTTAGCCAAGCACTAGATTCAAGTTCAGGCCTCTGCACCACGACTAGGTAGCTCTAGGTACCAGTTACCAATCCCCATCAGTTAACCTGTTCTGTAAATTTACCTGCCATTTTCTCAGAACCAGCTTTCTGCTAGTACCCATGTGTTAAAATGATTTAAGGTAAAGCTTTCCCAATGTTTGGAAGCTACTATTCTAACACTCCCAAATAGCACTTATATTTTTAAAAAGCCCTTAATTCACTAACCTACTTAGGCTGGAGATACTGTTGCCCAAAGGAACTTTCTAGCACACCTCCAATCCCACCCCTTCGATTATGGCCTGTATAGCCAATATTATGGCGGAATACATTTAAATGGACTGAAACCATTAACTATCACTTTTAAAATGGGACTTTAGGAAAATTAATCTCCTGATTTTTGTTCCTCCCCATCCCATACCACCCACAGTTCCAAAGCTTCTCTCACACACAAGTCTCCCTTTGACCTCAAAGAAGATCCGTGCCTGGACCAGGACCAAAGCACATGCAGGAGGAGCAGAGCCACACCCCTAGAGTAGCCCCCACCAGCGTGTAGTAACAAAAGCTTATAGTTCATGACTGCACTGGTCGCGTTGGGCGCTGTGTTAAACCATGTGCCTGCATCAGACCATTTCATTCTCACAACAATCCTATTGAGACAGGTATTACCATTAGCTTCCATCAGGCACAATTAGCCGTGGAGGGTATGACATTCAAACCCAGGGAGTCTGACTCTTGAGCCCGTGCAACCGCTGCATCTCAAGCACTTTCAGTGATGAAGAGTGGAGCCTTCAGGGCCCCAGACCAGTTTGAATGGCAGCTTGGCCACTTACTGTTGAATGACACTAAGAAAATGACCTGGCCTCTTCCAGCCTCAGTTTCTTCATCTGTAAAATGGGACCTACCTCATAGGGTTGTGAGGGGATAAATGATGCTGTCCTACATATAAACCATTGACATGAGACCTGGCATTTGGGGGGCATTCAGAAATGTTCATTATTGCCATTATTGCATATTTACAAGCCTGTGTATCCCCTACCCTAATGTCATTGATGGCAAGGGTCAAGATTATTGGTATCTCTCCCCAAGTGCCCAACAAAGTGTCTACCACATAGCATGTACTAATGTTTGTTGAATGGATGGCCCAACAACACTATTTGCTCTGTTATTTCAAATGATCGAGTAAGGGCATTGGGGAGGCATGGGACAGGAGTTAGCCGAAAGCAGCCCCCACTTCCTTGACTTTTCCAAACAAGTCTGAGCCCCGGGTGTTTACTGGAATCTTTATGCTTAGTCTTCAGACGTCCTTGCTTAAAGGACACTGCAGAAGCATGTGTCTTCTCAAGGATACTTACCCTGTTGATAGTCCCTGGTAGTTCATTTTAGTTCAAGCTGTTGTTACACTAAAAGCCTAAGGAGGCAGGCGAGCGGGGCTGTTCGGTTTCTCAGGCCCTCTCTTTCACAGAAACATTCCTCCGTCGCTCAGGGTCTGCGGGTCTGCCCCGGTAAAGGGCCTCCTCTATTTTGACACACAATAGCCACTTCTTGCTCATTTCTATTCCTGAACATTCATAAATAAATTATCAAGTGTCTAAAGACATCATTCTCCAATTCTTAAATTAGCAGAGCTGTAGGCTTTTCCCCCCGATAGGAGAAAAAGAGAAAGTCGGTTTCCCTTCACTCTCCCAAACCTTCTTGGGCTCTAAAGTGCATTTCAGGAAGTTCTAACTTTCACGAGTAGAAACATGGGAACTTACAAAATAATATTTTAAATGCCCAGGTTGGGAAAGGAGAGTGGATTTTTTTTTTCAATCTTTACCGTTTCTTGAAATGTCAATGATCCTTCAAACTTCACTTTCTCCTAGAGAAATTCAAGAGAATTTTAGCTTACCTGGAATATTTGGGGAGTGCATTCCTCTCATAAAGGGAAGCATACTCTCACTGAACACAGGTAGTTACTCAGAAACACGTACGGTACTGCCATCCCACGCGCCCTTCCTCCAGGGGCGGAGCGCACACCTGGTGCGTGGCTCCCCAAGCACTGCAGGAGTGAGCTTCGCCTGCCTGCCACTGAGGTCTCCCTGCAAGCCCTCCTTCCTGCTGGGCCCACTGGGCTGGTGCCAAACATACAGCAAGCATCCTGCTCAGTGTATTAGTTTCCTGGGGCTGCTGTAACAAAGCACCACCGACTGGGTGGCTAAAACCAACAAAAGGTTATTCTCGCCGTAACCGGTTTGGCTCAGTGAATAGAGCGTTGGCCTGTGGACTGAAGGGTCCCAGGTTCGATTCCAGTCAAGGGCATGTACCTTGGTTGCGGGCACATCCCCAGTAGGGGGTGTGCAGGAGGCAGCTGATTGATGTTTCTCTCTCATCGATGTTTCTAACTCTCTATCTCTCTCCCTTCCTCTCTGTAAAAAATCAATAAAATATATTTTTTTAAAAAGGTTATTCTCTCCAAGTTCTGGAGGCTAGACGTCCAAAGGCAAGGTGCCGGCAGCACCACATTCCTTCCGAAGGCTCTGAGGAAGAATCCTTTCTTGCCTCTTCTGCTGGTTGTCAGCAATCCTTGCTGCTCCTTGACTTATGGACACATGACTCACTCCAATCTGCCTGTCTTCACATGGCCTGATCCCCTGTGTGTGTCTCTCTCTGTGTCCAAATGTCCCTCTTCATATAAAGACTCCAGTCATATTGGACTTGAGGCTCACCCTGCTCTGGTATGACATCTTAACTTGCGTATATCTGTTTCTAAATAAGGTCACATCCACAGGTCCCAGGTAGACATGAATTTGGGGGGACACTATTCCACCCAGCAAGGGAAGAAATCCATGTGAGCACAGAGACTCAGCAACTACCTATTGGGCATGATTTGAAAGGTTTTAAGATAAAAAGCCTCCTTCCCCTCCATTTTTTTAAAGGATATACTCCACCATTAGAGAGAGTTGCCTTTTATTGTCAATGCCTTTCTAGTGCCAAATAAAATAAAAGCAAAGCCTGTAATATTGCAAACACTAGAGGGATGCATAACTTATTATCATTTCCTACTCGAGTGGTCACCAGCACCCCTCTTTTTTGTTAATTCTCACCTGAGGATATTTTTTCCATTTATTTTTAGAGAAAGTGGAAGGGAGGAAGGGAGGGAGGGAGAGGAGAGAGAGACAGAGACAGAGAGAGAGACAGAGGGAAACATCAATATGACAGAGACACATCAATTGGTTGCCTCCCACATGTTCCCTGACCTGGGCTGGAGATAAATCCTGCGCTCTTAACTGGGAATCGAACCAGCGACCCTTCCATGTATGGACTGCTGCTCTAACCAGTGGGAAATACTGGCCAGGGCGATCAGCCCCTTTTCAAGCATAACTAGCAGAAGCAAGGTTTTGTTGGAATGGAGCCTGGGATCTGTGACAGAAGGGAGCCAGTAGCACAGGAAACCTAAGTATGGAGGACAAGAGACCAGCCACCAGAGACCAGGCACCCTGAAGGGACCAGAGGAAGGAAGGGGAGATCATATTCACACTAGTTCACATTCACTGAGCACCTACTATATGCCTGGAACCGTGCTTGGTGCTTCCATACATATTATCTCATTCAGTCCCCACAACAACCGCAGCATGAGGAACACATTGTCTCCCAATTCACAGATGAGAAAACTAAGACTCCATGGAGTTAGGTAGCTAGGAAAAGATTGGGGGGAAAAGCATTAATGACCAAGTTCAAACCCAGGAGCTGACATTTGCACAGAGGAGAGAAGAGGCAGTGGAATGCAAGATTCCCAGGCTCCCTTCTGCTGTGAGCCGGTCCAGCTTGAAGCTCTCTCACTGTACACCCGGGTTTGCTCTTCTTAACTTCTGCTTTCACGTTGGCCGCCGTTTCCTATCGAGCTTCAAATGTGCCTCTGTGTGTATCTTGGAGAGAGAGAGAAAGAGAATATATGGGTCAATATAAGCAGACTCTTAAAAGCTTATACTTTATCATTGTAATAATCATAATATATTTTACTTTACAGCCACTCATAACCGAAGCCTCTGGGCACCCTAACAAAAATAGCTAAAGGAGAAAAAGGAAATTATATTAAACAAAGGAAATACGACTATAAAACCCCAATAGCCAGAGAACTAAATGAACAACATAAAACCTCCAAACAACAAAACTACAATGAAGCCGAGGGGGGAAAGAAACCTTTTCACGAGCTTTACCCTAAAGGATTCCACGCTGTGAGATCACATCTGTTTAAAGCACCATAATTTATCGATATGACATCAAACCAGAAACCAGTCATTGTAAACCTTTCCCGCAGAAACTCTCAGAAAACTAACCAGGTGGTCGATGGGGGGCGGGGAGGGGGGTGTGCGTAGCACGTAGCCAGGGCAACAATGGCTTTAAAATTTTATGTTCAAATACATCTATGTGAAGTTCCAAATCTTGGTACTGAGATGCAAAAATTGGTTCATTTCATGGGTAAACAAAATTGACAAACAAAACCTTTCTTAGCAATTATTTGGGAGGTGGGGGAGATGGTTCACCCAGTCCTTGCTGACATCTTCTCAAACTGCTGCATTGAGAGGGCCATTATCAAGACTGGGACCTCTTGCCTGGCCGGCGTGGCTCAGTGGTTGAGCGTCAACCTATGAACCAGGAGGTCACAGTTAGATTCCCGGTCCGGGTTGCAGGCTTGATCCCCAGAGGGAGCCGTTCAGAAAGCAGCCAATCAATGATTCTCTCTCGTTGTTTCTGTCTCTTTTTCCCTCTTTCTTCCTCTCTGAAACATATATATATGAATGGAACCTCTTTAGGATTAGCCACTGAGTCTCAAATACTATGAAAGTCTTTGGGGAAGGATAAAGGCTCTTTTATTTATAAAGCAACTGAGTTTCTGAGCCTATCTTCCCATTCTGATGTTGCAGCCATTTCAAATACTGTCAACAATAAAAAATATATTTTTTTTAAAAAAAAACAGACACTCCTGTTGACACACAAACCCACCACAAACATTTGTTTAGGAACCACTGCGATCTCCATACCCGTGTCTGTGAAGGCAATATCACCCCCAGACAAGTGCTTCCTACATCCCTCCTACATGCTCTCCTGTTGAACATGGGAAATAAACCTGCTGGAGAAAAGTCTTTAAAAGATATGTAGGATTAGGATCGCCTACTGGTTTACAAAACTGTTTGGTTGACAAAATAAAATATTAAAAAGCCAAACAACCCTTTGCAACTGTGTAAAATGTTTTTCAAAATATTTGTTCATCCTGGAGTACTTTCTGGATTAGCATAAATCCGGCCCCACAAATTAGGACACTCATGTCAGAAACATAGAGCCCAATGTAGCTTCCAGAGTAAAGCAGGTGTGAGAGCCGACAGAGGAAAGACAGAAGGCAGCATGTCAGGGGGACCGGGTCACACGGAAAGGTCCACGCTGTGTGGGAGGACCAGCCCAGCCTGGGTTCTCTCCCACGGGCTAGCGCTTAGTCACGGGGCAGCCTTGGAGAAGTCACTTAACTTGCCCGGGCCTCCCTTTTCTCATCTATACAAAGAAGAGAAACTGCTAAACAAACTCTGCTCTTTTTATGTTATGGAAGCCCTTGGCACCCTTCAAAAGAGTAACTCACGTCTTCCAGAACAAGCTGGCTAGCTCTCAGACACACCCTTCCATTAAAGAAGCAAGCTGTGGAACGGTACACGTAGGGAAGATAGAAGCCACCAAAACAACACTGGGTGATTTCCATGGCCCGTGGACACATGTGTGAGAGCACAGAACAGTATAGGCCAAGGCGTGAAGGTGACCTCGGGGGCAGGCCTGGACGGTAACCAGGTGAGCACACGGGGACCTTATTACTTAAATATTTCAGAAGAAACTATATTTATATATTGCTTATACATGAGAAAAAACACTTGTATTTTATGTTGCCAATAAAAACGACCTTCTGGCTTGTTTCAGGGAATATAGTAATTCTAGAAGAGTCTCTGGCAGTCCGTACATGAGAGCTGGTGTTACAATGAGGCCCAAACTTGGAGGACCCAGAGTTCTAATTCAGGACAAGTATGATTTCCTTTACAGAGCTGAACATTTCAAAGCTTGGCCCTAAACCCATTTGGAAATGGACAGTGTAAGGCGCTGATATGTGAAGTGGAGTTGCAGCTGGGACTGGGGACAACCTGTGATGGGTTGAAAACCTGGATGGGTTCCCCGTGCCCCAACATGTCAACCAGCAGGGCACCAGCCTTGCCTTCCGGCATGTACCAGCCAAGTGTGGGACATGCACCCACACCAGCACCCAAAATCAGTTTCTGGGGACTGTGATATGGTTGATGGCACCCCCTCATGTTAATCAGGACACGGAGCCTTTGGTCCCTGTCACTTGGGGCTGCTTTCGTGGTGGACTGAGATTGATCTGGGAGAGTTCAGCTTTGCTCCTCGGCTTTGCCCCCTCTAAACAGAGAGCCTCTGTGAGCCTCCCTACAAAGACCTTTCCCTTTTGGACACACCAGAGGTGCAGGTGGCCCCCGCACACAAAGAGAAGAGAAATGAAACAACCTCTCGCAGCCTGAGACTGTCTGGTGACGGAAATGGACCTCTTAGCTTGGGATGTGGAGTAGGAATCAGAGCAAAATTTTATTTCAAAGTTGGTGACTCATCTATTCAACTAACTCTTATTTAGATTGGACAATCAAAGCAGAAAACTAGAGGCAGAAAACTAGGAGATCAGTGGAATTTATACCAAAATGGCTGGGACGTTTTCTTCCATGAACAACTTTAAGAAATACGTTCAACTGCACAAATAAAATAGGAAATAGTACAGGATCAATGTCCTGTATTTAGTGAAGGGAAGGAGAAAGGCTACCGATCTCTAAGATGCAAGGATATCAGGAGGAAAGGAAGATTCCCTTTCTTTGTTCAGTCCATTTTGTACAAGCAGATCCCAGATAAAGACTCCAGCGGAGAGGAGCTATCAGTGGGCAGATGGCCTGGTGGCCTGAGTGGCTGTCAGTTCCCTTGCTCTAGGAGTCAAGCTGCACACACAAGACTTTTTTTTTTTTTAAGGAATTTAAACCAGATTAAATACCAACTATCTGGAAATAAATTTATGTTGCAATTTTTTTACTATACAATCAAACAATGGAGTCCGTTTTTATTCAATCTGGTAAACATCCTTCAAAAAAAGTTTGAGTCAGTGTGTGTGTGTGTGTGTGTGTGTGTTTTAAATCAACATTTGGGTTTAGCAAATTAGTGCAGATTTATCTGTTTTCCTGTGTATGGATCAGTTCCAGATCTGTTTGTAAGCACCAAGCTACTGAAGGATTATTATTTTTAGAATTCATATTTGTTCTTTATCCTCTAATCTGTTCGGGGGAAATGTCCAGATTGTCAACCCAACACACTAGAAAACCTCAATGAAGCAGCAAGAAAAGAAAAAAAGACCAAACAATAGACAAATAACCATGGGATATATCGTTCAGCTTTTGTTGAACTTGAAATGTGCCAAGTTGGAAGTGGGAAGGGAGGTTTGTGATATTCCACTGGAACATATTGTCACTGTTAGAACCAGCCCACATGCACCAGAGCTGCCAATTACTCCCCAGCCACCATTTTTTTCCTTCAGATTGATCTCCTGCTTGAGGCTGTTTCACACCCATGACTCTGAAGCTTCCCTAGTGGCATGTTGGCTAATTAAGAGCAAAATCCATCTCTTGATGAAATAATGCTGCCGCCCGAAAAGGAATCCTACTTTTTTTTTTAAATTCTTAATCAGGCTGGAAGGAGCCGTATTCTAACACTTGTATTAAGCATTGGAAAAAAGGTCCGTAGCTAGCAATTAGCAATGATGAAAAGGACAGCGATTTAAAGCATGTTGCGGTGACATTTTTATCAAATTAGATGAGTTTGCGAGGCCCACCAGCTGCATATGCTTATTGTCATTTACTGTTTGGACGGCAACACATCAGCCACTGAGCATCAGGAGGTGCTGAATTTAATAAGTCGTTTTGACACTGGTGTGAAACGAGCAGATCAGCATTCTGAGGAATGCGTTCACACTCTGAACAGACAGGCAGACATCCTAAGCATTCGAGGTGACACCAATCAACAGGAAGAAATGATGAAAGCCAGGCTAGGAAGCAGGCAGTACCAGTGGCAGCCACAGAGACACACCACTGAGAGAAAAGAAAAAGATACATACACACACACACACACACACACACACACCTACTATTTCTTGGTTTAGCTAGACAGAACATCTAAAGAAGCAAAGCCTAGCCAGAAATAATGCAATGTGTACTCACTGCAGACACTGTACATTTTCATTTATAATTTAAAAACCTACACGGTTCCCCTGTAACAACCATTAGAAGACGCTGATAAATCTTCAAACAAATGTTTTTGGCCCCTCATGTTAGAAACACAGCACCATTCAAAAGAAACAAACAAAAAATGTCTCTGCATGCATGCTGGGAAAAATAAGTTTTGGGTTATCCTTTCCACCTAATATGTTCGTTCTAAACTGATTGCCCAGCTGGGGTAGGGAGAGGTGGTGTTACTTGGTTTTGATTTACGGTGGGGCGAGGGTAAATGTTGCTTTCAAAACGCTTGCTTGGAATAAGAGACGTGGAAGGACATTCTGATAATCCCAGGAGCTATTTATACTGAGGGGGAGATCGGATAGCAATGTTTTAACCGTGGACCTGCCATCAGAGTTAAAACACACCAGAGAGTCGATTGCCAATTACCTTTAAGACATACAGGTGTCATGTACAGCCTAACAAAGGTGACTCGCAATTAGTTCCTGGCTTGAGGAGTTTCTAATGCCATCTAGTGGAAATGGTAAATTTGATCACTTGCACATCAAAGGAGAACCTCAAACCCCAGCTAACATGTCATCTTATGTGCTGTCATATCTTCCGAAAACTCAATGCCAGAGTCCAATCTCAAATATAACTCAAAAAAATGTTTGCTAGTTCAAAAAACTAGAACGTACTTTGGAAAATAAGACTTGCCCAGAATCCCCTGGAGGCCTGCCCACTGCAAATGAAGTGATGATTAGTGCCACCCCACACCACTGCTGTGCCAATAAGATCATTTTCCTCATCATTGTCCTGTCTCTTATTTTCTAAACACTAGGATCTAGAGATGAACTATTTGATTTTTTTCAAGCCTGGTGGGTTGGGTAAAATGTAAAATAACCTCTTGAAGTACAGTCGTGCCTCACTGAATGACAGGGATATGTTCTGAGAAATGTGCTGTTAGGTGATTTTGTCATTGTGCAAACATCATACAGGGTATTTACACAAACCTAGATGCTATAAGTTACAACACACCTAGGCTATCTGGGATAGCCTGTTGTTCCTGGAGAAGACTTGTCTTTTAGAGGTGATATGGAGGAAAGTGACATATGTAGGCTATAGACTGCTCATCTAACGCATCTTCATATACAAAGTAAAATATGGCCTATTTTGTCTTTACAATTATGTAAAGCACCTTTTGATTCCTGCATCATAGCCCCATGGGTAAGGTGCTTGGTGACCAACTTGAAAGGGAGCATAAAATCCCCAATGTTATTTTTCTTGCAGACTGTCCATTTAATATCATAGTGTACCTCTCTTATTCTTTTCTCATATGTAATATTTGCATAATTTGTATCATGTAGTATATATATGTATATATGTTGATTTTCAAAACACCTATTTTTCTGACTATAAAATATAATTTATTATTGTAGAAAAGTGTTTAAATATACAAACACATGAAGATAATTAAAATCACCCAGAATCTAACCACCCGAAGATACCCTCATTTACTATTTTATTTCTTTAGAGTTCCTTTTCTGTGCATAATTTAACACAGCTAAGCTTATATTACATATTCTGATTTTAAGTACAATTAACCCAAGAAGAGTCATTCACAAGTCCTAGTTGGAAGATGTTACAATGAGAGTCTTAATCACAGATTATATCTACCACTGGTAGTTTATTCATTTTTCATAATTACAAAAAGAACCCTATACACTCAGGTCATTCAAAATGAATTCTAAGGAGCATAAAATTATTACTCAAGTTCCTTGTCATGAGATGCTATTATATTGCTGAATAAAAAAAATCAGTTTCAGTGAAGGGGAAAAAAAAACATTTCCTGGGTTTAGTCATTCTGCAAATACAATGTCACTGTCATTTAAATACTGTAATCCTGTTTTGGAGTGGAAATAAAGTTGTTTTTATTGTGGTTTAAGTAGCAGGAGATTCTATCTGAACACTGAGGTAAATAATATTATCCAAAAAAACGTATTTCCTGATACTTAAAAAAATATCAAAAGCCAACCATAACAACTAATGGAAACTTTATAGACCCTAACTTCTCCCCTGGATTACAAATCCATTTGAAAATATCTAATACAATTAGATTTCTGATTCTGGAATCTAAACAGAATTAAAAGGTATTTATAAATCTTTACATCGTGGCTCTCTCAATCCCAAGTCCTTTATTCTTCAATTACCTGGAGTAAAACTTTAAATAATTTTTCAAGTTGTTTACAACATGCATATTGCAGAATTTTCATATTTTCTTCACAAATTAAGACAATCCTTAAATTTCAGCATTCTCTCCTACTAACCTTTAAAACTGTGGACTGCCATTGTCTTCTGGCCGTTAGTTCTGTAGGGAGAACTCTGGGACCAGCCTGATTTTTGTTTCTGGGTAGCTTGTTTTGAGCCTGGATGTTTGAGAATCTTTTCTTTGGCTTTGTAATACAAAAGCCCCAAGCGAAGTCTAGGCTTCTTTCTGTGAATCTTATCAGGACCTCTGTGAGTCCTTTTCAGTCTTCATTCAAGTCTTCATGTAAATACTCAGCTTAGCACCTGAGACCCAGTAGGAATTCAACTAATTTTAGTTATGTGGAGAGAAGTTCTACCAAACTTCATTTTATCCATTCACTTTTTGTCTGGAATAGTCAGGACCAAGAATGGTCTCTAAAAAGTTGGGGCAGTTTATAACATTTTATAGAACCCTATTTCAATGGCATAAAAATTGGACAAACGCACACACAAAAATAGAATAACTTGAATGATCACTTGCAAGCACTCTGCCTAAAAGAGAACAGGCTTCAGGCCAATATGCATTGATGTGAAATTGAAAATCCACCCCACAATATGTGCTATGTTCTTCAGACCCAGAAGCTTCCTTATGCTAGAGGCCTCAGTCCGGACATTATGCAAAATGAAATGGACATGGTGAACTGTATTAATTGTGAGTTGTTGGAACTCTTTCTACAAAGTTGCCCAAAGATACAGAGGTCTTTTTTTCTTTGTGTTATGGAAAACTTCAGACATGTGCAAAAGTAGACAAAAAGTATAACAAACCCCCATGTTCTCGTCACCCAGATTTTACAAATATCAATTCAAACAATCTTATAGGATCTAGACCTGTACCCACTTCCCCCATCATATTGTTTCAAAGCCCATCTCAAACATTATTTAATTTCATCTACAAAGATTTCAGTATGTGCCTCTATAACAGTGGTTCTCAACCTTCTGGCCCTTTAAATACAGTTCCTCATGTTGTGACCCAACCATAAAGTTATTTTCGTTACTACTTCATAACTGTAATGTTGCTACTGTTATGAATGGTAATGTAAATATCTGATATGCAGGATGGTCTTAGGCGACCCCTGTGAAAGGGTCGTTCGACCGCCAAAGGGGTCGCGACCCACAGGTTGAGAACCGCTGCTCTATAAGGACTCTTTAAAAAAAAACCAACACAACTGTAATATCACTATCACACCTAAAAGCTTAAAAATAACTCTTTAATATTAAATATCCAGAGCCAGTGTTCAAATTTCTCACTGTCTCATAGGTGTCATGCTACTTTAATAGTATATTTGTTTTAATAAGGATCCAAATCATGTCTTCATATGTCAATTGATTTTCTCTCTTAAGTCTTTTTTCAATCTATAGGTTCCCTTCAATCTTTTCTCTTGAAATTCATTTGCTAAAGGAATCAAATTATTTGTACTGTGGGAAGAAGTGGAACAAATATTGGGGGACTCCAGCCTAATGGAAGGAGCTTCAAGGAGACCAGATAGAGCTTTGTCCAGTCTGTGAGCACCAGTCTCTGATGCCAGAACCCTGCGTACACAAGCCTGAGAAGAAAAGATGGCTACCTAGTCTGAAAGCAGAGAGGGGAGGGGGCGGTCCATAGGACTGAGAAAGAACCAGCCTGGTTCTGACCTATGGGGACTTTGCCTAAGATGGGCTCCTGGAGAGGCACTGGGACGCCAGCAGTGTCCCTGTGTGTGAATCGGGTTGCTGGAAAACCAAGGGAACTACAGAGGAGAGATCCCCAGAGATGAAAGGCAGACTTGTCCCCACCACAGAATGAGTCAGCTTTAAACATCTGCCACAGCCAGAGGAAGCCATGACAGACAGCATCAATGCCAGTCCCATTAGACCCTCCCAGCCACTCCTTCTCCTTCCTCCCCCACCATCCCAACCACAGAGCAGTAAGCAACGTTGGTGGGAGCGTTGGCAGGGAGGAATGAACTTGTAAGGTGCGAAGTAGGAGCTTTCCACGCCTTACTCCCCAACTCAGAATTGCAGGTCAGAGGAAGAGATGAGAAGCTTTAATTTTATTTTTTTTTAATTTATCTTTATTATTGGAAGTATTACAGATGTCCCCTTTTTTTCTCCATTGACCCCTTTCATCTCATTCCCACCCTTCCCCAGGCCTTCACCGCACTATTTTCTGTGTCTACGGGTTATGCACATATGCATGTAAGTTCTAATTTGAAGTTTTCATTGCTTCTCTGAAAGTGTACATTTCATTTCAGTGATGAATCCTGGCTGCCCGTTGGGATCACCTGGGGAACTTTTTAAATTCCTGATGTCTGTGCCCCATCCCAAGAGATGCTGATTTCATTGGTCTGGGGAGCACCTTGGACATCAATGTTTTTTAAAAGCTGCTCAGGTGATCCTGATGGGCAGTCCAGTTTGAAAACCACCGGGTAATTCTAGATTAAGAACATTTTTGCAAACAAAAGATCACAGAGTGACCAGAAAAGTGATAAAACTTGCCCTCAATCTTACCTGGGGGAGAGAGAACAAGCCCCACAGATGGGAAGAAAGAACAGTGATATTTTATGATTGCACCCCATCAGCGTCCTCACTTTCCATATAACAGTTATATCCATCCTACCTCCTACAGGGAGATTAGAAGCCTCTTCAGAGCAAGGGCCAGGACTTAGGACTCTTTGGGATCTTCACACTGCCCTGCACTTGTCCGACTCATTAGAGAGAGCTTAGCATACACTTGTTGCCCTGCTGTTGACCTCTGACCTCCATGCTGAGAAAAGTGGAGTGCTCTTCGTTATGCACAGGGCAGACTAAGGTGACTCCAAGATAACCTTGAACTATATCTTGGAGTCGATGAAGAACATAAAATGTGAATGAGATATAGTCATGATAAAGTGACTGGAAATTTCTATCAACCAATTTCAATGGTGCAGATTTTGACATCTATATTGAGGTTGTCCCATATTTGAGTAAATATTTGTCTTACTAATGCAAGGGAAGGTCTGGCTTCCCTCCTCTCCTAACCTGACCCTGGCAGAGCAGCCTTGCTTCCTTCACACCATCACCATGACCACCACCCTCAGTCATGGGGAGCCCTGATCATTAATAAAGACAGACACTGACAGGAAGCAGGAAAGGAGCCAGGAACTTGCAAAACCATCGGCTAAATCCAAGAGCAGCTTTAGTCTGTCAACACAAAGATGTCATGTGCCAAAGTAGTCTACAGCACCAGAATCCCACAAGAGATGGTTGTCAAAATGTTCCTTATTCCCCCAAGCCCACATTTATTGTACAAATTCATCAAATAGAAGGGAGTTGATTGCCAGATGCATCATGCTCCAAGATTTGACGCTTGAGAAATTGCACTTTCCTATGAATGGATCCTGAAGCTTGGTATCAAGAAAGCTCCCTTTTCATAAACTAAAAAAAAGGAAAAGCAAAGACTCTTAAGCTCATTCTAGTACAAAATTGGCCTTCTCCATCACCAGCTGCTGTCTTTTGTCTGATTCAAAGACATTTTTAAACTAGAAATAAAATGTACTCAACCATGAGCCCAAGCCCAGAGAGAAGTCTGCTTAAACTGCATTTAGTGAAAAGAACCTTCCAATCCCAACCTCTTTTTCTAGACTTTTCCCAGCAAAGGAACTCCCCCACATGAAGGTAAATTCAGCCAAAAATGAAGCCCCTTGTTCAGTCAGATATGAAAAGCTTTATCCCATTACCCCCATAGTATGTCATCATCAGGAAGGCCAACCACCTGCTAGAGGGGTCAATAAAAAAAAAAATCTTGATATTGTACTTGCAATGCTGCTAATTATATCCAATTATTTTACCCTTTAAAAGTACTCACTGTACCTATCATCCTGGGTAGATCAACTGCACCAAGCCATGAGCCCCATTGGTTTTAATCAGGTATTAAACCCTGGAACATTAGACAAGCTAACCATTTGATGATGACGATAACAAGTGGCCCATTAAAGGTAATTTTTTTTTAAGTTAATGAGCTCTCCCCAAAGAACGGCCACGTACTGTACTGAAAAATGTCCGTAGGACCCACTGCACTTTCTCACTATTTATTTAACTTTATGTGGATGCCATAAAACTTCTTTATTTGCTTTCAGTTAGCCCATTGGTTTTGACAAGATAAATTTTTATTTAGGTCTTTGCCCAGCTACAATCAGAAACAGGAGACTCACTTTCCAAAGCCGGGCTGATAGATGGATTAATCAAAGCCCTCCCCACCCTGCTCTCCTTCCAGCAACCACAGGGATCAACAGACGGAGTTTTTCCTTAATTAAGGAAACTCAGCAACAAGGTGATTTATCGATGACGAATCTCGCAGGCCTTTTCATTGTGCGGTCACTGTTGGCCACTGTTTGAAATTTACCAACATAAATAAAGCCTCTCCATGACTAAACAAAGTTAAAGTAGCAATAAATTGAGCCTGCCATGTACTCTGGGCTAGATCTGAGGCCAACATAAATATCAAAATGCCTTGGCCGTGACACGCTTGACACAATGACATCATGCACTCCCAAACAGAACAGCTTGGCCCAAGCCAAAGCCTAAAACCTAATACAATTTCCCCAAATGAATCAAATTGCAATGGTCTAGACTCGGCCGCACTCAATGTTCAACTTCTGGCTTCCTTGCCCTTCGCTGTCGAGCGATCACATTAAAAAATAATCTATATGCCGATCTAAATTTTGCTTTTTCTGCATGATTAAATT
Source organism: Myotis lucifugus (assembly GCF_000147115.1). NCBI lineage: Eukaryota > Metazoa > Chordata > Mammalia > Chiroptera > Vespertilionidae > Myotis > Myotis lucifugus. The sequence goes on from NW_005871156.1 coordinate 4,012,368, forward strand.
TTGGCAGGAGTAAATCTCTGTTATTCTCACTCCCCAGGAATGTTTGGAAAGTTACTAAAAACTCGGGATTTATCAGCTTAAAGTCCAACTGTTCCGGTGCCATCCCGAGGCCTGCCTGCAGCTACCCTCGTGGGAGGCAGGCCCGTGGGCTGCAGGGGACACGGAGTGCTCCTAAGGGGGTGAACCTCTGCTCACATGAAAATGCCTCAACGCTGGCTTCTATCCCGAGGAATTGCTTTGCCCAAATCTAGCAACCGGCTGTGGGAAATGCCTTCTAGAAAAAAGAAAGTTAGCTAAGCAGAGCTCAACGCCTCCAACCTATTGCCACCAGGAGATGGAACCTTTCAGAAAGCACACACAGGACATCCAATTAAAAATGAAGAAAATCTAATAACTAATTGGTGAAACCATAAAAGCTGCCAAAAGGACATTTTCCTTAAACATACTTTACACAGGGCTGTATAATTTTATGTCACTTTTTATTTATGTTGCTGTAATGAAAGCCGTGCTAGGAGCTGAGGAGCTCAGGGAGAAAGGAATTGAACTCGGTTTGAAGGGGAAAGAGAAAGTCCATCTACAAAGTTTCCAACAAGATTCATTTTGAAATATGGAGAGGTTGGGGAGGTGAACTTATTTACTCCTAAAAGCCTCTGAGCAAAAATTTTTGCAATGAGCATCTTTCTTCCACCATTTTCCTCTCCACCCCCGTGGCCATAGCTGCTTAACATCTATAAAGTGGGTCCGTGGTGTTTCACATGAATTCGATGGACAAACCCATGACTCTGAGACTAATCTTGTGAAACCAGGTTTTTATTCTGTGAAATAGGTCAAGGAGTATGATTTGAGCTTCTAGAGGGATCCACGTAAAAATGAACCCCATTTTAACAAGGGACTGATGGATTTGCAAAGCTCCATAGGCCATGACAACGCCAGATTCGAAGATTCTAGAAAGGCACTGTTTTTTATTACCCAGAAGCTCGAACAGGCTCTTCCCCCCTCCCGATTTGTATGTGACAATTCAGAGAAGTCTGACTGTTGGGAAATGAGAATAAGTTATGAGATGGAAAACCTTGGGTAAACAAGTGGAGGGCCCCGGGGGTTCCCCTGGAGGGCGGATGAGGTTCTGTTTCTTGATGGGGGGCCAGTTGCTGGGGTGTATTTAGTCTGTGAAAATTCACCGTACTCTTAGGATGTGTGCCGTTTCCTCTATGTATATTCTGCTTCAATAACAAATTTCTTTCAATAGCACATGTTCAAATGAGTCTCTTAAAAGAGATGCAAAGAGTGGGTCGTGTGCGTACAAAAACGCTCCGACGCTGAGCCATTTTCCCAGGGAAAATGTGGACCGCCCCTTAAAATGCAGGGGCCCTCTGAACTTGGCTGATTTTCAAAGCAAGATGAGGTTGTTTTTAGAAACAATTTGCCTTCTATTAACAATGAAATCCAATTCGGCTTTGACTATTAGAAAGTGAAACATATATACAACTTAGAGGTCCTGCTGAAGTATCAAACAGATAGGGCATTATTTAGGTGGGCTCCACAGTCAAGGCCACTTTACACCATTACGGACCAGACTAAACAAACCTGACCCGCAGGGTGACCCTCCCGGGGTCCCAGAAGATTGGAAACTCCGAAGAGGCAGCCCTGACCAGACTTTACAGCCTGGTAATGGCATGCAAACGACACTCCGTCTCTGTCACGCAGCCAAAGGTTGGTGTTGTATATGAGAGCAATTTCCTCAAGAATTCGGAGGAAAATGTGATCCTTTGCCTTTTATGTGCGGGGTCCACGACAGCATATGTTGGAGACCCCCAAACCTCCTGACGAGTGCCCATCGAATCAGCGGCCCCGGCAGGCCAGCGGCTGCCTTTCCTGACTCCTGCCTAATCGGTTGGCAGTGGAGGGATGTCAGATGCAGGAGGAGGAGAGAGCCCACTCGCCCAGAACGAGAAAGGCCTCATTTGCAGGAAGTTGTAAACGCTGAAGCTGTGTCTGGGAAAACATCGAGGAGATTCAGAGTCACTCTGCGCTGGAGAGCGGGTTTTCACTCACACCCTCCCTGTCCTCAGCACAAGCAGTCCTGGCCTGCTTGCCCTGGGCACTGGGGTCTGGCCTGTGCTTGGCATTCCATCGCGCTCACCTAGGAAATGTGGGCAGTGAGCAGCCCTGAGTCCGGCTTCTTCAAGGGCCTGTTTCCACATGTTCCCATTACATGACTACGCACCCCACACGGGATGATTCAGATCTGTCCTGTGGGGAATTCCTTACTCCAAACAGCCCCCAGCAAGAAACTGACTGGAAAAGAGGAAGTGTTTGCTGGTGGGGTGGGGGGAGGAGGGAATGGAAGGGGAGGGATAGCGAGGGGAGGGGAGGGAAATACAAAGAGAACATAAGCTATGGCTCTTCTGCTCGGTTGAGAACATAAGCTTCGGGGATGACTTCAAGCTGAAATAGCACCATGATTCATCAGGAACCTTTTACTTTCCTTACTTTTCCTCTCACAAAACAGGCCCGGGACTTAACTCCTTCCTATGTGCCTATGGCTGCTTCCCAGAGGTCTCTGGGGCCCTGGGGAAGGGAGTTGTGTCCCAGCCTCCCGACATCCCGAACCTCTTTCCTCACCCTCCAAACGTCAGGCCCTCTCAGACCACCAAGAAGGTGTCCAGGCCCACGGTCCTGTCAAGAGCAAATGCTCTCTGTGGGCCCTCAGAAAATGACATCGACCCCATCCGGGGGTTTAATGCTGTTCACAACCTTTTGACCCCTGCCTGTCATCTTGTCAGGTGATCTCTGGCCCCACCTACATTCAACCAAGATGCTCCTTTCAGCCTGCACCACAGCCCATTCGGCCCAGGTAGGCCCCAAGCTCTGTGTTGGAGACGGATGGCAAGTGGGTAGCATCTGTGTTTGGAAGCATGTGCGTCTTGAGTTTTTTCTTCCTTAAGACAACTATCCTGCTTTCAACAAATAAAAAGAAGGTAACATGGCGCCCGGGTGGTGTAGACACAGGCTGGCGGTAAGGGGAAGGAGCCAGCAGAACCACCCCAGGAACCACGGCGTCCTTCCTGCCTTGGAGAGAGGGGAGGGCCCAGTTCCAGGCCTCCCATTGGGAGAAGCCACTGGGGACCTGGGAGATTCATTCACCTCCCAACAGGGAGAGGAAATGACTTCTTCCGAAGCACCTGGAGGCCTGAGCAGTGCCTGCTCCAGCTTCTGTCTAGAAAGCAGAAACCCCCAACCTGCGACAGCAGCAGTCAATCCCCTTTCTTCCCCGTGACAGTCGCTTCCCAAATGACCCCTGGTCCCAGGAGAGTTTAATAGAAGCATTGCTGCCTGATTGGGGTGGCTCAGTGGTTGAGTGTCAACCTATGAACCAGGAGGTCATGGATTCCCGGGCAGGGCACGTGCCTGGTTTGCGGGCTTGAACCCCAGTGAGGACATGAAGGAGGCAGCCTATCGATGATTCTCTCTGATCATTGATGTTTCTATCTCTCTCTCCTCCCTTCCTCTCTGAAATCAATAAAAATATTTATAAATAAATAATTAAATAAATAAATAAATAAATAAATAAATAAAAGAAGCATTGCTTTCAGCTGTACCCACAGCAGGTTTCTGTCCTCCAGTCGAGGGGCCTTTAGTTCACCCCTCCCCCTTCGCCCCTGCCTTCCCATCCCCTCCGGGGAATTTGGTCATACATATTGCATGGAAGGGGGGCCACAGGCTGGGCCTCTACAAGCTGCTAATAGAAAACCTTCTCAGAAGTGGGAGGAAAGGGCTGAGGGAGGAAAACAAACCTGACAGGACCCCTCACATTGTGAACAGCAATGCGCCTCCCAAAAGGGTGGGTCTTGCTCCATGTCAGCCACACAAGAGTCCTTCCTCCCAGCAGAGAGGACCTGGGGACTAGGGCTCTAGGACCCTGTGCCTGACAAACCACAAAAGGCTATAAGGATGCGGCTAGCCCGGCCGGTGTGGCTCAGTGATTGAGCATCGACCTACATGAACCAGGAGGTCACGGTTTGATTCCCGGTCAGGGCACATGCCCAGGTTTCCGGCTCTATTCCCAGTTGTGGGTGTGCAGGAGGCAGCCTATCAATGATTCGCTCTCATCATTGTTTTTATCTCTCTCCTCCCTTCCTCTCTGAAATCAATAAAAATATATGTTTAAAAAAATTTTTAATGAAAATGAATAAAATAGGATGTGGCTAATGGGCCTCCACATATCGGCCCAACTCTGGGGCTTGCCTGCTCTGTGAGCGAGGGGTGCTTGCTGCTCTGAAGACAGGCTGCCTGGGTCAAGGCCTGGCTGCTCTGCTCTCAGCTGCATGATCTCAGAGGAGGCAAATGACTCAACCTCCTCCGTAAAATGAGGGTAAGAATTGCGTCTGCTTGGTAGGGCCATTGTGAGGATAAAATGTGCTAATACATGTAAGCATGTCATACAACGCCTGATAGAATGATAACTGGTAGTATTTTGCTCTTGTTTGTAATAATGAGAATTCTCCCCTTGCCAGATTGGAGAATGGTCTAAAACAGGGGCGGGGGGCGGGAGTGGTTGGGGAGGGCTGAGGCTGTTGTTCTACCCCATCTCATGAGTAAACCAGGCACCAGCTCTCCGGAGGCCTTCAGATGTGAAGGGGAAGAAGAACGCACGCATGCGCTGAAGGAGAGGAAGGTGGTAAGAATTCAGTGGAGAGAGAATGCAAGGGTCAAAGGGAAGGAAGACACGCTAATATCTTTTAATCATCTCATGTAGCAAGCACACCCTAGGTCCGCGGTCGGCAAACTGCGGCTCGCGAGCCACGTGTGGCTCTTTGGCCCCTTGAGTGTGGCTCTTCCTAAGCCTTAGGAGTACCCTAATTAAGTTAATAACAATGTACCTACCTATATAGTTTAAGTTTAAAAAATTTGGCTCTCAAAAGAAATTTCAATCGTTGTACTGTTCATATTTGGCTCTGTTGACTAATGAGTTTGCCGACCACTGCCTAGGTGTTTTCATGAATTTTGAACAAAGCTGTAAGGTAATGATGATCATCCCCATTTCCTACTAAGAATCTGAGGCCAGGAAAGTTAAATAAGCTCCCCAACGTCCCATGGCCCCTACATGTGGCATTGGGGGTTCCCTTTAACCCCAAACCCCTACTCCTGCCACTTCCTCCCTCATGCTCTGCACTGGGGGTTCCTTCCTGCCTTTGAGGAGGGGCGAAGGAATCCTTGGATGATGCTATGAATCCAGTTCTAAGGCATTAGACACAGTTTCTCTCCCATTACGTTTACAGGAGGTTCAGTTCGGATATTGGCACCTTCCGTGCAAAAGGTCGTGAACTCCCTCCTTTGTTGAGAACAGAAGTTTCCAGGCCGTAGTTCCATGTCAGAGGTGGGTGGGAATGTGTCTGGAGGAATGAACAGACGCCTTTTAATGCTTCCCTGTGAAGAGCTCTGGCTGAGGTGTTAACACCCAGGTTCAGAATATAAAAAGCCTCAATGAACAACACTGTGATTGCCCGGGCGGGCGGCGACTTTATCAGAGGCCCTCAGAAGTCACCGCCAATGGCGCGGGATGAAACGCCCCCATTAGGAAAACTGCGATGATTTTGTGTCTAATGAGGATAATGACTAATATATTCTGTCAACAGACATGACAGCTGTCTGTACATATTTTGGAGGCGTATATTTTTAGATGCCGTAACTGTACCTCTCGCTCTTTTAACTACTACATTTTGTGGACACGATGCAATCCAGTAACAAGGAGGCTCACGGGGAAAGGGTGAAATTCTTCTTTCCAGCTGTTTCTCTCCCTGACATCATTTTTGTCTCATTATTCACTGGGATCCATAAAGCTGCCACTCGGATCCCAGGCTAAGTGATGTGCTACAGGGAAACTGCTAGTGTTGTCACTAGGAAACAAAACAAAATTGAACGTGGGGGTCACAGCATTCAGCGTCCCAAAGTGCGGTGTCCCGCCTGAGAGTCATTCTAACACGTCCTCTCGCTCGCTGACCAGAGCGCTCCCGTCTCATAAGGGACATGTGCTTCGTTTCCTCTGTCCCATTTGCCAAATTGGGGAGGATGGGAGGCAAGGAGGTGGAAAGATTTGCAAGATGGACTCTAATTTTAAGACAAAAGCCAACCCATTAAATCTTAACAGATGTTTCGCAAGTTTAGAAGATTAAGAAAGATTTCAGCATCAAAAATCAAAGAAAATACTCCATGACCTTAAAAAAGGATAAAGCACAAAGCTCTAACAAACCCAAAGTCCACTTTGACAGCTGTCTCTGCCGGAATTGACGAGGTGCTATTGATGTTTGGATTAAACCATGCCTCTGTGATCAAGTACTCAAACATGGGATGAAAGACGAATATATTCTTTAATCCTACCCACTAATTTTGTCTGGGCCTGAAAAGCAAGGTACCGAACAAATGTTGAAAGTGGCTTCTCTTCTGTTTATTGACAAAACTATTTTTATTTCATTAATTTGCCACGTATCTTATCAGCATTTAAACCAACACAAGGCAATCCATACCAGGGACTGAACCCTCCACAAACAGATGGTGGCAACTTCCAAGGCCACTAAAGGTAAAAATCAATAGATGATCATTCTAGAAAGTGAGGAGGATGTTACAGAAAAGTGTAATTTAAAAATTGGGTTCCCGTTATTCTTCTTTTTTTGATAAACTGTAAAATAGCAATGGGAATTCCAATTTTGAGCCCGGAGAGTTTTAAAAGAAAAGAAGAAAAACTTTCTTTCTTTCTTTCTTTTTTCTTTTTTTTTAAGGAAAGGGTGAAGAGGCAATTAAGTCATTAATTACTCTCTCGCTGTCCAACCCATCAAACGTGGTCTCTGCTGTCTTCATCAAAGGTGGAGTTCACTCTACTTTACAGTAAGTACCTCTTAATAATCTCATGTTTCAAAAGCTGCGCTATGAGGAATTTAGATGAAGAGAAATTAATATAGCACTTAGCAGCAGACCCCAGAGTTTGACAGCTGCACAGCGCCCACTATTACCAAGGTCCTCAAATGAGCAGTGAGAAGTTCCAGGGACAGTAGTGGAGAAACAGTAGGCTGTGGGCAAAGGGCAAGGAGCCTTGTGTGTGGTAGAGGAGGAAAGATAGAACCGACATCAATGCCCAGAGCTGGGGACTGACCCACACCTCCCTTTCAAGGAGACCAGGAGGAAAACCAGGTTCTTTGCAGAAGGACCCATCAAAAACACTGGGATGCCCTGAGATAGTCACTGGGGAGGCGGTGTGGGAGGAAAAGAGTTAGATCCATCGCACCCCTCCCTAGTGGGTCAGACCAACTTCAGGGCGGTTTGCTGGGAGGCCTCTCTACCTCCACCCCTCCAGCGTGCCTTCAGCCCCCTGCAGATCCCTTCTGCTAGACATACCTGCCTGGCATTCCACTCGTACCTCCATGAAAAGATCCCTCTCTGGTGTATGCAATTAATATAATCCTTTATGGAGCTCAATGAGCTCCTTCACAAAAACATATATTTTTAAAGTGACAAAGCAGGATACGCCCTTGGTTTGCTTTCTCACGTCAAGTTTCCTGGTGCTGATCTGGAAGGAAGCGTTCGTTTTGTTTCAGAAGGTCTTGAACCAATTCTCCTCGGCAGCCCGGCACACAGGACAATTGCACGTGCAAGAGAGGAATGAGCAGGGAGCATGCGTTTCGGCGAGCAGGAGCATGGTTTTTAAAGCCATTTTGGAAGATTGGACCACGCTTATAAAAGATTCTCCCTTTTCCTACCAGTTTCCAAAGATCCAACCAGTTTCTACTCTAAGAACCATGATGAGGAGTTTCAGTTAAGAATGTGTTGACTTCATCTTCAGTGACTCTGCCTGCAAGATGCTGGGATTGCACAAGTACTAGTGTAATAACAACAGCTTTATTTTTGTATGTTGCTATGGAATTTCGAAAACAAAGCAAAGAAAACCACTGATCAGTAATTGTGACAAAACTTCTTAGCCACAGCATTGAGAATAGGGCCTAATTATTCCATAAACACACTTTGATTTGTTTACTTCAACGTCAAATTAACTTCAAATATGTAACAGCTGACGCCGATTTAAGACGGTACACAATACTGCTGCAGAGTGCGCTCTGTGTACCTTGCGTAAATCTCTCTTTTTTAAAATGGATTTATTTGTAAAAGTCTCTCCATAGTGTACCCCACATACAAAAAAAGAAGAAAAAAAGAACCACATATGCATTCTATTTAAAAGAAAATTGTTTCCCAAACAGGGTGTGTGTATTTGTGATCCATGTTTTGGCTCATTCTCATTTGCCCCTTCACTATAGAAACAGGAATACTTTTTAGGAAAATTATCAGTTCATGACTACAGAGATATAATGTGAGCCTAGGACAATCAAGGACTACAAAGAAAAGGAACTTTTTAAATTGTTGAGGAAGCCAGAACCGGTTTGGCTCAGTGGATAGAGCGTCGGCCTGCGGAAATGGCCAAACCCAGAGTGAGGCTCGTGCCGATCATTCGGTCAACAAATATCTACTGAGTGCTTATTTCATTCCTGTTTCAGCTGATTGATGTTTCTCTCTCATTGATGTTTCTGGCTCTCTGTCCCTCTCCCTTCCTCTCTGTAAAAAGTCAATAAAATATATTTTTTAAAAAATAAAATAAAAAAATAATAAATTGTTGAGGAAAATCACTACATGCTGAGGGAAACAGGAGAAAGACAAGAAAGGGAGAAATGGCCAAACCCAGAGTGAGGCCCATGCCGATCATTCGGTCAACAAATATTTCGAGTGCTTATTTCATTCCTGTTTCTTTAACTCTTATATACAGCTTACTTCTTTAACCAATCTACAAATATTAACCCATGTATTCCTCCTAATAACGCTATGTGATACTATTAACACCTTTGTTTTAGAGAAGAGGACACTGAGGCACAGAGAGGTTAGTAACTTGTCCAAGAGCGCACAGCTAGTAACTAGCAGAATTTAGGGTTCCAATACAGCACTTTCTCTCCCCAGTGCACACTGTGCCAAGCTGCTTCTTCGAACTGAATTCCCAATCCTGGACTCTGGAGTAACAAAACACATTCCTCGTCCTCAAGACACTTCTAGCTAGAGGACAATCACAATACAGTGTAGTAGGTCTGTGACTGTAAGCACAGGATGGTGTCCTGGGATACCCAACCAGTCTTAGAGTGGGCAGGAGTGGGTAGGAAGATTGGTCAAGACTTTTTAGATGTAAAGCAGGGTTTCTGACCTCAGCACTATTGACATTTCAGGCCAGATAGGTCCTGGTTGCGGAGGGCTTCCTGTACATGAGCAGCAGCCCTGACCTCCCCGCACCACAATTCATTAGCATACTTCTCCCCCAGTCTGATGGCCAAAAATGTCTTCAGATATTGCCAACAGTTCCCTGAGGACATTTGAGATCACCGATCTAAAGGAAGTGGTGTCCAAGGCAGACCTGCATCACGAGCGGTAGTTATCAGAAAAAGGACTAGAAAGAAGTCCAGACAGAAGATACAGCACAAAGGCCCAGAAGAGAGAGATTGGCACTTCCAGGAGCTGAAAGCAATTCACTATGAATTGGATATAGCAATTGGGAGAGGTGAGTCTGGAGAGGCAAGCAGGATCGTCATAAAATGCCTCCTGCTCTACATTTGGGAATCGGATAGTATCTTAAAGTATTTGGGAGCTATTAAAGGTATAATGACACAATGGTCTTGTATTTTAGAGCCCTCACTCTAATCTCTGCATAGACAATAAATTAGAGGAGAATAAGACTTTAGACCTACCCCAAGACTCTGTTATGTTTACACTTTCTTTGCACGTTGATCCCTTTTTCCTTTTAACTATAATCTTAACATTTAAAATTAAATGTGTTCTACATATATAAAAAGCTCTTATATATATCAATAAGAAAAAGATGATCACACCAATAGCAAAGAGTAAACAAGCAATTCACAAAGAGGAAGTACAAATGGCTGACCGTTCTCCCCTTTAGTTGTATTTTTGAAGTTGTTGTCGGAGGCAGCAATTTCCGGTGTTTTTCTATGCCGCCATCTTCGGTTACTCCTCCAGCAAAAAGATTTTAAATTATTGTTGCAGCTCTTATTGACATGCAGAGAAATTGCATTCTCCTGACCTGCAGTGGGAGTCCATACTGGCACTGCTTTACTTACTAGAAAGCAACTGAGAAAAAATAATAACAAAACTGAATTTTGTGACTAATTAAATGACAAACTATTGAACTAATCTAAATGTCCAATAAGAGATTGGTTGACCAAATTATAGCAATCCTGAGTAATAGAAATCAGTTTCCATTAAGAATGCTTTTGTGGACGTCTATTTGTTGAGATGGAAAAGTATTTGACAAAAGGCAAAAATAAGAACATGGATAACATTCAGTGTTGGTGGGAGACTGGGGGAGTGGTCACGTGGTGCTGGCTGCAGGGTAAGAAGGCTGGCTGCAACCCTGGGGTCCTACCATTGCTGGACCTAGGTCTTGAGGCCAAGTTGGCTTGCCTAAAACTTGAGAGTAGAGAGAGGAGTTTCAGTTTAGTCATCAACTTTTGGAGCAATAATCACCAGTACTCACTGGGCTGGTTGCACTCACCTCAGGTTCAAACTTCACAAGCAGCTTTTAGAGCTATGCTTGCAAGGTCAAGCTCCCAGTATGAGCTCCTAATCACAAGGTCATTGAAGGGCTTCTTATAGCCCCACCCCCAATTTGCTCATCACTAACATTTCCATTTGGAGCTATGAGCAACCAGACTGTGTATATCCATAAATATTTTTCAAACTGTCTTGTTATCTAGGTCCTCAATTACTTGGAGAGAAAATCTTATCCTCAATTTTGGGCCGTTGTTAATAAGGCAGATAGAAAATTATATATATATAGTCACTAGTGCCTGACACATGGTTTAAGAGCCAGTAAATATTAGCTACATGAATAAGTGAGGTGAAGTGGCCGGGACAGTCTGAGCTGCATTCTAAAGTTGACTTCTGCTGAATTCAGAGGAGGATGGACATTCATTCTTGGTATGACTTACGGACTCCAGAGGGACCCAACAAAATATCTTTCCCTAAAACTTATAGCCACCTACAATTGTCTCCCGTATTGGCATGCATGTGATGGATTTAAATGTAAGATGAGGCACTTCTTTGCCCCCCAAAAAGTTATCTCTAAGAGAGTCAGAAGTTAAGTAACTTACCCAAAATCACATAGTAAATAAGTGTCAGTACCTGTGTTTGAACTTAGCTCTCTCTGAAACCAACGAGTAGGTGAGTTTGGTAGACTCTCATGAGTAATATTCGGATTCCTACTTCACCTAAATTTATGGCACCGGCTTTATGACTTATTTGTCACTCATTATTATAGGGTTTTGTCCTGTGTCGTTTTATTATTTTACATGTGGGCCTGACCCTACTTCCCCACTAGATTTGAAGTTCTTAAAGGGTAAGCAGCCTCGCCCTGCCCCTCTTCCATCTCTGCAGACACATGCACTCTGGTACCCCACAATGTTTTACATGAAGTAGGTAATAAATGCTCCAGAATAAATGGATGCTGATAAAGATTTCCTTGGTGTGCTTACAGATATAGTAAAGAAATTGGAAGACAAATAACAGAGCGAAAAATGTTGCAGCAATATAACAAAGGGTTAAAATCTTCCTTATGTAAATAGATAGCAAAAAAACACACCAACACCCCCCTAGAAAAAGAAACCAAAGGACATAGCAGAAAATTCCGAAAAGAGAGATTACAACTAATTTGTAAATGTAGAGAAATGTATACCCTTTCCAGTAATCAAATAAATGCAATTAAAATACAAGATGCTATTCCTATATGTCACATTAGCCAAAATTTTAATTATTACTTAAATAATAATAGCCAATGTTCATGAGGATGAGACAAAACATACTGATGGCCAAAGGTGTTAAGAACCTTTCAAGTTAACATGATCTTTGGATCGCTAATTCTGCTCCTATAAACCTATGCCAATGAAATAATCCCAAAGACAGAGAAGGATGTATAGTGACCAGGAGTATAGACTTTGTAAGTCAGATTCACCTAGATTTAAATCCTGAGTCTAGCATTTCTTAGCTGGGTGGCTTTGGGCAATATACTAGGCTCTGGGAGTCTTAATTTTCTCATCTGTAAAATGAATATAATGGTAATGTCTAATCATAGGGTGTATGTAAAGATTAAATGAAAAAAAATGTTTGTAAAATGCTTAGCACAAAGTCAAGCACATAGGCAGTGCTCCATAAATACTAACCGGCATTATTATCAGAAACCAAAAAAAAAAGCTTTATGCACATTCATATTTGTTCTAATATATGATGAAAAAGGCTGGAATTTCCTACTGCTATTCTATGAACAATAATATAGTCATTCAATGACATCATATGTAACCTTTAATTTAGTGAGTATGTTTGGATTGTAGAACTTTAATATATATTTATGAAAAATGTGTAATAACATGAAAAAATGCTTCTGTAACTACCATGACCTGTTTTAGAAGCTTGGGATATAAAATAAGGTCACGTCTTCTAATACTGAAATTAAGATGATGGAAGACTTCATCTCCCTCTTGAGAAACCCTCTTTCTTCCCTCTCTGGGGTCCTTCCTCCGATAATAAGCTTGGCAATGCCCAAGGGCTCAGCCTGGTTTGCTCTCACCCTGGGGTCAGCTCAAGCATCCCTTCCCCAACTCATTCAAAGCCAGAGGACTCCATACTAAATGCCTCAAAACAGTATCATCAGGCACCAAAATGATTTGGAAAACAAACAAAAGATGAGTGGAAAACACTGTCAGTATGTGCACCATCCAAAGATAACCGTAATCCACAGCTGGTGTATTTCATCTCAGAGTTCTCTTCTATGTACAGACTCTTCTGGCTGAGTTATTATTATTGTATTAAAAAAAGAAAGGTTATATCCTCCAACCCTAGAAAAGAGAGGAAACCCCATCCTGGCAATGCATCCTGACTTACCCACCTAGCTGTACCACACTGAGCTCCCTGGATGTTAAGGATGATTCCCACAAAATCCACAGCAATCTTTTCCCCTCAATCCTAACAGGCCCCATGTGGCAAACTGTGTTGAAGTAGCTACAGTGTCTCTCCCCAGTGGCCCTGGATTGATAGCAGTGCTGCCATCGTCACTGCCCTCTTGCACACGGTCAAGTACTCCTGCCTCTCTTGTCATACGAGTATCCATTTCATCCAGGGCCCCACACTGTATTTTTAAAACTAAATTTCAGAGACATGATGTGGTGAAGCTGAGACATCATTAAAGGTGGCATGTTCTTATCGTTGCTCACTTGGAGGACACTTGATTAGTCACCCTTGCAAAATTGAGAACGCTGACAACTGAATATCATAATAATAAAAATAAAGTAATCTAATAAAACAAAGACCACTCCGGTGTTGGTCAGATATAAAGTTAGCTGAGCTCCACCTCTGAAAGGTGGGCTTCTGATTAGAGGCTTTCAAAACACTACCTACCTACCTACCGCAGAATTGTATGCTCTCTCCTAGGCTAACGGACTGTTGCTGGGATATAGGTCAAAATAAATTTACACACACCTCACATGTACCAACATGATAATGCATTTGTGTGTGCATGCACACACAGAAGTGATAGGCAAATACAAATGTATATATGTAAGCATACATATATGTGTGTGTATATACACATAAATTCATGTATATATGTGTGCACATATATGTGTATGTATGTATATCTATATATAGAAGTATATACTTACATATAAGTGTGTGTACATATATATAAATATAGTATACAAAAAGATAAAATCAGTCTGTCTGTGTCAAAGTATTTTAAAGTAAATTACAGGCAACATAATATCCCCTCAAATTAAAGACAAAAAGGCTTTAAAATCCAGATAAAAGGAGGTAGGTAGAAAAATTGTAAAGACCTCATTTCATGTTTAGGATGAATTTTAAATTTGTTTCATTTGAAAAAAAGTCTGAATACATTAGACACATAGGAAAATAATCCCACCATTAGTATAATCACTTGCATCTGTCAAATGTGCCTGATGTATCATACACTTTCTTTTACTCCAGAGGACACCAAAGAAACAAAACTTTAGATGAAATTGCAAAGGAGAAAGAAAATTATTACCCAGTATTGAATCCTGTCAAAAAACAATGTTACCTTCAAACCACTTATAGGCCAAATGATTACCATCACATAGGATAGATGCCATAGAGAAGAAACAGACAAGTTCAAAAGAGGGAGCACCCACGGCTGCCAGGAAAGCAGGGAAAATCCTAAGTGTCGCAATCGAGCTGGGTCTTGCAGAAGTTTGCCTGGCCAAGATGGGGGTGTCCATCTTGACATACAAAGGGTGCTTCTCTTTCAGAGATGTGAGAATTCAAAGAGATCGTGTATTTAAAACCAGCATGTGGTATCCATATGCAAAAATCCATGTTATCAAATCAGGAAGCTGGCAACACAGAGTTCTGCACTGAGTCAGAAGCCCTGACTCCAAACCTCAACGCTGCCCCAACTAGCTGTATGACCGTGGGTTAGTCTCCTCCCCTCTCTGTACCTTACTCCCACAGGTCCCAAATGACAGCTGTTCTGTTGCCTCCCACGGGCCAAGTGAGATCAAAGAGTAAAACGTACATCGAAGTGTTAAGCACTTTGCAAATACAAGACACTCTTTTATCACAAATAGAAGACACTTTCCTGAGTCCAAATACGCTAAAAGGGAAATTCAGGGGGTCAGAGTGAGGAGAAAATTCAAAAATCTGTTGTGTGACAGAGAGTAGTAAGGAAGCCTTCCAACGAGGTCTGGGTCAAACCTTGACCTTCGAGTCCCCCACCCTCTTTAGCATGGTGCTCTAAGCTCTTATAAACGGGCTGTGAAAGAACTGAGGCGGGTCTAAACGTGTCTCTTGGAATCCAACATTGAATGAAGGGTCTCTAGCCACTGAAGTTCTGGCAGGAGTGTCACTCATCTCCCTCTGCCAGATAAAGGAGAGAAGAGCCAGCTCTGGGGCTAGGGTGGCCTCCCCAATCTTTACACAGAGCCAAGAGTCCTGATAAGGGCTCCCCAGTAAGGAGGAGTCAAAGGTGATGCCCCGTGCCTCCTAGTCTCTTAATCCTCACTTTAAACCCAATTTAGTGGAACTTTGATCAGAATGAAAGTGTTGTTTAATTGAAAAGGCTGCTTTTCAAGAACAGTTGGAGTTTCCCAAAGGGGCGGTCATTTTAAAGCATTTCTACCAATGGGGGAGTACTCTTGGGTTTACGAGTCCTCATCACGAGTGCTGGCCTGGGCTCTGGCAGGTGTCAGGGGCCTCGCAGCTCACTTGAAGTAAATAGATGCTTGAAGGGAGGAAGCTAAAGCAAGTCCCAACAAGATGTCTGAAACGGGGCCCACCTTAAGCTGATCTCTGATGGTGCATGAGGAGCAGACCATCATTTATTCACAATGTGAATTTATTACTGATTTTCACTCATGCGACAAGCGTTTATTGAGCATCTACTGTGTACTGGCACTAGAGGAGTCACTGAGTCACCAAAGTTGAATAAAATGGGGTCCTGGCCCTCAGGGGGTTCATTCAAAATTAAATGAAGAAAACACAGAGAAATATACAGAAGATAACATCTTGTTAGGAAGGCTTCCTGGGGGCCTGGCTCCTCCCCTGGGCGTGGTGCTGGGGGCAGACCAGGCTGCCTAGACCAGTGTTTCTGAGAACTCGGTATACCCAAATCTCCTTGAGTTCTTGTTTAATGCAGACTCCTGACTCAGTAGGTCTAAGGTGGGGCTGTGATTCTGAGATGCTGAGGGTGCTGCTGGTGTACAGACCACACTTTGGGTAATAGAGTCTTCGAGGACACTGAGAGCTGAGCTGGATCTTGAATAATGAGTAGACATCTACCAGGGTAAGAGGAAGTTGGGGTGAATGGGGGCCTCATGGCCCAGGTACACCATGAGGGGTCGAAGGTTTAAAGAAGTACAAGTGCTTCGGTGTGGCTTGAGTGGGAAGTGGGATGAAAGGCTGCAGAGGAAGGCAAGGGGAAGGCACAGGGGCATTTGTATGTCCGGTTGTGGCACTTGGACTTGCTGGAAAAGGCATTGGGAACCATTAAAAAATCTTTGGCCCTAGCTGGTTTGGCTCAGTGGATAGAGTGTCAGCCTATGGACTGAAGGGTCCTAAGTTCAATTCTGGTCAAGGGCACATGCCCAGGTTGCGGGCTTGATCCCCAGTAGGGGGCGTGCAGGAGGCAGTCAATCAATGATACTCTGTCATCATTGATGTTCTATTTCTCCCTCTCCCTTCCTCTCTGAAATCAATAAAAATATATTATTTTAAAAATGTTTGAGCTCAGAAGAGGTAAGGTCAAATGGCATTTTAAAAAGATCTCTCAGCCAAAAGTATAGGAAACGAGCCAGCAAGGGTTAAGATGGGCAGGCAGGAGGGAGGCCAATAAGAAGGCTACTGCTGCATTACAGAGAAATGGATGGAATCGGGACATATGAGGTAGATACCATCAATAGGTATTATTTCTCCACGGCTTCAAATTAACTTCCCCACAAGTAATTTGATTTGGTCAATGGCTCGTCAGTGCTCTCAACATCATTTTGAAACTCTTCTGTCTGGCTCTCAAAACATGCTACAGCCCATTTCACCCCATCTCTCCACAGAACGCCTCCTATAACTCAACAGGAACGCCCATCTGCTACCCTCCCTGCGACTTCCAGGGCTGTTCATAGCTTCCAGGCTCAGCCCCAACGCCATGCTCAGCTCTCACTGTCCCTGTGGCTCCTCTCCCCGAGCCCTCATTCCACTGTGCATCCAGGTCCTGCAGTGGACGACCTCCCTGTCAAAGCTTCCCCAGCTGCCCAGCCCCGTGGGTCTGCGTACTGTACTCCATTCTACCTGTACTCAGTCCCAAAGGGCCCTGCGATTTTTAATGCCTTCTTTTCTTTCCTTTTGTTTTTAATAAAATAGCTCACCGGTTGGAAGTGTGCCTATCGCATATATGTATGGATTACATGTGAATAACCAAACGAAACCTGCGCACCCCCCTCTGGGGTTCAGAAACAAACATTACTGAAATGTCAGAAGCTCCTGTACACCCCTCCCCGGTGGCTCTGTGTTTCTTTTACTATGGACACTCCTAACAACATAACCCAAACTAAAACCTGAGCAACCAAAACAGTCTGCTACATCTTTGTTTCTTCCACAGCCCCTGTCACAATACTTCCGGTGCTAAAAATATGGGCACGCAACCAGCCGGTGTGAGTGTGTTTGTAAGAAGAGGAGAGCAAGTGTCATAAATCAGTTCTACCTGGAAGGGTCCAAGGCATCGAGTCGCTACCCCTCAGCATTCAGCAGACTGTCCACCACAAGTCAGACCCTCAGCAAATACTTAACTGAATTCTGGTTTTACTTCGTCGAGTGGATATAACATAGATTCTGGTCAATGTCAGACATAAAATGATGCACTAAGCAAGGGGTCTCCATAGTGAGGTCCAATGCCCTCCCCCACGAGGTCTGCACTTACATCCATTGGGCTGTAGGGAGAAATATTAGAACTTCTGTTGATACTCAGGTTTTTCTCAACCTTTTAAATGTTTTAAATTTTGGTATATATCTTATGATGGATGTGACATATGTAGTAAGTATGTGTATGTGTAGCATGTACTACATAGTATAACATGCTACATGGTATAACAGGGGTATGTAGTTCTGGGTGCTAAGGCACCAATGCTCACTCCTAAACTGCAACGGACAGCAGGAAAATAAAGTGAAAGACCCAAAGTGGGGTTTCCCCTCCCCCGACCCTCACCACAGAATACTAGAATTCATTCATTCATTCATTTATTCATTCATCCATCCCTCCAAAAAAAGGATTTTATTGATCTCATGTGTATCATGCTCTGTTGCCCAAATTGCATCAGAGACATTGGAACAGGCATCTTTCAGAGGCTGGCCCTGCCCTGCCCTGTCCTGCTGCCCATGGGACTCAGGCTGCTTCATGGCTCGAATAGCTGGTGTAGAACACTGAGCTGCCAGACTGAGCAAATCTACATCCAAAATATGCCCCTCCTAAGAGGATGAAGACAAAAGCAGCCAACCAGACCCAGGGCCTAATCCTGGCACAAATGTTTGTTCATTAGAACAACTGCTTAACATATCTGACCTTCTTTTGTTCGTATCTGACCTTCTCCACCAGCAAAGAAGAAAACTGCGTTCCTGACAGAGGCATCAGAAAAGCTCTGCCCCTCAAAGATGCCTCCCCAAAGCTGGATGTTTGAAGCTGTTCTCAGAAGGAGAAAGTCCTACAGATACGAAATGTGATTTTAAATGCCCTTGACAGGGGGTAAGGTAACCTATTAAGTTTGCACTAAGTTGTAAACGGCTTGTATTCAACACTCTTTAGAGCAGCGGTTGCCAACCTTTCGGACCTCACGGACCACCAGTGGTCCACGGACCACCGGTTGGCGACCGCTGTTCTAGAGAACCAGTTTTTTCTAGAAGGAGAGATGGCAAAGAAGACAACCCCAGAGAACAGGCCTGTGGTACCTATAAGTGAAGTGAGAGGGTCTCGAGGATGCAAAAACAGCCTTGGAAAGGAGCCACCAGGCCCCTGGACTGGGCAGGAATGTTAAACTTGTCAGTTTTGCCAAGGGCTATTTCAGGCCGGGCACTTGTCCACTGGCCTCAAAAACTGTGTTACTATAGAGAATGTTAGTGCTGGAAGGGAGCAGGGTGAGGTACCTGGGATAAACTAGAACCCAGTCTCCTGACTGCTGGTTCAACCTCTCATCCAATGAGCCATCAGCAAACCTGGTAACAAAACCAGATGAGATTAAAAACTCTCAACCAAGTTCTCGGTTTGAAAGACTAGCTCAATTCTATGCTCTAAATGTTCTGAACCATGGAGCCCTGTCTCTCCCCTCTCTCCGTTTTTTTTTTTTTATATTTTATTGATTTTTTTACAGAGAGGAAGGAAGAGGGATAGAGAGTTAGAAACATCGATGAGAGAGAAACATAGATCAGCTGCCTCCTGCACACCCCCTACTGGGGATGTGCCCGCAACCAAGGTACATGCCCTTGACCGGAATCAAACCTGGGACCCTTGAGTCCGCAGGCCGACGCTCTATCCACTGAGCCAAACCGGTTACGGCCCCTCTCTCCGTTTTTGATATGACATCCTTGGCACTTCTCAGAGTGGTGCCTGCGGTGAGGAGGCTGGAGTGGTTGGTTATTCTCCTGCATACCCCACCCTGAAGGTGAACCTGGGAATAAGGCACCATTGTCTCGCTGGATAAAATAAGTCAAAGAAGTACACTTCACTTACTCTGCAAGACTTGGTATTAAATGTGCTGTGACAATTTGGGGGGGAAGATAGAAAAGAGCAATATCTAAATGAACTTTCCTACTTCCCAAGATAAGTAATCGAAACAGCCAAGTAGTTATATTGAATCCAGGCACAAATGCTATTGGCTAAGTTCGTCTGCAATTTACAGCTCAATGATATGACTTTCTATAAAGATTTCATTTCACTTTAAACAATTCTACTTCAAAATTACTGATATTAAAATTGAAATCCAGCCCAGCTGGTGTGGCTCAGTGGTTGAGCAACTACCTATGAACCAGAAGGTCACAGTTCAATTCCCAGTCGGGGCACATGCCCAGGTTGTGGGCTCAATCCCCAATAGGGGGCGTGCAGGAGGCAGCTGATCAATGATTCTCTCTCATCATTGATGTTTCTATCTCTCTCTCCCTCTCCCTTTGAAATCAATAAAAATATATTTTAAAAAATTTTTAAATCCAAATCATGAGCTCTATTTTAAATATGTAGAGATTCCATTTTAATGCACTGACCTTTTAAAACAATTGTATACATAATGTTAGTTTTCTAGGGCTACCCTGGGAAGCTTAAACAACAGAAATTTATTTCTTCACAGTCCCATAAGCTAAAAATCCAAGATGACGGTATTGGCAGGACTGGTTTCTTCTGAGGACTCTCTTTGGTTGCTTTCTTCCTGTGTCTTTCCTCCTCGAGTATCTGTCCGAATTTCCTCCTCTTATAAGACCAGTCATATTGGATTAGGGCAGTGGTTCTCAACCTTGGCTGCACATTAGAATCACCTGGGAATCTTTTTAAAATCCTGATTTCTGGGCCTCATCCTCTGGAAATTCTGTTTCTTTGTTACTAATGTTGTGGCCCCACCCCATAACAAAGAAACAGAATTTCCGGAGGATGAGGCCCAGAAATCAGGATTTTAAAAAGATTCCCAGGTGATTCTAATGTGCAGCCAAGGTTGAGAACCACTGGATGAGGGCCTACCATAATGACCTCATTTACCTCTTTCAGAATCCGAACTCCCAATACAGTCACATTCACATTGTGAGGTATCGGGGCTTAGGATTTCAACATATGAATTTGAGGGGGGCACCATTCAGCCTACATGTATGTTAGATAGGCCTGCACAGATGTTTATCCTATTGCCCCAAAGTTTCCTATAAAACCTGAGTCTGCTGCGTGTGACTATGCTTCTAGTAAAATTCTTGCACATTCTCAATAAAAATGATGAGGGTCTGTAGATTATAATCTAGAATTCATATAACGGATAACACACACACACACAGCATTAGGGTAATTTTCCTCAAAGGAACAGCTACTCTTTCATTCTGAACATTTTAATACATCCAGAATCACTTTCCCTAAGCAATTATGATTTTACAAAATGCTGTCAGGACCATCGCTAAGTTTTACTGCCCAGGCAGAGTGAAATGCCTGGAGCTCCTGCAGTGATTTATCATTGACTCTGGAGGTAAGTTGCTAAGCAAGATTTATTTGGTAAGAACAGAGCCATTCGTAACAGTACAATATACGTTTGGCTGTGAGGGGGATTTCTTCCACCATTCCTCAAGAGCGTTTATTCTCCGTGATCAGAAGACTATATCTGAGTTTTCACCCTTGGGTGAAATCGGAGGCACCAACATGCATTGGAGAAGTCAGTCTGGCTTCAAATGCTCTCATTTGAATTTTCGCTCTGAGAGATGTTCAGTGTATTTTCATAACAAAACCAGTGGCAGAACAATATCAAAGTCCCTCAGTGGAACCTGTGGGGTGTCTGCTTTACCCGTTCAGGGCTTTTCTTTTCCAGGTAGTTGCTTCATTGCACTATAGTGGCCTACCCCACACATTCTTACCATCTCGGAGAGACTCCAGATTTCTAAGAAAAACAGCACTAATAATGCATGTTTGCCAACTTTGGTTTGCAGAATTGGTAACAAGTACTAGGGGCCAGTTGCTGGCCTAATTCTGCCCCCTAGTGATCATAGCATAGTGCTGCTTTTTTGCAAAAGGGAGACTGGGGAGCTGAGGCCAGTGAAAAGTGCCTGCCCCCCACACGTCCCCCACACACACACACTTCAGCAACCTATTCCCCAAGACACCTAGGTGTCCTCCAGCTGCCCTTTAACCAGGCAAAGGAAAGGAAAATGATAAACTCATTCATAGTAAGGTGACCAGGACTGAAACGTTCCCTTCTCCCGAGACTGTATGCATTTTAACAAAAGCACTGAAGCGAGAGGCAATGCCACGTCACCCAAAAGAATAAATCACCAATGGTGGGAATTTTGGCTTAAGGAGAAAGACGTTTTCCTAGGTTCTTTTGTTTTTGTTTGTTTTTTTGGTGAAGTGCCTTTGAACGGTCATCCAATGTCTCAATTTTTTTCACAAATCACTACCCTTGCTGTAATCTGGCGGGGGTGGGGGGGGATCAGTAGAGGACCCAGGAAAATGTTCTAGTTCCCAAACTCTCACCTCCATCCTCAGCTGCCCCCACTCCTGAGCCTGGCTGGAAGGTGCAGCTCTGGGGTGGCCGCCGTGTCCAACGGGGCAGCTCACCCTGCAGACAGACACAAAGTGGGTGGAAACATGAGTGAGGAATGTTTTGGTCAGACTCCAACCACCCTCCCACAGCTGCTAACAGGACTCCCTGCTGCAGTTCCTCAGCAGGTCAGGGAGTTTTTTAGGCAGGTAGCCAACCCCCAGGATGGCTTTAGATCAGGGAGGTGGGGGTGAGCAAAGGGAGTTAGACTAGGAGGCAGGCTCTGGGAAGTAGGAGAGTATCCAGGCGATGTTCCTGAACTCTGGCTTGGGCCGGACATTAATCAAGCCCATCCCAGGTGTTCGAATATCCTCTCCCCCAACAGGAGTAATGTCAGGGAGTCGCCCCACTGCCATTGCCCAAGTCCAGTTGAGATAGAAGGATGAAGACAATGGAAAGAATGCACAGAGAGCAAGGGTTGCTCTGTGTTGCTAGTATAACTTGCTGAGAAGCAGTCTCCAATCCACCATCACCAACTCCCACAGACACGCAGAACACGGAGGCAGAGGCTGGTAGACTGTGGCTGGTGGCTGGACTCAAGGAGCTGGTTTCAGTGCATAAGTCCAACTGCATGTAGTCGTACGATATGGAGAGAATCTGGCGTCAGGCAGACCTGAGATTGAGCTGGGCAACCTTGGACAACTTCTACTCCATCCTTTAGTTGTCAACTCGAAAGTTACGCCCTTGGGGACACACTCCCTGACCCTACAAACCAGATCAGATCCCCTGTTTATGAGTCCCATAATCCCTTATGTTTTTTACTCCTAACACATATCACTGTTTGTAATTTTACAATTTACATGTGAGATGACTTGTCTGATTTCTTTTCTCCCTATTGCATTCTAAGCTCAGAGAGGACAGAGACCATTTCTCTCTCATTCACCATCTTTTCCCAGACACTAGAACATAGAATATATTCAATAAAGATTTGAATGAAGTACACTGAGCCTTTATCATCTATAAAATGGGATGCTGTTACTTTATTTATTGGTTTATTGTGAAGATTTCATGAAACAACCTATTTGTGAAAATTCTACCCCATGGGGCGGTTCCTCTGCCACTCTCTCTTTGGGGACCCACCCTAGGTGGACGGTTGTCCCTGACCGCCAGAGGTGCCACTGAGACATGAAATCAGCCAAAATAGAAACCAGAGGCCTGAAGAATCCACAAAATTCCATCACAAGTCCCTGAATAATCAAAACTCGGTGGCACATTACAATTCATCGCCTCTTCTCACTAGGTGTCCCCTGGTGGCAGGAAAAGTTATCTCCAGCTTCACTTTCCTTTCCATCCCAGATAGAGAGTAGCCAGAGGGACTGTAAATCCATTCCTAACATTTTCAGTTGTTTGAGTTATGTTCTACCAGAATTAAGAAGGTGACTTTAAAAACATGAAGGAGAAATAAAGGTTGCACTTCCCGGAGCAGAATACAGGTGTAAAATGAAACCGAACTTTTAATATGAAGCTGCTCTGGAGGAGAAAGGACTAAGAATATTTTTATGGAACCCTTGCATTATGGGTAATTTTTTTTTTTAATCCAGGGATCAACTTTCATGACACCGAGGCATAAGTCTCCCACTTAATGACATTTATAACTCTGTAACAATACGCTTTGTATAAATTACTGCTGAGGCTTAACATTTCTGATTATGATATATAGAATAAAGTGATGTCATAAAGGCAAAGTTTGTAAGTTACGATCTGTCCTGTTGCTTTAAATAAGAGGATTTCTGGAGACAATTGTCTTGATGAATATAAACTCAAATGAACCTTGAATCTCTTCAATTATTCTTATTTAGAATTCATTTCCCTCTGAACTTTCATTTAACACCGAGCACAATCGCTCCCTTATAAATCAAAGGCGAGCTTGTCTTTCCTGCAATAACAAGTATGCTTTAAATAATGAAGCAACACCTATGATCATAAAAGATAATGTTTCCATGCACCAAAATACAAAAGGTAAAGAGATTTATTACCCCCGTTCAGTAATGATGAGTTGAATATTTTTGTAGCAACAGACGTCTCTATTCCAGACAACACTTTTTATTTGACTTTTTAGTGTCTATTTTTCCTGGAAGACTGCCGTGCCTTATTCTCCACGAGAGAAAACCAAGACTCACTCACACATAATGCTGCTGGTGGCTGAGAAGCTCGGACTCCCCTTGCTCAGTGTTTCTCGTAGGCTAATGGGGATAGAGATCTCCCAACCTCCCTCGGCCTCTTTTCCACCATGAAAGGGTTGGGCTGAATCATCTGAAGTCCATCCTGAGCTCTAAAGACTAAGGCTCTACCTGCCTTTCCTTTTGCACAGAATTACGGTGGGGAACAACTAAGTTAATGAATGTGAATATACTTTAAAAGCCATAAAAGTGCTATATATAGACTTGATGGTTTTCACTGTGCATTCTGCAAATAACTTTACACATCCATTCTATTAACTCTGTTATCCAAAATAATATAGGAAAACTCGGGGGCATCTCCAGGCTATTACAGATGAAACAGAGTGATAAAGGGGCTCTTCTCCAGGTCCCATGACACATTTTCTTGGACGGAATCAAAAATCCCACATGAGAACAGGTCAAGTGGTCCAGCCGGCGTGGCTCAGAGGTTGAGCGTCGACCTATGAACCAGGTCACAGGGCACATGCCTGGGTTGCAGGCTTGATTCCCAGTGTGGAGTGTGCAGGAGGCGGCTGATCAATGACTCTATCTCATCATTGATGTTGCTATCTCTCCCTCTCCATTCCTCTCTGAAATCAATAAAAACATATTTTTAAAAATAATAATCGCAGGTCAAGCAGCTGAACTACCCAAACTAGAGGCTACTTCCCCCTGAGAAGCTCTCCAGCGGGCAGACACAGAAGGCCTGAGCAGGTAGGCCGGGGGGGTTGGAGCGCTCTCTGCCTGTTATCCCTTCATGCGTTCTCTCTTGGGAGCGCTGTGACCTGTCTTCAGTACATCCTCGGGTGTGGGATTTACATTGTTAACATTGGCATTTATGACGTGGTGCTTTTTCCTGGTTAATTGGCATCGGAGCAACATGTTTGCCTCTCTCCTGAAATAAATCTCTTCAAGAGCTTCAACCGCACATTCTTTTGTTCTATCCCTCATTTGAAAGGGGCTCTATAAAGCCGCCAGACCACGCTACATAATCTTTTGCCTCTCACGTTTTTAAATCTGGGGGTTTATGCTTTAATGGCTTTGATGTGCTTACTATTCAGCCTGTTACTTAACCCACGTTCCTCCCCGTCCAACACCCGGCTCTCCCTCAGCCTCCCAAGCCTGCACCCTCTGCGGCTGAAGGGATTTATTTATCATCCAGAACGTTTCCATGATTTTGGAAACATATGTTTCAAAATTGCATTCCAATATCTCATACTATGTTCTTTGTCTTGCATCTGTTCTATAAAAACAAACAAAACACACGTAATTATATTGCGAGGGCTGCAAAGCCTGCATTTTCCACAAGAGCTGGTTCTTCCACAAACAGTAACATAGTCACACAACAAAGGCACGTACAGACCCCCTGTCACTGTCATCTGAAATCACATTTTTGTGTTAATTAGAGCTAACCTCCGATAATAGCTAATTTCTACAACATTGCTGCGAAGCTTGGACTCCTTTCCAAACATATTGCAATTTTACAGGATAATCTCTTTATTGAAAATTAGCTATTGTTGAAAAACCAAAGTCTCGACATAATACTCAACCTTGCGTGGACAACAACTCAGTAATCTTTCATCCTCCCAGGGTATGACTTGAATTACATTTATTTTTTAATGCCCTCTTTCCCTGTAATATCCTAGTGGAAAGATAATAAGTCACTGCACAATGAAAAAAAGATCCCCCACACACACACACACACACACACACACACACACACAAATAAACCTGAGTGAAACATAGCAAAATAATTGGCCAAAATATATTCCTGTTTTATATAACTACCCTTACCACACACCAGCTCCCTCCTGCCCAAAAGTCTTCAATGCCACACACACACACAAAATTTAAACATATAAACCCAACCATTTTACATCTACTGTGTTTGATATCAAAATTAGGTCGATTAGCATCGAAACATTTAAGAAGTCCTCAAAACCAAAAACTGCTATTCAATGTATCTATTCAAAATACAATTTCACCATGAAAAAAAGGTTTCTCTCATGTTTCTGCCCTTGTTACCACGATCCTTATATTCTTAGGTAATAAAAAAAAAATGGAACTGGGAAGAGAGATGCCTGCAGTGGTGAGCTGGTAGATATGTAACAACCAGCTCAAAGTGAGGGAAAAGCTCTGATTTGTAGCATTTGCTAACCTCCATCGTGGCCAATTTGAAGCTACCGGTGTGGCATCACAGAAAGGCAGAGGTGGGCGCATCTATGCACAATTGGCTCTTGCAAGGCTGTGCAAGTGGGTTCCACCACTGGAGGCCTGAGTTTTTAGATAAACCCATTAGGACAGTGATGGCGAACCTATGACACACGTGTCAGAGGTGACACGCGAACTCATTTTTTTGGTTGATTTTTCTTCGTTAAATGGCATTTAAATATATAAAATAAATATCAAAAATATAAGTCTTTGTTTTACTATGGTTGCAAATATCAAAAAAATTCTATATGTGACACGGCACCAGAGTTAAGTTAGGGTTTTTCAAAATGCTGACACGCCAAGCTCAAAAGGTTCATCATCACTGCATTAGGACCATGGGTGGAGAGGTTCATACTATGTGCAGTCAGTTACCATGTGCAGTCAGTGCAGTCAGTACATAACATAACCCGCATAAATCCTGGCCCCGTGCAACCCAGTCCCAAAATAAAGAGACACTCAAACACAAATTCTCATTCTGTCTTCAGAGTTTTATAGTTATGTTAAAGGCCAAAAACATGCACAGTCTCACCTATCTGTACACATGTGTGCACACACACACACACACACAGATCCTGCTTACCATACTGCGCCCCAATCAATCCATCCACCTTCACTCACACACCACACTCATTATCCAGGACTTCCCCCAACATGCACGGCACCCTGGGAAGCACAGTCCTCCCAATCTGACTGCTTCTCTCCGATTCAAGTGAATAGCATTTTCCATCCCATTACAGCAATACAACGGTGTTTGTCAATGTTACCTCCGCAGCATCGCAAAACAGTGACAGAGAACGCTTACCTGATTCCCATGCTGCACCGGGCACTAAGCTGAGCCTGGACACCATGACACTTCAGTTGTGGAGCCAGTCGTCAAACCAGGCAGAACGGCAGCAGGACTCATGGTTCTTAACCACCATCCTCTGCCAATTCTCAGGCCCATCTAAAGAAAAGCCAGTGCGAGACCTTAGCCAAGCCAAAGTGTCTGTGCCTCAGCCTCCTCATCCGTAAAAGGGGGCTACTCATAGTCAGCACCTCGTAGGAGCATTAACTGAGTTAACATATGTAGATGCTCAGCGCATAATAAAACTGAGTTAACATATGTAGATGCTCAGCGCATAAGAGCTATTGTGTTAGCTACATGTCAACTACTAAATGTCAACCAGTACTGATTGGCTCCTCAGAGCCTTCAGAATCCCATGACCTTCTCATAGTGTCTTCTGCTCAAGTCCCAGGGGTTGGCACATTTTTTTTCTGTAAAGGGTCAGATAGTAAGTAGTTTGGGCTTTACAGGCCACACAGGGTCTCTGTCACATAATCTTCTTAGGGCTATTAAGCCTTTAAACATGTAAAAATCATTCTTAGCTTGTGGGCTAAAACAGGCCAATGGCTGGGTCTGGCCTACATGCATAGTTTGCTGACCCCTGTGACATACCAATGGGGGGGGGGGGACAGAGAGAGAGAGAGAGCCTTGTTTTAAATATCATAGTTTTTATGTAACCCACACATGAACACTACAAGAGACACACGTATAGCAATCACTCATTCCCTCAGCAAATGTTCCCTTATCACTTATTATGCACCAGGTGCCCTTCTGGATGCTGAAGCCGCAAAGATGGAGAAGTATGCCCTTGACCTTTGGGATGCCGATGGCAGGCAATCACAGTGCAGTGTGTAGTGAGTGCTTTCATAAGGGAGGGCCAGATCAGCTCTGGTTAAGGGAAGGTGACTGATGAGGAGAGGGTCCAAAGAGAAAAAGATGCTTGAGCCACACCTTAAAAGATGTGAGGAATTCATTCAGCAGACAGAGGCCTAGGAGGGAAGGAGGAATTCAGAAAAATGCAGTTTCTGGGGTCAGAGGAGGC
This sequence comes from Myotis lucifugus, assembly GCF_000147115.1. Taxonomy (NCBI): domain Eukaryota; kingdom Metazoa; phylum Chordata; class Mammalia; order Chiroptera; family Vespertilionidae; genus Myotis; species Myotis lucifugus. The sequence continues at coordinate 4,040,475 of NW_005871156.1, forward strand.
TCACGTGGTCAGTGAGAGACAGATCAGGGAGGGAGGTGCTGGGACTTTATACTCTGGGTTTTCAAACATTTTAACACAGAAATGTGTCCTGGGGCAAAATCTTAATCTAGAACCCTGTGTGTAAAACAAATCTGGTTGAAGGTGGATGGTAAATCCCAGGCACCTCCCTCTCGCTGGCCTGGCTGCCTTCCCCACGGGCAGGTCAGGGCAACCTCGGGGCCTCCAGGCAGCACAGCGAGGCATCCACAGCTCCTGGCAAAGGGCAGCGAGCTGGGTGAGTGGGCGGGGGGCCAGGGAAATCCTGCGGCAGTGGCTTCCTTAATCAAATTCTTGTGAAGTCAGTGAAACTCCAGATAGCTATTTTTATCTTGAGCAGACATCCTGTTCTTCCCCAGCACCTCTGCCTTTACTGGTCGCAGGCCTGCCCCACGCAATTTAACACTTAATTACATACCAACTTGTGCTGTTATCCAATTGTTTCTTGAACATGCTTGCTCCCCATCTAGACAAACTGGCCTGAAGACAGGAAGTGCTGCTTGCTTCTCTCGTATCCTTCTCAACAAGCAGCATGGGGCAAGGTGCTGTTGAAGGGAAATCGCTTCCAACCCTAAGAGTCTATGACTTCCCATTGGAGGGAAGTATTATCAAGCAGAAGAAGAGCAGTAACATGATGAGACACCTCGCAAGGCCGGCACAAAGTAAGTGCGAGTGGAGGATTTAGTGGGGAGTGGCCTGTGTGCTTCAGGACTGAGGGTTGGGTTGATCAGATTCCTCAGCTCACGACATTATTGTTTTGGGTCCATACACAGCCCTCCCTCTCTCCTAAATTTTTTATAATTCTCTTTCATCTCCACTCCTCAGCCCGATTTCCCTCCCTGCAATAGACACGCATTTTATTGTATTGTTATGTATGTATTCTTTGTTGTCTTGTGTGCCAATATTTTAATATATAGAAATGGTATGTTCTAGGCATTATTTCCCCCCTCTTTTTATTAAATGTATTGGGGTGAGTGACATTAGTTAATATGATCATGTAGGTTTCAGGTGTGGGTTTCTATGTTACAAGATCTGTATGTTGCACTGTGTGCCCACCACCCAAAGTCAAATCTTTCCCATCACCATATATTATGATCCCCCCAATCCCTCCCCTTTGGCAACCACCACACCGCTGTTTGTGTTCATGGGTTTCCGTTTTATACCCCACATATGAGCTTTTTCTGACTTATTTCACTTAGCATAATGTTCTCAAGGTCCATCCATGTTGTTGCAAATGGCAGTATTTCATCTTTTCTTTATGGCTGAGTAGTATTCCACTGTGTATATGTACCACATCTTCTTTATCCAGTCCTCTATCACAGGACACTTTGGTTGTTTCCATGTCTTGGCCACCGTGAATAATGCTGCAATAAATATAAGGGTGCATATATCTTTGCAAATACATATGTACCCGAACAACTTGAAAACATGTACGGATGGTTTCTCTGGGGCATGGAATATCAGCTGAGATGGCTCTACTGGGGCTGAAGAATGTGTGTGTTCAAGGTGACTCACTTATATGGCTGGCGAGTTCATGCTGGCTCTCAGCTGGGAGTCAGCTAAGGCTGAGGGCTGGGGGCCATGGTTCCTTCAATCACAGCCATTTGGGGCCCCTCACATTGTGATGGCTGAAAAGAAGGCAAAGGCTGAACCACATTACATAACCTAGCTTCAGAAACCACTTAGCATTACTTTCCCTGTGGTTAATACCTGGCCAGAATCAAGGGGAGAGAACATACACCCCACCTCTCAATGGAAAAGGGTCGAAGTCCCATTGTAAGAAGCACAGGTAGGAGGGGCAATAGCAGCGGTTCTCAACCTGTGGGTCGCGACCCCTTTGGCGGTCGAACGACCCTTTCACAGGGGTCGCCTAAGACCATCCTGCATATCAGACATTTACATTATGATTCATAACAGTAGCAACATTACAGTTATGAAGTAGCAACGAAAATAATTTTATGGTTGGGTCACAACATGAGGAACTGTATTTAAAGGGCCAGAAGGTTGAGAACCACTGGGCAATAGTGAGGGGCTTCCCTGCACTGTCCCAGTGTGTACTGCGTGATGCATAATAACAACAGTGGCAACCATAGCAGCTAGCACTGCTCGGGTACTCACTATCCTCTGCCACCACGGTAAGAGCTCTTCATGGCTTCATTTCATCTTTATGACTAAACAAAGGGGCAAGTTCTAATCTTCCATGAGAAACTGAGGCTCAGAGGGCTGAGCTGTCATATCCAGGGTTACACATCCAGTGAGGAAAGAACCAGGACTGATATGAGGTCTGCCTGGCTCTGGGGGCCAAACTCTAAACCACTATATATACCGCCTCCTTGCTTTATAAATAACCAACAGTTGGGGGGATATAAACCCCAAACACCGATATAGTTAATGTCTGCCAATACCCAGAGAAAGCTTCAAGGGAGAGATAGCCTGATGCAGATCTAGAAGAAGGGAAAGGACAGGCAAGGGGTACATATACAGGAGAAATGTTGGAGCAGACATGGGAATGGGCCTCATGGGGTTATGTCAGGAGGGGGAACTGAAGCAGCCAGGGCAATGCTATGAAAATCATCATGATTGGTGGCAAGTCCTTCAGACTAACCGATTTATCAGCAGGAACAGGACAGATGGCAAGAGAGAACAAAGAAGAGTCCCTTGTCGCCAGAGTTCGTTTTGTAGTACAAAGTAAGGCCACAAGAAGAACTGTGTCCCATCATGGGATTATCCAGCCCTCAGGTCTCTGGGACAGTTTCCATCCCCAGAACAGCTTCCCGCAATATTCCCCGTCTCCTCCCTGGGACACGGCTGGGGTGTGCAGGTGTATGCTCTTGACAGGCAGGACTAGCCCTCTCGCTGTAAGTAAAGGAAACAGGATTTGGGAAAAGTGACTCAGCAGCAGGGGTGAGTGCGGGTATTTACAGTCAGGAAGGGATCGCCCCCCCTGCACGGGATCCTCTCTGTGGGGGAAATGAGCCATCCTCCCCCGCCCCCTCCCCTACCCCTGGGTCATGCACTTTTCTGTCTTATCCAATTGCAGCTACATGTTACAAGCTAGCATAGCTAACTGCCCACAGTCCATTCAATTTGCTTACTGGGGACCATCAAGCAGGGTAGCCAGGCCCCTGGGGAGTCTGGGGACTTCCTGTTGCGTCAGGGACTCTGTCTGCCTCAGGCCCAGGGATGCAAATGTACCTGCAGAACCTCCTCAACTCACAGGACTGTGTTCACACCCCCTGGTGTAGCCCACACAGCCCATGCCCTCGCTACAACGTGGTACCCAAATCTCCCCCGGGGACCTGCAACCTCTGAGAAACAAGCATTACAGAGCCCAAGAGAACCTGTCTCCCCAAAGTGAAAAGTTACCACCGGTCAGGAGAAAGGATATACGTTTGGCCAAACTGCACGAAGATTTTGTAGCTCTCCGTTATTAAGAAATCCTGCTAAAGTGAGCACGGTTTTAACTGTTTTGTTCTAAACTATAAAAACACACACATATATAGTGATTTTACCATTAAAACTACATAAGACAGCAACCACAAAATTGAAATTCTGTCTTTCAAAGGGTTTTATGTACTCCCCTAACTAAAAACAGCTTCACAATAAAAAAACATCCAGTTTTACAAGTGAGCCCAACCCAAAATAGTAACTATGGCCTTAAGGGCTATCATCCCACCGCTGGCTGAAGGATTTGGGGCACATAAATGCCCATGAACACGACTAAGCATAATAATCTTATTTATACAGGAACCCTTGCCAGGGCCCTGGTAGCGGCCCACAATTACCCCGCCTCAATTAAAGTATCCTACAAGCCCAATAGACTCGCCCCGAAAGAACTGCCCTGTGAAAGCATGACCCACCCCACACAAAAATCCTGATGGAGGGGGTTCTACAGCGAGGTGGTGGCAGCAAAAGGGGTTTTCAGGTGGAAGGGGAGCATTTTAAGTGTCTCATTCCCACGCTCGATGCATGCCAAAGTACACAGGAGTGAAGAATAGCCCCAAAGCAAAGAAACATTACAAGGAGGGCTGTCCAGTGCCCATCTCAGGCTTGCCTGGCTCATTTGGCATTTGCTTGTTACAAATGAACACAACCGGGTTCTAAACTTGAGGGATCAAATTACTGTTTCTACTCAAAAGCAAGAGGAACCATTCTTTACCCGTGACCCACTGGGGGCATGGAATTTGGAAAACTTCTTTCAACCTTGGCCAACTCCAAGTTCCTCTGAGCAATTTTCAGAGTCTCAGCCATGAGTGTCTGTATGTGTGTGTGTACAGGAAGGGGAGGGGGGCGGGTTGTAGAAGGTAGAGTTTGCATCTGTGATATCTGCTATTAGACAATTTTTTTTCTTTTTTAAAAAATATACTTTATTGATTTTTTACAGAGAGGAAGGGAGAGGGATAGAGAGCTAGAAACATCGATCAGCTGCCTCCTGCACACCTCCTACTGGGGATGTGCCCGCAACCAAGGTACATGCCCTTGACCGGAATCGAACTGGGACCTTTCGGTCTGCAGGCAGAAGCTCTATCCACTGAGCCAAACCGGTTAGGGCTAGACAATTTTTTCATAGCAAAGTTGAAAGACACCTCTCAAAATTTATCTTCCAGGCCTAGATGTCAGTGGACAATTGAAATTTTTCAAAAGACCTAAGAACTTACTAAACTAAATGTCTCCAAAGTCTTAGTGAAGAACACTGTCCCCTGGGGGGGAAGCAAAGATCTATTCACCCACAAGTGGAGGCAGACACACAATTCTGTGTTCCATCACATGCCTCCATAATCATCAGTGCAGCAAAGTTTTTATTAATGCTAATGTGAGGATTCAGCCAGACAGGTGTTCTCATACATCTGGTGAGAGAGTAGATTGTTTGAGCCTCTCTGAAAAGCAATATCCCAATAGCTACCCAAAGCCTTTAATGCCCAGATCCTTTGATCTAATCAGCTTCTGGAAGTGTATTCTAAGGAAATCAGCAAAATGTGGTCAGAGAGCAAAGCACACTGATGCTCACCACAGCGTTGTTGAATCTACAAAGAGATGGGAAATGATCTGGTAGTTCAGCAATAAGGGAATAGTCAGGTAAATTCTGGTAAATCCATAGACAAAGTTTTACTTGCCTTTAAAAATGATGTTTACTTCTACTGAAAAACACAAAATAAGATCTAAATAAAAGGAAATAAAAAGTGTATTGCTGTCCCTAACCGGTTTGGCTCAATGGATAGAGTGTCCGTCTGTGGACTGAAGGGTCCCGGGTTCGATTCAGGTCAAGGGCATGTACATTGGTTGCGGGCACATCCCCAGTAGGGGGTGTGCAGGAGGCAGCTGATCAATGTTTCTTTTTCATCGATGTTTCTAACTCTCTATCCCTCTCCCTTCCTCTCTGTAAAAAATCAATAAAATATATTTTTTTAAAAAAACTGTATTGCTGAACAGGAAGTGTTAGTAAAGATGTTTATTCTCTTCATCTTATTGCATAAATTCTATGTGATCCTCATCACAATCACAAAAAGGGTTTTGTTTGTCCATTTTATTGAGAGGATAGAAATTTGACAAGATTATTCCAAGGTCATCTGGAAAAATAATCCACATGAAAATAGCCAAGAAATATTTTTTTAAAGGAAGAATAGCAAGGGTACTCTAGACTTCCCTATTATAAAAGTATATGATAAAGCTACAGTAATTAAAACAATATGGTACAAATGCAGGACTAGACAGTCCAATAAAACAGACTAGAAAGTTCAGAGGAGGCCAAAGTATACCTAAGAATTTAGTATATGATAAAGGTGACATTCCACCTGAAACCGGTTTGGCTCAGTGGATAGAGCTTCGGCCTGCGGACTGAAAGGTCCCAGGTTCGATTCCGGTCAAGGGCATGTACCTGGGTTGCGGGCACATCCCCAGTAGGAGATGTGCAGGAGGCAGCTGATCGATGTTTCTCTCTCATCGATGTTTCTAACTATCTCTCTCCCTTCCTCTCTGTAAAAAATCAATAAAATATTTTTTTTTAAAAGGTGACATTCCAAATCAGAAGGGAAAAGACAAATTATTCAACTCAGGCAGTGGTTCTCAACCTTCCTAATGCCGTGACCCTTTAATACAGTTCCTCATGTTGTGGTGACCCCCAACCATAAAATTATTTTCGTTGCTACTTCATAACTGTAATTTTGCTACTGTTATGAATCATAATGTAAATATCTGATATGCAGGATGTATTTTCATTGTTGGTGACCCACAGGTTGAGAACCACTGGAGGGGTGGGGTGGAGTTAAACTGGAGCCCTACATTACAACTTTTTATTTTAACATAAAAATAACATGATTTTAACATGAAAATAAAAACATTTTTCAAATTTTCTTATAGGGAAGGATAGGTGAATTATCTAAATTATCTTGGAATAAAGTAGACTCTTGACATGAAATAAAATAACTGAAAAAAAGACTAATACATTTGATTACATAAACATTTCACATTACTGTAAGTAAAAACACCACAAACAAGGTGAAAGGCAAAAATTAGTGAAATTACCTCCAATACATATGTCAAATAGCTACTTTTCTTCCTATCTAAAGACATGACATAGCATATCAGTAAGAAACTTACCAACAACGTGATATAAAAATGCGCAAAGTACACAAACAGCATTTTGTAGAAAAATAAATGTAAGTGGCAAATAAACATACAGCTTCAATAATAATAACACAAATTAAAACAACAGTGAGTTCCTGTTTATTTGTTTTAGGGCCATATAACGATAAGGATGTGAGAAACTAGAAAGCTCATGGAGAGCTGGTGAGAATGCGAATGGATAATCATTTTTGGAAGGCAATTTTTCCATATCCTTTAATATTTTAACTGTGAACCTTCCCTTCAGCCCAGAATTTTCACCTCCAAAGATTAATCCTACATAATTATACACAGAAATATACATGCAAAGAAGTTCAATACAGTGTTGTTTATAATGGGGGGGGGAAGAAAACCACTTAAATAGCTATCAACAGACGTTTGATTAAGAATAAGATTTCTGGGGGGGAAAAAGAATAAGATTTCTGTAAGAGATCAACCAAAGGACTTGTATGCATGCATATGAGCATAACCAATGGACACAGACTCGGGGGTGGGGGAGCGAAGGCATGTGCTGGGAGGTGGGGGCGGCTGGGGAGAGGTCAATGGGGGGAAAAGGAGATTTATGTAATACTTAAACAATAAAGATTTTTTTTTAATGTAAAAAAAAAGAATAAGATTTCTGCCCAGCCAGCATGGCTCAGTGGTTGAGCATCGACCTATGAACCAGGAGGTCAGGGTTCAATTCCCGGTCAAAGCACATGACTGGGTTGTGGGCTCAATCCCCAGTGTGGAGCATGCAAGAGGCAGCCCATCAATGATTCTCTCTCATCATTGATGTTTCTATCTCTCTCTCCCTCTCCTTTCCTCTCTGAAATCAATAAAAATATATATTTTTTTTAAAAATAAGATTTCCATGAAGTGGAAGACCTAGCAGCAGTTAAAGAATGAGATGGATTTGAGTGCAGTAATATGAAAGTTGTCCAAGATAATAGTAAGTGCAAAAGTCATGTTGAAAGATTGTTTGAATAATATGAACCATATTCTATATGTCTATGAAGGTGAAACCAACATCTGAAACAAAACATAAGAAATTGTAAAAATAGGGTTACAGGAAGTGAGAAAATGAATTAGATAAGAAGAGGGAGGTGATTACTTTTCATTAAATATCTTTCTGTACCTTTTTGTGGGTTATTTTTAAATAATAAACAGGCATTGTTGCTTAAGTCACAACTAATAAACAGTTAAAGTTTTAATATTTAAGCATTTTGATAATTATCAAGATTCATTGACAGATCCAGAGAAGTAATTATAAGTAGTATAAAAGGAAAAACCAGATTATATTGAGAATATACGCTCAACTATCTTAAAAATAATATCTAAATATACACAAAGAAAAAATGCTGGCAGGAAACACATCAAAATGGTAATGATAATAACCTCTAGTTGTAATGTTATAACCTGTTTTTTTTACTTGATTCTTTGTATTTTTTTATTTTTCAAATTTTCCAAAATTAATATTATATATAATCAGAAAAAATTAACGACCAATTCAAAATTTGCTAGGCAAATTATTTTATATCCTACACTAGAACAGGAATCAAAAGGAGGGAAAATGTGGGGCATAATCCCTCCCTCAAACAAATTGCCAATTTCACAGATGTGAGAATGTATAATAAAAACCACTAGAGATCCAGATAGGACAACAAAGAGCCAAGGGCTAAATTAAAACTTATCCAATGTCAAAATGTATAGAAGAGACAGTATGATAGATGGGACAACAGAAAGAAAAGACTGGTCCCAATGATTAGCATCTCCCCAGCCAGGCATCCAAAGGGAATTCTCTTCCATAGATAGAGTCAGAACTATACACACGGTTTATTCTGGTCCACTTCCTCAAAATAATGCTTTCTCCGTGTACTGATACCTGAAATTTACTGTTAAAGGTTTATCCACTTATTTCATATTTTCTTTTCTTCTTGAAAAGCAAATGGGCCCAGAAATGCCAACACTTTACACGGCAGGGCACCCGTCCAGCTTCCCTGTGCCAATGACAGCATCACTCACCAACCTTAGCCCTTCTCCCTGTGGGATCAGCTCAGAATCCTTCTCAGCACAACACTGCCAGCAGCTACCGCCAAATGAGCAAAGCTGGGATAGGAGTGGAAAACTATTTGCCATCCCTTACTCACGTGAGAGTATTAGACTTGCATTTGCATCAGAGCTGAGAAGTTTACAAAGTTCTGCCACACCCACTATTTCATTCAAGCAGGCATTCTTTTCGTTTCCCTTACACCAAAATGGAGGACTTAAGGGTTTCCACAAATGGTTCATGGACATGCCACTCTTAAGAGACAGGTCCCAGATTCCAATATGGAACCTAACCTTACCTCCAGGCCCATGGCTCTTTCTCAAAGCACCCCTCTCTTAACCAGCAGTACAAAACAGTTCACCTTTTCCTCTCCTGATGCCAAGAGAGGAGAATTT